>NC_135497.1:558434139-558761894 GCF_052857255.1 Amblyomma americanum | reverse complement strand
CTTCAGACAGCACTCAAAACAGTCTTAAAGTGTGATGATCCACCTCCATCTTTCACTAGCTGCTTAAAGCTGAACACCTTGTATGCTTGGTACATGATGTATGCGTTAACAGACAAAGAGGGCAATATCATTAGCAATATGGATACGATATCAAATAGCCAAAGAGACACAAATCTATGCAGTAGCCAATGCAATCAGAACGTTAATGAGAGAAGCCGCAGCGCACAGCAATGGGACATCCCGTAGCAGTAAGAGAAGAGGAAGTAACGGAAGCCTTAGTAGGAATGAAAAGCGGGAAAGCAGCTGGTGAGGATCAGGTAACAGCAGATTTGTTGAAGGAGGGAGGGGAGATTGTGCTAGTAGAACTAGCCATCCTATATATGCAATGCCTTGTGACCTCGAGAGTACCAGGAGCTTGGAAGAATGCTAACATTATCTTTATAAAGGAGACGTCAAGGACTTGAAGAATTACAGACCGATCAGGTTACTGTTCATTGCCTACTAAGTATTTTCTAAGGTAATCGCTAATAGTCAGGACAACCTTAGGCTTTAATCAACCAAATAATTAGGCAGGCTTTCGTAAAAGATACTCAACAATAGATCATATTCACGCTATTAGTGAGTGATAGAGGAATGCACAGATTATAACCGACCCCTATATATGGCCTTCATTGATTACGAGAAAGCCTTTAACTCAGTGGAAACCTCAACTGTCATGCAGGCACTGCAGAATCAGCGTGTGGAAGAGTGTTATGTGAAAATATTGGAAGATATTTATAACGATTGCACGCCTACCATAGTCCTCCATATAGTCAGCAATAAAATTCCAATAAGGAAGGGTGTCAGGCAGGGAGACATGATCTCGTCAGTGCTATTCACTGCCTGTTTACAGGAGGTATTCCGCGGCCTGAAATGGGAACATTTGGGGATAAGAGTTAATGGAGAATACCTGAGTAATTTGCGATTCGCTGATGACATTGCCTTGCTAAGCCACTCAGGACAAGAACTGCAAAGCATGATCAATGAGTTAGACAGGCAGAGCAGAATGGTGGGGCTAAAATTAATATGCAGAAAACCAAAGTAGAAACAGCAGTTCGCAATTGGTAGCGAGGTGCTGGAAGTAGTAAGAGAATATGCCTACTTAGGGCAGGTAGTGACCGCTAATACAGATCATGAAAGGGAAATAACTAGAAGAATAAGAATGGGTGGAGCGCATATTTATTTATTTATTTATTCAAAATACCTTACAGGGCCCAGAAGGGCATTGAGTAAGGGGGGCAAAACAATAGATTAAGCAAATAGGAAGAATAAATTAAAAACAACCCGTGATACAAGGCAAAAATTAAACACAATTATAAATATACAGGGCAAAACGTAACTAAAAGACATACATCACCGCGAGCAACAAAAAATTAAATTAGTAGCAAGAATGCATCGCAAGTGCCCAATAGGCATCAAAAGGAAAAAGCAGTAGTCATAAAAAGCATACAGATGGCTGAAATTGCACAAGAAACCAAAACTTTGTAAAATACCAACGAGAAGAAAAGGGGACCAAGGACACAGAACAACCTGAAACAAGACACAATGTCGTTAAAGAAAATGTTTGTGCAGTTGGTCTTGAAATGATTGGTGGTTGCCGATAGATGCGATACAGTCGGGAAGATCATTCCAAAGAATAATGGCACGTGGAAGTGCAGATGAATTGAATGCTAAGGTTCTTCCGTAAATGCGTGTAATGCTATACTGATTATGTAGGCGGCGTGAAATGCGTGAAGGCTCTTCGAGGGGCAAGGGAGATGGCCTGGTGCTATGACGATATTTATGAAGTAAGCATAAAAGAGCGATGGAGCGACGAATATGTAATGGTTCGAGGGAGATATCAAGTTTAATCTTAGTGATACTGGACTGGGGGTGGTACTTTTGTGTGATGAAACGAGCGGCTCTATTTTGTACGGATTCAAGCATGTTGATCAGGTAATTTTGATAAGGGGACCACATAGGTGAAGCAAATTCTAGTTGAGGACGCACGATTGGCGAGGACGCACGATTCATGATGGCAGGTCTCCCAGATCATGAATGGCAGTTTACCATTATCCCTCAAGAGAAAAGTCTACGACAACTGTATCTTACCGGTACTCATCTATGGGGCAGAAATGTGGAGGCTAATAAAGAGGGTTCAGCTTAAGTTAAGGACAACACAGTGAGCTATGGATAGGAAAATGACAGGTGTAACGTTAAGAAACCAGAAGTAGGCAGAGTGGACGAGGGAACAAACGTGGGTTAATGACCTCCTAGTTAAAATCAAGAGGAAGAAGTGGGCTTGGGCAGGGCACGTAATGCAAAGGCAAGATAACCGCTGGTCCTTAAGGGTAACAGAGTGAATTCCAAGAGAAGGCAAGCGTAGCAGGGGGCGGCAGGAAGTTAGGTGGGCGGGTGAGATTAAGGAGTTTGCGGGAATGCGGTGTCCGCAGCTGGCAAAGGACAGGGTTAATTGGAGACATGGGAGAGGCCTTCACCCTTCAGTGGGCGTAGTCAGGCTGATGATGACGATGATGACATTCCTCCAGAATAAATTTTTTTTACAGGCACCTATGGATGTCGCTGAAAGCCAGGAGACTTTGGCAGGCCCATCACAACAGGTATTTTACAATATGCCATTTTGTGACTGCATCAATTCGAAGAACAACAGTGTCTGAGTTTATGTCGCAGCACGAGCGACCAAAAACAGATTTCTCTAACAGAATGCATCCTGGCACTGGCTCAGAGGAAGTTTTCTCTGAATCGCCTCAACACATTAGTCATTTTTTATAATCCTTTTGACAGAACTGAAAACACAGCCTAGCAGTGTGATGCTTTTCTATTTTTCAGTAGTTGCTTAGAACTGAATACATCTTATGCTTTGGTAGAAGCATATTTCACAAGAATATTTTTTTTTTCACAGGCACCTATGGATGTCACTGAAAGCCAGGAAACTTTACCAGGCCCTTCACAACAGGTAGGTTACGATATACCATTTTGTGACAGCAACTGCTAGAAGATTGACAGTGTCTGAGTTTATCTCGCAGCATGAGTCAAGAAACGGGTGAATTTTTATGTAAAAGAAAGCTCCCTGGCGCAGGCTCAGAGGAAGTTTTGACCAAGCCACCTCAGCACACCAGTCATATCTTTATTCCTTCAGACATAACTCAAAACGGTCTAGTAGTGTGATGCTTCTCCACTTTTCACTAGGTGCTGAAAACTGAACGCTTGTTATGTCTCGGTACACACACATTTCTCCTGAACAAAATTTTTTTACAGGCATCTAAGGATGTGGCCACAATGCTGGACATTCAGCCAAGGCCATCTCAAGCCTTTCAACTTACACCAGTAAGTTTCATATCGTCCTGTGTGGTTTCCATCCAGGTTTATTCACTGCATGAGGTAGGATGTCGTTGCAATTCTGCAATGTAAAGTGAAGTAGAACCTGCAGTTGTTTGTCAGGCCCCGTGCTTACCGGAGACAGTAGCAGAGTGCAGTAGGTTCTGCAAAGATCCTTCATATAGGATGGTACCTTTTTGTGGAACCACATAAGCACATTAGTAACTGCCACAATATTCTTTCATGTGCCTTCATTGCTTATGTTCGTTACACAAATCAATATAGTCATCTCGTCAGAGTTCCACTACAAATAATCTGTCAGTATCAAGAAATATTTGGCTATGCAAGACATACTCCACCAGGTCAGTGATATCTTTTCTACAAAATTTTCTCACGTTATTCCAAACTGGTTTTACTGATTTTGGACAAGGTCATTGACAGCTATGTAGAAAGTATTCGGTGCAAACTGGCATGCGTGCTACATGAAAAATTTGTGCTGTCATGTTTTCTTCTTTTTCAGTTGTTCCTTGTATAAGTTTTCATGAAATACTTCTTATATGGGTACATGCCAACCTCTTTAACGTCAGTTCCAGTGGGCATTCAGAAAAGGAGATTGCACGACACAAAATTTAATGCAATAATTTTTAAAGCTGTATGTATTCACGCTTCTACACAGTTGTGCTATTAACCCTGCTTTATTTCTGCAACACTTTGAGTGTATAATAAAAATAAAATGTGTAGACATATAACATTACCTTAACATGCTAGGTGATATGAGTTTAACAATGTGCGAGCGTTTTTCTTTTGCAGTGACATCGAAAGCCATTGAGTACATATGCACTGAAGCTGTTGCGTGGCCCAGTAGTGGGCATGCCGAGTAATTTTGTGATTAGCCTCATGTCCTGCTTTCCTTCTTATGCATTGATGCATGGCGGAGGAGAACAGCGCAACAGGCATTCTAAGGTGGGCTGCATTACTAAACAGTTTATCTTATGCAGGAACTTCCGACTTTGCCAACCGCCCCAGCCTCTGTTGGGACGCCACGAAGAAGGAGGCCAGCAATGGTAAATGGACCTGTCAAATGTGCCTATTTCTGAAGCAGAATTCAACACCATGAATGTCAAATGCTTGTGCATATGCCAAGAGCGTATTTGATAGCGTGAGTGGCCCATCCACAGCATGCATTATTAGCATAATCTTGCACACAGCATGTGCAGGCACCCAGACTGTGTGAATGGACTTAGCTTGATTTCGCCGTGGCAATTTTTACTAATAACTACTAACTGATCTGCATGGTATATTGTATGCAATGATGAATCAATAAACCAATGAATTTTTACGTGTGTGAGTGGCCTGCATCTCAAGCTGAGGAGCACATTATGGAATCTTCTTCTTGGACACCTCTCCATCTACCAGAGGAGAATCGGTGAGTCACAGCTTCATTTATTGATCTATTCAAGTACCCTAAGGGTCCACTAGGGGCATTACATAGGGGGAGATGGGGGGGACTCAAAGCGGAACAAAATTGTTTCAGAAACAAAAAAAGCAGCGTAGGTACGGCACTCAGGTGCAAGTCGAGAAACATCATTGCCAAGTAAATATTCTTACGAAAATTCAGAAAGAAAAAATAAACAGCAGGTGCGAATTAGTCATCTGAGAAATCAAATTTTGTTACTGAAAGTGTGAGGAATCCATATAAGTGATCCTGACTGAAATAACAAAGACTCTGTTATCATGGCAACCCTGGAAGGTAAATCATTGCATTCTTTCATCATTAGGTTACAGGTGAATTTTTGTACTTTTCCATGTGGACAAAAGCAGGGTTACCCATGTAGGCATTACCGGCTTGATGCGAGGTGAGGTGCCGGTAAAATATGTGACAGGGCAAATGATCTGTTGCTATGGTACAATGTGCGAGAAAAAGATGATCAAGTGAATTTTCTGTGCGTTGTGAGTGATGGCATGCTGAGCATTTCCATCAGAGGTGAAACACTTTGATATTAAAGTAGGACGAGAAGATTAACTGAGCTCCTTCATTCTTCTTTTAATGAAACATTCGGAGTGCTTTGTGTTTTATATGTGCGCACTGTTGTAACTGTGGTATGCAAGGCTTGGGTGTGCATTGTTCTAATGATGCATTGCATTTTCTATCTCTCTTCATAGGAGGACACACCCGAAAAAGCTTACTTGAGAGCAAGGGCTCCATGGTTTTCTGCAATGCATGCTCAGTCAAGAGAAAGCATAAAAAGGATGCAGCAAACAAGGCGGAGACTGCAAAAGAAAAATGCGGAACTAAAATTTGTTCTGTCAGCTTTAACTACTGAGAATATCCTCTTGACAGAGCAAGTGTCTGTTTTAGATGGCCTGGGTAAAGTAAATAAGCACCTACTTGAAAGACAAGTCGGAAAGCATGGTGGAATTGGCACTCCAAAGCAGTACTCCCCTGAACTGAGAACTTTTGCCTTAACTTTAAATTTCTATTCCCCACGAGCCTATCAGTATGCCAGGAAAGTTTTTGACACGTGCCTTCCACATCCCAGAACTCTGCGAAAATGGTACGAGACTGTTGATGGCCAGGCAGGACTTTCAACAGAAGCTTTCAATGCACTAAACATGAAGTGTGCTGAAACAGCAAGCAAGGGGCACCGAACAGTTTGCAGCCTCATGGTTGATGAAATGGCTATTCGGCAAAACATCCAGTGGAACAAACGCAACTTTGCAGGGCTTGTTGACTTTGGCAGTGGCATTGACAGCGACTCTTTGCCACAAGAAAAGGCTGCATTCGTTATAATGGCTGTGGCTATTAATGGGCGATGGAAGTTGCCCCTTGGGTACTTCCTAGTTGATGGCCTAATTGGAACACAGAGGGCTAACCTTGTCACCCGGTGCCTTCATAAGGCACATGATGCTGGAGCTATGGATGCTTCACTCACTTGTGACGGGGCGCCCGCAAATCTGGCTATGTTGCAAGAGCTTGGGTGTGATTTCCAACATGTGGGAGACCTAAAAACAACCTTTCGACACCCAGCTACCCAGGAACCAGTGGCAGCTTTTTTGGATCCCTGCCATATGCTAAAACTTGTGAGGAATGCACTGGCACACAAGAGGTACTTTATTGACCACCAAGGAAGGACAGTGTCATGGGAGCATATTGAGCGGCTGCATACTGTGCAGCAGAAAGAAGGCCTACATTTGGCTAACAAGTTGCGCAGAGCTCATATTGAGTGGCAGCGGCAGCCCATGAAAGTTAGACTTGCTGCCCAAGTAATGAGCACTTCTGTTGCGACAGCACTAGCCGAGTGCAGGGAACTTGACCTGGAAGGTTTTTCTGGCACACAGGCAACAGAGAATTTTTTGTTGAAAATTAATGACACATTTGATGCCCTAAATTCTAGAAGCCCATATCATAAAGGTTGGAAGAAACCTATAAATGAAAAGAACATTGAAGCTTTCGAAGGCATGTTCAAAACCACAACCCATTACCTCTCTTCCTTGAAGGAGTCTGCAAATGAAAGACGAATGATTGAAACAAACCGAAAGACAGGTTTCTTAAGTTTTATCATCTGCGTGCAAAGCCTGATTAGTCTTTTTCATTTTCTTGTCACTGAAAAACGAGTGCTGAAGTACATTCCGGCCCACAAAATTTGCCAGGACCATTTGGAACTGTTTTTTGGCCTTATTCGAGCACATGGCGGGCATAATGACAACCCTACTACACAGCAGTTTCGTGCTGCCTTCAAAAAAGTGATTGTTCAAAGTGAACTGGCTGATGTATCAACAGGCAACTGTCTGAGCCTGGACAGCATCTCGATATTGTCATGCAGCAGTGCAACAGTTATTTCTTCTCAGGTCTTGAATATATCTGCACCAAGGAGGCAACTTCTAGACAGTGATGCTGTTCAGCAGTCTCAGGTAACAGCTGCAGACCATGACTACATCATAGCTCCAGGCTACATCAGTGAATGTGGAGGCCGAATTGTGGCTTACATGGCAGGTTATGTAGCTCATAAATTGGCTGCAAAGCTGACTTGTGAGCACTGCACAAGTGCACTACTCACAACAGAACGAGGAAACATTTACTCACTAATTAAGAGGAAAAGCAGAGGAGGGCTGAAATACCCATCAGAAAGTGTACTGAAGATCTGTCAAAAATCGGAGGCGGTGATCAGGACGGCAGTGCGCCTGAACAAATTGGCATCAAGAACACTACTCACTGATCTTCTCCACGAGGTTCTTTACGCATTCCACGGTAGCGAGCTCTTCAATGAACTTCATGAGCACATGTTCGACAACTCTCCACTCGACAATCATTACATACACCTTGTCAGAAGTGTTGCAGAAAATTACATCAACATGCGCTTGTTTCATGTTGGCAAGCAGGCAACCGAGAGCCTGCACACTGCTCAGGTCCGGCAGATATTTAAAAAAATAACTCAATTCAAGGGGCAGTGACTGATGCGACAGTGAGAATTCAAAAATCAGACTTGGTTTTCGTCAGCACATGTCTTAATTTACCGCAGAGTATGAATGCAACCAGCCCATAGGGGTCCCATGCTTCATGTTGACACTGCAGCTTGCTGCCGCAATATGAGCTGAATAAGAATCTTACATGTAACAGACTTTCATGTCTGACTTTGTCAGAATAAAATTCTATTCAAACGGCCGCTCACAGTTTACAGTACATTACAACCTGTCATACTGAGTATTGAAAAGAATAGCTTTTTAATGTGAATGCGTCATGTACACCACCGACTTAGGCTCATGCTTGATGGCAGTCACTGTCAGTTTTTTCAGGAGTAATCAGGGTTTTGATTTAGCTTGATTGCTACTGAATCAACCAGAAATTACCTGCTTCCTAAAATCAGATTTTCGTCTTTTGTGGTAAATGAACAATACGCACATTTTAAAAAAGAAGTCAGTTAAGTAAAATCAGTACATGTCCAGAGCGCAAATGCTAGTTCTTGTTCATGAATCTATATACTGTAGATTCACAGATGGACATGTACTATTGGTCACTGATGTTCAAGAATAGGGGCTGCAGTTAGCAGTCTCCCAGAGCTTTCTTTACAGCGTGCCTGCACTACTGTCCTTTAGGGTACAGGGTGACTGAAGTATCTCGTATTTTGTAAAAAATATGGAGTGCATGTTTTTCATACTATAGAAGCCAGAATAATCAAGAGAGTAATTAGTGTACCATACTTACAATTTTAGTTCTAGATATTAAACACAACTGAAGGTGATTTTGGCCTTTCAAAGTAATAGTGTCAAAAGGGGGTGATCATCCCACTGCACGCAGCAACAGAGTAAGCACTAGCATATAAGTTTTGCAACAAATTCATGTTCTTAAATGATGAAAACACTTTTCCACATGCACTTGGTACATTCATGCATACAGAGGACAACCTTATCATTCTACCAGCCGCAATTTGTACATTATATTAAACATTCTTTAGCTGTCATCATGCCTTAGTTGTGCACAGCTCAAATGCCCGACTTATGTGCAGACTATGTTGGTTGGCTCGTGGTTTTGACAAATATAAAACAGCATGTGCACACAAGTACCACATAGTACACAACAAACAGAACAGAAAATTGGACAGAAAACTATGCTATTTCTATACTGTTTTAGGCTAGGCAGATAAGAGTCAAATACAACAATGCAACAATATAAACAGTGTCAGCAGGGTGCTCTCTTTCTTTACATATATTACAGAAAGGAATACATGAAGCAGAAGGGAGGAAAATGATTCACTTTTTCCACTAGCTGCGACAACTGTTACCAATTTTTCAAGTCACTTCCATGCAGTGCTCCAATTACTTTGCATTTGCATCGCTTAAATTTTATCAACTTTGTGATGCAGAAACAACTACCGAGAAATGAAAGCTTTCACACAATTTGGCAAGATCGGTCCACAAATATTTTTCTGTCTCAAAGCCCCCATTTACTGCCTTCCTATATATGTTTTACTCTCTCTGTTCGAATGGTTCATGGTTGCAAAGTGATCTAATTCAGTTGTGCATTTCTTCTTCTGGTCTTTTTTGTTGAATCCTTTTTATGTGTGTTCTCCTTCCATGTGTTATCACTTTTGTTAAAAGATTTTGCTTGCTTCAGGTAGCAAGCTATGTTTTGTAATAAGTGTTATGCTGTATCAAACCTTTTTAAAGCTCATATTTTGATTGTCCAATAAAATACAAATTTTGGACTTCATTAATCCGTTTAATCAGCTGAATGCAAGAAAGTGCAACTCGGCGAGGTGGTCGCGAGGGTCGACTCGGCATCTCGGTAAACGGTAAGTTGCGAGGTACACTCAATCTTAGGAGGCATGGCCTTACACTTCACCACCCTTAAGCGCAAATGTTTTAAACCTAACACTGCGCCTCCTAAACCCGGCTATGTGTCCTTACGCTCGCACAACAGCACTCGATCGAGACAGCAGCGCGGGTCGGTCGATCCACTGGGTCCATATCGGAGAAAACTTGCACGCAGTTGACATATCGCTCGCACAGCGTACAGTAAACATATGGTACGCTTCAGACTGCTTCGCGTATCGCTTTGCTGACGGATACCATCGCATGCGGCGCGGCTTCCTTGGCACTGCAGGCTTCGGTGAGCACACCGCGGCCCACGCATATCGGTCACCACCAGTTGTGACCGTCATGCATAGGGGAATGTAGACGCAACGGGTATGCTTACAAGGACACGGTCTGGACGAGTTTGTATTTATTCGTGGTTAAAACAGCGCGGGAAAAATACACAAAAATGAAGGAACACGCAGAACACGTATTCACACAAAAAACAATTAGGCGCCGACTCGCACGTTTTCTTCCCGCGCTGCTGTAACCATAAACCAGCGTGTCACCGTCGTCTATCGCTTTATGAGCCGTCGGCACTGTCAATTTCTCCTTGGAACAAGGCTAGCAGCGTTGAGGGACGCAACCGCACAAAGCCGAAAGAGAATAGCGCCAAGCCAAGCCTTTTCAGAGAAAGCTGTCGCGGGCTTCCAAAACAACCGCTTTCGTCAAGACGGCATCCTGAATGAACTAAGCGCACAGCAATGAAGACCAGCACCGACTACAGGCCTCTGGAACTTTGTGCCTCCCGCGGACCACAACGATTGAATAAAAATGCGAATTTCCAACTCTACTCGACCGATCTGCCGACATGGGTGATGCGTGAAGCAGACGACGCCGCTGCGCCCAACGCTGCTATTGGCTGCGCCATCGGCCAACAAATCCCAGTAGGCCTTGCAAAACCACGTGACTTCCTGCACGTTTTTTTGTCATGCGGCTTGGATAGCGAGGGCCTCTCCTATGGTTTCCTTCCTCCGTGAGACCGGGTATCAGACACCGTTGAATAGCGAGATATTTGTAGTAGCGAGAGAGTGGTTTCATTGTTAGCAATAACCGCAGTTTTGTACATTGATAGCAATCTATAAGGAAACAAAGAAGTGATATTTAGAATGCCAAATTTAATGAAGTATGGATACGTGTGGTTATGCCACGATACGTTTGCTATTAGTCTAATTGCCCGCTTTTTTGCTGTTATTAGTTTGGATATGTTGTGCTGGGTTGTCGTATCCCAAAATGCGAGAAAGAATGCTTGATAAATAATTACCTTTACTTGAGACAGAAGTGTGTCCCCAATGTTGGCAAATAAAGCCTGGACTCCATGTACGCGAAAACTCATGCGAACCCGAAGGCGACGGCGGCAAGCGACGAGCGACGCCGTCGCGCGAAGCAAAATGCATGTGTCGCTTGCCGTGCCGCTCGGATCTGCACCCACAGAAAATTTCGCTCGTCGCCCGGAAGTCCACCACGCGACTGGCCAACCAGAGCCCCCCAAAGCCGTTTCCGGTTTGTCTACGGTTTCTCACGGGTACATCTCACGAAACCCGCCCGTCGTCTTGGTCATCGCCACCGTCGAGAAAATATTTGGTTTTGTAGCTGAGAGGCAGACCCGCATGATTTAAATAATTAAAACAATCCACTTGTTGGGCGCGGAGGGCTAACAGCATTTGGAGCGGGCTACGCGAGCGGGTGTACCTGTCTGTTCCCTCTGCGTCCTCGGTGTTTTAGCGCTTCTGAAAAGTTTGGGATGAAGAATGTGCGCACATATGAAGGGTGCTGAAGAGACACACCTTAAGCATCTGCATTTTGTTTTCTTTGATTTCGGTGCGGCGCTCACCACGAACCAGAGGGCTAGAGCGCGAAACCAGGCAATAGCCACCCGCCGCCGCAGATACAGGCGTGGAGCCAGCGGTGAGGTCGTCGCGCCTCTAGCGGCGGAGGACGGCGCAACTCCAAGAGAAAAACCGCCATTGCTTCCACGGCGAAGGAGAAGGCCGTAATACAGTGCTCTAGAATATGGGTAGTGGGTTCAGGGAGCGGCCAGCGGTGAGGCGACTTGTGTCGACGATACCAGATGGCGCCACCAGAGTATGGGCTGTATGAAATGCGGCGCGCCGCGCCTTGGATGCGCGCTGTGCATAGAATCGTCTTGAAATAAGCAAGGCTCTGTCTTTTAAAACAGGTCCTACAAATAGGTGAAGCTGTACACAGATATTGTCGGCGAATAAAGAAAATTAGATGTAGTAGTAGCCAACAGCCGATAGCGCGGTGGTGCGGACGAGCGGCCCCGTTAATGCTTCGCAACGCTGATCGTGCTCTTTTGCAGGTACGGCTCCCATATTTCAACGTTAGTGCATACTAGTATTATCGCCACCCATAGGAAAGGCTGAGTACAGGGAGAGGAGCAAACATTCTATCGATCATCGGGGTTATCCAGCGGCCAACTCGAAGCTGTCGGCAAACGTGGCCGAGTGTACTCCAGCTTGAGCCATCGGAAGTGTTTTAGTAGAGGGGCGGGGCAACAAGAAATTGGAATAAAAAAAAACGCTTCACTTAGAGACCGTTGTGTGTACAGCGTACTATATGTGAATGCGATAATTTTAAGTGTGGTATCCATGCCTCTGTTTTGTAAAAAGGAAAGGAACGCCGACCAAAGGTTGTTGTTAAAAAAGACGTTCTGGCTTCCCTATGGAGGCCTTGATAACTCTGATCAAGGCTTCCGTAGGGAAGCCGAAAAGTCTTTTTTTCTAACAACCTTTGGTCGGCGTTCCTTTCCTTTTTACATGAATCTTCTACCTGACCGGACGAGTTTTCGTCGAACTTTAGATTTCATGCCCCTGTTTTAATTGTTGTTTTGATGCATGCATTTTTTTCATCAAAACGAAGGGTCAATTGCCCCCGATGTATAAACGCTGATGAATGCAAGACAAGATAAAATAACTTTTATAAAACAAAGCACTCCTTTATTGCAGCGCTCCAACTATGCACAGTGTGAGACATATTCTTGAATTTCTCAAAGGAATGCCGTGTTTTCTTGTTTGCACAGTACATTTAGCCGCGCGACTATGAGCACTTATTTGCCCATGTTAGCATGAAGCTTCTTTTTCCTACGAGCTTCTCGCGACTCATTGATTGATTTAACATAAAAATGCAGCCTTGTCAAAACATAAAACTTGAGAATGCTGACTGTGAGCGCTTCTGAGTGCTGGCTGCACCCTACACCACATGAAATCTGAGATTTTCCCAGCACCATAACATCTACTATGCTGTTACTGCACAGCTTTTCCTGACTAAAAAAAGTTATGAAAAGGTTTTCCAGCCTTCTCACCATCAAAAAAAGCACACGAGACGGGTAGAGCAACCCTCCTTTGTCACAAATTGCAGTAAACTCACTGCAAACTCTCTGGCTCCACGCATTGATTTTCGCCCATTCTTAGCTTGCAGTACACAGTACCACTGTAATCAGTTATGCGATGGCAGCTCCAGTATTCTGAAGGAACATCCAGTTTAGAAAAATCGTCCGGCACCGATGCTTCGTCAACTTCACAAGGGTCTTGGTCGTTCGCCAACACGCTACTCTCAGTGTCAATGCCCGGACACCTCGATTCCTTGTTAACGTCGGAAGCATTACTTTGTGGTCTTTTCGCTTCATTAGGATATGTACTTGTGCTTTTCCTCTTTCTAGGTGGTCTCTGTAGCGGTGTTTTCTTTGACAGATAGCTGGGCAGCAAAGTTGGCACCGCATCGGGTAAAAGTTCCGGCTTTCCACGCGGGATGCGGACTTCTTTGCCGTCAATGATGTGTATAAAGTCCCTCACAATCATTAAAGCTGCGAACTGGGCGAGTTCCTTTCTTCGTTGTGTCCCGTTGTTTTATTGCGCTGTTCAAATATGAATCCCTCACAATGCATGATGGCTCGAAATGTAGCTCACACACACAGCAGTTTTCGTCCAAAACCTTATCTTTTCGATGAAGGTTGCGTTCCCACTGCTTCCGTCGGTTCTCATCCTTTGGCACAGCGAAGAGCGACGGCTGATCGCCTTTCGTCCACTGGTATCCCGTTTTGCACCCGGGAGCAAAACAATGCCGTTGACGCCGACGATTCGGCATGACCGTAGTCTTAACGCCGCGAACTCACAAAGAGGAAAAATGCACCGCACAAAAAGCAACAAACAGCTGCAGGCAGCTTGACGGGACTGCTAGCCGCGCGCGCGGGCGCGCCGAGCCTACAGCCCACGCTACAACAGCGCCACCGCTTACATCCGGGACCTGTCGACACTCGCCGCCTCACTGCATCGCATGGAGCGCGCCGGCTCCTGAACCCACTACCCATATTCTAGAGCACTGTAGCCGTAAGTAGAGTGTACTAGAATGTTTTGAGTGGCGCGACCAGCCGCCGCGGAGAGGGCCGGTGAGCGTGGAAGTTGGCGGTGGCGCTGCAGTCAACCGCACTTGAATGCGTCTCCGCGGTCAGCCTGCCGTTTGCTGCCGCGCACGGAAGTCGCTGCGCAATTAATGCCCGCTTGATGTTCATATTAATGCATCGTTCCTCTTTAGTAAAATTAATTATGCAAATGCTGTGACCTCACGCACCCCATAAAAAAAACTCCAAAAAATGCGTAGCAGTAAGTGAAATGCCTGGAATTTTACACAGGTGCTCCCTTCCCTGTGTAGATCCACGATCTTCCTTAGTTTGCACGACGCTGCGACACGGAATTACGTAACAGCTTAGCGGAATGCAGTGACTGCAATGTTGTTGCCATAATGCCATGGCACACACGACGGGGAATAGGCCGGGGTTCGGCGAGCAGCGTGCCGCGGTCGCATGGAACGCTCGCTTTCGTTGTCGTCTTTTAGCGCACGTAGTTCTTTAGAAGGGCGAGCTAGTGGACTTACTGCAGCATCAGTGCAAGTAGAGCCTTTGTAAAAAACTTAAGAGTCGACGGGGTTCGCTTCCGAGCCACATCGCGTAGCTCGTAATGCATTTCCAGCGTTCCATATTTCCTGAAGGTAATATTTTTGGTCCCGTTACCTCCAATGGGCTGAACGCCGAAAAGTGCTACAGGAGCCCCACTACACGGCCGAGAAGCAAACACCGTGAGCTGAGCTCTTGACAAAGGCTGTACCTAGTAAAAGTGCAGTTCTCGTTCATATCTCTAATAGCAACTTTCCATGAACTTGAGAGAAGCGCCAATAATAGGTCAGGCAAAGTTTGTGCACGGAAACCCAGTATTAAGGCCGCAGTAGCCCCCCGCTTAAAAAAAATACAATATGCATGACACAACTAATTTTATTTACATATACTGTGCCCCAACTCAGTCCTCAACAAAATCTTGCATCTCCTACACACGGCTCAACTTTAAATGCTGCTGTGCTTTCCTTCGGGCAAAGTCACGAGACTTGTTGAGACCTTTGACGAAAAAATGCATTCTAGTCACAAGATAAAACCCAGTCAAATTCGAGGTGAGCTCCTTGAAGTGCTGATCACATCCAATACGGTTCATGCCTGTCTTGTTCAGAAGAGCAAGCACATCCATAATGCTGTCGTGATGCAGTTCTCTAGAGCTAAAACATCCTGTGAAAATGTCCTCGAGCTGACTGATAAATTTGAAGAGGCTCAATGTGGGGTAGAGCAAGCCACCAAAATCGCATGCGTTTGTAAATGTGGCCGCAGTCAATTTTTTGCCATCGGGAGCTGGTAACAGAAGCTGATCCATGCACACATGACATTTTGTTTTGAAGACGCACTTCCTTGCAACATACCCTGCAATATAGTACGTAAGCCTTGAGTCAGTCCTCTGATTGTTACAACAATGTTCTGTCATAGCTTCTTTGTTGCTAAGAACTCTTTCTGCCTCATCAAGATTACCCATGTTGATCAGCATATCAATAAGTTGCTGCTCCTTTTGTGAACCTGCCGCTTGGTCCTTGACTGAAAGAAGCGAGCTAACCATAACCTCAGGCACATTTGACCCAGAGACGCTCTTTGCCAGATTATAATAATTGAGGCAGTTGATGGTAATTAGGAATTGCTGTGGGCTTGGGTGGGCATTACACCCCGACGACTGCCTTACTATGCCAAATGTGCTCTCGAGCTTGTCTTGGCTCAGGCGTGATGTCATCACATATGAAAAGCCAAGCTCTGAATGTGCATAAGTCAACAGCTCCAAGGTACTTGTAAGAGTGACTCTCAGTCCTTCAGCTGTTGATTCACTCAGGAACTTCCCCTTCTTTGCATGAGCTTCCCACTTATCCAAGAAGTCCAGGAAATTCACAAGCTCCTGCGCTGCAGATGAGTCTGGCTTCAATGCTTCAGATGGGAAACGTGACGTCATTGTGGTGATCAAGGACTCCATCCTCCTGTAGAAAAGTAACCATAATTGGTTTTAAGTTTGCTGAATTGACGGTATCAATCATGAAAATGATGTGACATTGCAGATAAAGAAAATGCCAAAAACATCTAAGCATTGAAAAAAATGGCAATACTATATTGAATTATAGCAACAGTAGCTGCACTTCGACGAAGAACGTGAAATGCAAAATAGCCCATGTGCTGTACAACATGAGTGCCCTTTAAAAATCCCTAAGTGGTGATCTCGTATAACCCATGTCACTTTTGGATGTTGGAATAAATAGGCCTTTTACAAAGGGACAGGATAAGAATGCAAAAGCAAGCGCAAGATGATAATTTCGAATATCAATAGGAGGGCTGAATTAGCAATACACACCGGAAAAACATCTGTGTTGCTGCAATGTTTCCACAACGTTTTTCAAGCTGGGGCTTGTAGAGATGCAGGCCTCTTAGAGTGTCCGAGCTGAACAGCTGAAAAGCGTAGGACACTCTCATCTTCTCGAAGTTGTTAGGCTCAAGATGCACTTTTGTCAGTCGGGGCATTGCCTTCAGTGTTATATTGTTTGCGTCTAGATTGAGGGCTTCCTTAAGTGGCTCCAGGGATACCTATATGAAAAAATCAAAATGAGGACGAACAGAAATGACCTATTACATCTTGTGTTCTGATGCAATGCAAAATAAAAATGTTCATGCTCATATGAACCACAAGCGCTCAACACAATTTATAGCCATATTATAGACAGTCATGCCTGCGCCAGGGCGCAAACCATGGTGCACCAAAGCTATAGTGATGCCTACCATTGTTTATTATGAGAAATGAACTTACTGTTCCGTCTGGTGTGTCGAAGGTTGTTTGCAGAAGCCGATTGCGAAGGTTCTTCACCAGATGAGGAAAGTCCGACAGGAAATGTAGGAAACGTTTGTTGTCCAATGGGTGGACCCTCTTTGCTACTATTTCCTTTGCTGTTGCCTTCACACCCATCGCTCGCCACATCTTCCAATTCCATGGCGCAGCATCACATGTCACATAATCAACAAACAGACCGGCTTGCTCAGCGAGAACTGTGGCGTCAAGGATAATCTTTGCAAGAAGATCTCCTTTGATGTTGGTATGGGTTGCAAATGTGCCCAAGATCTGAGTCCACTTTCCAACTAAAGGAACGAACATAACCACAAGCCCATGATTTGACAGCAGATGTACCTGCTCCTTCGGTGTGTAAGGGCCCAAGTCCACGAAGCCAGCAACTTTGCCAGCACTGTCAACGGAGAGGTGCTCGGATAGAGACATCTCGTCTACAATCAGCCCGCCGTGACACCTGAAAGGGTCCATTGCAGAGGTTTTCTTCTTCAGTGCTTCCAGCATGTTCTGATTGAACCCAAAACTGCCCATGTAATTTGACAAATACTTTCTGATGGTACATCTGCTTGGAAGCACGAGGATGTTTTGTCTGCGTATGTATTCACAAAGCCTAGGGCTTCGCATCTTCAGGAGAATGCACTCAAGCAGACACTCTTTGTCGTATGACATGCCTCGAGTGCTTTTTCTTTTTGCAGCTTGAAAGCACAGTTTTACAGCTAGCTGTTGCTTAGGCGTCAAAGATTGAATTCTGTCCTGCAGAATGCTCTCGGCGGTGGCTGCAGCAGCTTTCTTCATGCTAGCGATAACACAACATAGTGTTTTAACCTTTGATTCAAGTCTCTTAGCTTTTTTGTTCGACGCTCGGAGTTTGCACAAATTGCTGCAAGTAGTTTTCGTCACTCGGCATTTCAGGCGTGACTTTCTCGTCTGTAGGGTCTTGCGGAGGTACTTGCAGTGTATGCAAGGCAACCCTGTAAAAAAATAGAAAAAAAATTGATCCTTAAATTGCCTTACAAAATGTGATACAGTACTCTTTAATATTTCTTGTCACATGATAAAACTTGCTGAAGCAGGTATGACGATATAAATTGCTTATTTGGGGTAGTTTTACTTAAATGTATCACCTGTGCTCTACATTTCGTGAAATAAGAACATTTCAATCTTACCAGCATCTGGTGATCTCCCTGAGCAGTTCACACTGAAGAGGGTTCCTCTTCTTGACTGGATTTGTGCATGAAGAGCTTTCGTGAGCTCACACGCAGCCACAAACGACGCTTCCGCCGCTCCACAGCACACAGGAATGTTTGCAGCACTTTGCAAGGAGGAAGGGAATTTTAATGAAAGAAAGGCGGAGAGGTCGGCCGGTGGTAACAGGGCCCTGGCCTGCTACTCCACACAGGGGAAAGGGAAGAGGAGGAAAAGGAAAGTGTGAATGAAGGCTGATGATGGCAGAATACAATGAGTTTCACGGGTGATGTCTATGCACACGCACACACACACACACACAACACTGGCTGGCGCTCGCATCGCGGTTACTGGACACACATAAAACTCAAAACTGGTGTCTGCAACACAACACCGACACATGTCATTAACCATGTAGGTTGTGCACAGGCGGTCACAAACGAGTATCCAGGCCTGTTTCACACAAAAAGTTGAGCAGGGCTTTTGTCACACGCCACCAATCAGAACGTCTCGTCCTTGCGCCCAGAAGAGTTTCCTCAGAGAGAGGGCGAGAGTCCAGGTTTTTCACGGTCGCCTCCAATGTTGTTCTTTCAGAAGTATACTTCGGGCACGCGCAAAGAAGGTGTCCAATAGTCTCTGGTGTGTTGCACTGTGCGCAATTTGGGTGACTTTCGATGCCGATCTTGTGAAGATAGTGTTTGGTGTAGGCAACGCCAAGCCGTAGCCGGTGGAGTAAAGTCCCATGACGTCGCACCACCACAGATGGGAAATGTAATCGTGAGCCAGCGTCAAGCTTACACACGCGGTCCTGTTGATGACTCGGATCATGCCAGTGCGACTGCATTGCCGCCTGCATTAAATGCGCCAACAAGGCTCCAATGTCTGATCTTGAAAAGGCTATCTCAATGAAAGCACCATCACTATGTGCCATCCGAGCCTCGGCGTCAGCACGCTCGTTTCCCGCTATGCCGCAATGGCTCGGTATCCATTGAAACTTTATGATATGGCCGCGGTGGAAAGCCTCGGCTAACAAAAGCACAATCTGTTGAACCAGCTGCTCGCATGCTCTTGGTTTTAGATAAGTTTGTACGACCTGTAATGCCGATCTCGAGTCGCAGAATATAGTCCATTGCTGCGCTGGCTGGTGACCAATATAAAGGACGGCTTCTCGTATGGCTGCCAATTCGGTTGCCGTAGAGGACGTTTTGTGCATGAGCCTGAAACGGTGACATGAGGCATTTCCTGGCACTATCACCGCTGCAGCTGAAGAAGTGGTCGTAACGGATCCGTCCACGAAAACATGCTGGGTGTTAGTATACATAGATGTAATGTATGACAGCGCCAGCTGTTTCAGTCCGACTGTTGGAATGTGCGTTTTCTTTGTTATCCCTGGGATTGTTGTCCGTATAGATGGTTTTGGTACTGCCCAAAGTGGCACCTCCGCAATCTGGTGTGGCGCGTAGTTCGAAGGCAGCGCATTGCGCTGCATCCAAAGGGCTCTGAAAAAGGCTGCATCTGGACGCACCGCACGAATGTTAGTCAGGGGGTGATGACGATGCCTGGTCAGATGCCGCAAATGCACACGAAGTGGCTCCTGTTGGAAATAAATTCGTGCTGGGCAGGCGCGGGCCTCATAAAATGTGCCCCATGTAGAAGTTTTACATGGCAAACCCAAGCATACTCTTAAAGCACGAGCCTGCGCGCTTTCAAGCACACGCAGGCCTGATAGTCTGACCCCCGAGAGAACGGGTGCACTGTATCTGAGAAGGCCGACTACCAGCGCCTGGTACACGTGTAGTAAAGATCGCTCAGAGGGACCCCAACATTTTCCTGCCATACACCGCACAATGCTTGCAAAGCTGTCGAGCTTTTTCTTAAGCACAGAAATGTGCTTCGTCCAGGACAGGTCACGGTCTATCGTAACACCTAAGAATTTGTGATGTGTTACGTATGGAACAATTTGCCCATCGATTGTGACCGGATACCACGCCATTATCTTGCGTGTGAAAGCCAATGTTACGCTTTTAGTTGGCGAAAGTTCAAGCCCCTGACGGCGCAAGTACGCAGACGTAATGGACACCGAACGCTGCAATCTTGCTTGCACTTGGGGACGCGTGACACTTGATGTCCAGATGCAAATATCGTCTGCGTAGGCGGATATTGAAACAGTCTTCGGTAGTTGTTTGAAAAGGCCAATGAGCACGAGATTGAACAACGTTGGACTGAGCACTCCTCCCTGAGGAACACCACAAGCAACATGATGATCTGCTGTGTCACCTTCAAGAGTCTCCATGTAGACTGTCCGGTTTGTCAAATAGCTTGCAATCCAATTGTGTAGACGTCCGCCTATACCACATTCTTCGAGTGCATTTAGTACCGCATCATGCTGAACATTATCGAATGCGCCCTTTATGTCGAGGAAAAGAGCAGCAGTCAACCTGTGACGGCGTTTTTCATGTTCTACCGTTGACACGAGATCAATTACACTGTCGATGGCAGACCGGGCACTTTGCAAGAGCTCTTTTGCTTCTTGCACGGTCATCACACGGCACTTATTTATCAGCTTTTCTGACACAAACACTTTACACTCGACACTGTCCTGGCTTGAGCAATCAAAAAACACGGCTCTGTCGATTGCGAGCTCGTTTGAGCGGGAGTCCAATGTGCAGGCCACGTATGACACTCCAGGAAAGTTTGGAAATTCATGCGGTGCCCATGACTTCGAAGGAAGTGCGAGGTTGCGAAGATCAGCTAGACCAAAGCAGTCAGCACTAGCATCGTTTCCTTCTTGTCCTACTGCACCACGATCAATGTCGTCTGATCGAGTAGGAGATAAAGCATCCGTGCGACGACGCTTTATCTTCTTTTCAGGAGTCACTATTTGTCGTCGTTTCCTCTCTGGCCTCGGTGCCGGTGTTTTCACGCTCAGGTAGTTGGGCAAGTTCGGCAAGATTGTCGGCACCGCATCGGGGGAAAGAGTTGGTGATCCTCTAGGAATTCGCAATTCAGCACCATTCACAATGTGCACATAGTCTCTTATTATGAAACGCGACTCAAAATGCAGCTCACACACTGCACAGTCGACGTCGAGTGCTTTGTCAGACCTGTGTAAATTCCGTTGCCAAACCAGTCGCCGTTCTTCGTCAGCAGGAGCTTTGAAAAGGGAGAGCTTGCGGTTATGTCCAGTTCGAGCATATCCCGTCTTGCACCCTGGCGCGTAGCAGTGATTTAGACGTCGCTTGGGAGGCATCACAGGTGAAGAGCGGGCCAGCAGAGATTTCTCGGTAGGAAGAACTGCCAAAACCAAGTACAACAACCATTCACAGCAAGCAAGGGTCTTCAAGTGCGGGCGACGACAGCGCCGCCGCAACTTTCTACACAAGCGGGGGCCTCGGCGAACAATAGAACCGGTCTCCGCTCCTTCCACTCAAAACATTCTAGTACACTCTACCGTAAGAGCGCACGCCCCTCTCGAGACCGGCAGTGGTTAAAGAACCCCTGGTGTTCAAGATTATCAACAGGCCTCCACTACTGCGTCCCTCATAGCTTGAGTCGCTTTGGGACATTAAACCTCATAAACCATGAAGAAACTTTTGTTTACAATACTTTCAATGAGGCAGCTCTGTTTTCAGCTTCCCGTTCCTTTATTCCTGCAGGTTTCGCGATAAGTATAGGCTTCTCGACTTGATTGATTTTCTTGCCTCTTCTCTTTCAACGCCAGAAATCTGGATGAGGGCGCCAACGCGGTATGCGCGAGGACGTGGAGAGCGGTTCGCGACGTTACCCTCTGCAACTTCGCAAAGCCCGGCGTGTTCCTGGACGGGCGTCAAGGGCAGCTATTCGACGCCGTGGTCGCATGCCTTTCCCTAGACAGCGGTTCGGTGGACCAGGAGGCCAACCGACACGCCTGCCGCAACCTGGCGGCGCTGCTCAAAGCCGGCGGGGTGCTAGTGGCGTGCGGTGTGACGGGAAATCCGCATTACACGCTGTCCACCAGACGCTTCCCTTCGCTGGTGTCGTGCGAGGACTCCATCAAGGAATCTCTCCTTTGGGCCGGTTTGACCGTGTGCCACTGGGCGGACGAGAAGTGGCCCGCGTACATGTGGCAGTACGTCGACTACGATTAAGCATACGTCACGGTAGCCAGTAAGGCTACAGTGAACAGCAGGCGGTCGAGACAATCGATGATCGGTTCTGACCCCAACTGATTTTGTCTTTGTGGGAAGCATTTCTGCTGGCGACTGCGGTGGTCAGTAAAATTTGTGTTCGCAGACTGCAACTGCATGCTCATCATTTCATGCTATTATTCGTCATTTCGGGAATAAAGACAGCGGTTATAGTTCCCGGAGACCAAGTATGGCCAGCGAAAAGAATAACTGCGGGACTAGGCAGTAATGCGCAAGTTTCAACGACTGAATGTTAAGCGCTCGGTAGCAAAGAGACTAACGGAGGGAACAATGCCATCACTTTCAGGCAATGCATTTTCACTCTGCTCCGCTGTAAATGAACAACTTTCCCAGGCAGCACAACAACCTTGGTCAAACACTGGGCGATCATTGGCAAAAATGGGCAAGAACGGCGGTCCTACATTGGCATTTAGGCAAAGCGCTTCCAATTTGACACGTTGGCCCCACTTTCAGGCCAGTTTTGGGCCAACTTTTGATCGATCGAGTGGCCAACGCAGTCCTAGAGTACGTTCCGCGGCATGGGCCAGTAAAGGCCTCGGATTGGTTTTCCAGCTTTTGGGCACTGGCATGTAGCTTTCAAACATTAGTATCCAGCTTTCAAACATTGATAGCCAGCTTTCAAACAGTGGTATCCTGCTTTCGAAAACTGGTACATATGAAACATAACCCACTGCCCAATGACTGAAACTGTGGATTACCATTCAACCTAGGAAATATTCATAAATGAGGGCGACCAATAATTCAAGAAAATGACCGGTTTATTGCATCGAGTTACAAGGATCATGCTTCTAGCGCACCCTGAATGGCTTGTGCAGCTGCCAGTCATCCTGGGAATTAAAGAAAAGGAAAACCCAAGAACATGATGGACGAGGCTCTGGGAATATCATTTATTTTAAAGTTTGCTGCGTGCCGATGGTTCAGGTTAGACAACGGAGCTCGGCAAGCTGCTGTAGCATGGCGAAGACATCCATAAAGTGCTTAACGGAGCTGTCCTCCTGTGAACTTATCAGTCATATCTGAAGTAATCGTTGCACTCCTCTTACAAGAGGACCCTTGCACTGCACTCAAATTCTTCGTCCAGCTCTTGCATGTTGATTGCACAATGTGTTGAGCCTGCTGAGAGAGGCGTGATGTCATGATGAACCTAAATATGGCCGTCACAGAACATAAGCAGAAGGGATTAAATACCACTGGATTTTCTGAGGCACAGTCGGCGTGAAGACACTCATCCCCAGGATTCCGGCCTATGCGCCTCGAAAAACGGTCGCGCCATCTCGCGACAGCCGGCGGCGCGACTGTGCGTAACTCAATGGCGATGAAAAATAAAAATTAATACCTAGTCGCGCATAAAAGTTAGAGATTAGCTCTCTCGCCTGTATGTTAAATGCTTCTTAATGTTTCTTTTAGTAGAGTTTCATCAATGTAGATTACATATTGCGTTTACCATGCGCAATGAGCTACGATACAGTGTACTAGAATAGGGGCAGTGTGTTCAGGCGGCGGAGCGCGCCACGCACCGTCGTGAAGCCGGCAGCGTAGACAGGTCCCGGATGTATGTGGTGGCGCTGCAGTCGCACCGGCTGTACGGACGCGTTCTCCGTGTGTTGCGGCGGGTTGCAGCGTGCTTCTTGAGCTCCACCTTGCTTGTGAAGAAACGGGGTGTTTCGGCCGCACGGGCAGTGCTAGCAGTGTGATGTTTTGCTGCGGTGTTCGCGAGTGAGAGCCAATGCCTAATCGCCGACGGCAATGTCATTGCTTTGCGCCGGGGTGCGACACCGGCTACAAGTGGGCCCAAGGCGAGCAGCCTTCCCTCTTCGCCGTGCCGAAAGATGAAGGAAAAAGAAAGGTTTGGGAACGAAACCTGCATCGAAAAGATAAGGTCCTTGATGAAAGTTGCTCGGTCTGCGAGCGTCATTTCGATCCTTCTTGTATCCTACGGGATTACGTCCACATTATAGAGGGGAAAGAGGTACGCATTCCGCGAGGAAAGCCAGAGTTGCTGCCGGATGCCGTACCTACGCTCCTACCAAACACGCCGGGCTATTTATCGAAGAAGGCGCCGACGCCTCGGGCGCCAAGAAAGCGGAAGAGCCCTACGGTGTGTTCTGCTGATCCCATCCCATCCAACCTTTGAGGCAAGCGTTCAGAATTGACAGCGGGAACATCACTCTCAAGGCGATGCCCGGCCTCACGCTGGTACATCTGCAGCCGAATGGCTTTGAGAAAATGCGAGTGACCCTTGCATTTCAGCTGTTTGGGGACCGTGTTTTGAATGGTCTGAATTTCTACAAAGACACGTTGGAATCGTCGTGGGGGAAGATTGATGCAACGTTATCATTTTTCACGTAAGCAGAAATAACTATTAACGTTTCAGGACAAGTGAGCAGCGAGTACAAGTGAATTTTTTAAAGATGCACTTTACCATTGTGACATTCTGTCTTTGCTTCTTCTTTAATGTGGTCTGTTCATGTTCTCGTCCTTACTTTTCTTCACCGCAATGTTTCTGTCTAAAATAGGAAAACCTTTCAACTTCATGCATAATTATATTCTGTGCTCGTTGCAAAACATTCTTATGCTTGTCGAACCACAGCCCATTACTGAGGATCCCATGTGTTTGTGAATGTCGTTGATTGATTGACGGGGTTATGCACCACGAAGTGGCACAGTGGGCTTTGAGGAGCGCCGTAATCGAAAATTGTGGAATAATTTAGTCCACCTGAGATTCCTAACTGCACACAACAATATAAGCACATAGATGTTTGCAATGTGCCCCCATAAGAATATAACCGCCGCTGGATACCACTTCATGTTGAGCAACAGAAAACCGTAGCCAATGAACCACTGTGGTGGGTGAGCGCTGTTCAGAATTACCGCCTTCAGGAACGTGCATATCAACTGTGTTCCTAGTTTCCCTTACAAGCGTTGCAGATAAATGATAACTTTAGCCTATTTATGAACTTCGCACTGTTTCAGGGCTATCAACAAGCTGATCAAGATCATGACTTCTCGGTTCCCAGCCAAAGCCCTTCGTCCAGGATCCGAAAATGTGAAGACTCTGAAGGAATTCCTCGAGTTTTTGTCTCGCTGGGAATCACATGCAAAAGGAGTTGGCGGCTTCTTGAGCCAGTCGACGGCAGATGGGCTCCGTGTGACACTGTGCAGCACTTTGGCCTTGTTAGAGTATTTGGGGGGAGAGGGTTTTAAATACCTATTAACATCTCGACTAAGTCAAGATAAGTTGGAGAACTTCTTTGGTATTGTGAGGCAGTCGTGTGGATCCAACGACCACCCAACGCCATCTCAATTCTTGATTGTCGTCAACTGCCTGTCTTTCTATAACTTGGCAAAAGCAATGCAAACAGGCAACACTGAGGCCAATGAAGATTTGGTCTCGCTACTTCACTCACCTGATAAATCTGATATGGAAGGGAACGTTGCATCTCTTGATGAGTTAGTTGAAGCTGGAAATCTGACGGTGGTAGAACAAAGGCTAAACAGTACTACAGCTGAGCACCGGGCTTACGTGGAGGAAAAGAGCGATGACCGCCTCGTTCATTACATGGCAGGGTATGTTGCGCGGAAATTTCTTACTCGCAACAAATGTGAGCACTGCCGCTCTCTTCTTTTGCAGAACTCAAATGTCAGCAGCAGAGTCTCAAAATTCACAGAAATTTGTGATAGGGGAGGCTTGCTGTATCCCTCCAAGTTGCTTTTTGAAGCAGTAAAGAAACTTGAGGGGATATTTACAATCTTCTTCAGCCAAGAGGAGCTCTGCAGCGACAGCATAGTCGATGTCATGATTCTAGTGAAAGCCAAGTTTGGCTATGCCATAGGGTGCAAATTGCATGCTGATGATTTCACATCAGCAGTTGTGCGCTTTTATGTCTTAACAAGGCTGCACTTTTACGTTAAAGGTCTTAATCAGTCAAGAGAAGCACGACGAAAAAGGAAATTGCACTTGAAAGTTAGCCGTTGTTCTTAGCAGGCTTGTGCAACACATATGCTGACGCTCCTTTGCGTTTTTTTTATCTAAATACACGGCTTTTTTTTGTGCATTCCAAAGCCAATTTTGTAAATATAATTCAAAAATGAATTAAGGAATTCATTTAAGCACATTAATTCCGCTGTAGGTCTCCGTTGTTTGGATTGGAATGTACTCGCTCTTTTTCTGTGTTTAATCCCTTTTACTTGGCCTCTTTCCTACCTGTTTTATTCCTTTCATTCAAATGTGTGATGTTGGTGTGTCTCAGACTCGTACATGAGCCTGACGTTGGGGAGCTCTTCATGACGTAAATAAAAGTCACGAATAAACTGTGCAAATCCAGTCATTGCGGGTAATTCACGAAACCGGAGGATAGAACGAGGGACAAATGTTTACCATGTTTACCGCGAAAGAAGGTAAATACCAAGCAGGGAAGGCCTTTGGCTTTGGGCCGTGTACAGTTTTGTGTTTTCTACAACAGCGGCTGCATTTTTATGAGTGCGAACTGCGCAAGAAAATGCACCTGGAATCCGAGTTGCTTCAACTCAATCGAAGCCCTTTACTACGGTGCTACTTGAAGCGCGAGTGTTGCTTGTGGATATTAAACCCATTAATCAATGTTTTTTTTACGTTCGAATAACTTCTGGTTACGTTGTAGCGTGGCTCAACAGATTTAACGGCTTTACCCCACTATTTCGGTGTCTCCAAACCCTTTGCTGTCAGGTTTGTTAATAAATCCGTCTAATGAGCGTTGTGATGCGCTAAAGTACACATATAATTAATCTCTTATGTGAACGTCAGTTCCAAGCATGCATCTCCACATCCTCCGAGCATTTGCACGTCTGTTCGAGGCGGAGGATGATTACAACACTTCTAAAAACGCGCAGCGCCAGCGCTGCGCCGTTGGTTCCGTACAGCCCATGCTCCTGTAGCGCCATCTCGTGCTTTCTGCATGAAGCGCCTCAGCGGCAAGCGCTCCTGAACACACTGCCCCTATTCTAGTACACTGTAGCTACGATAGCATGGAGCCTATGGCGAGGTCCCGAAAAATACCCCACTTCACTTCATCGCTCGCCAAAGCCCTAATTGAAAATGCATCGACAAGCTCTCGGAGCTTCAGGTAGCGTAATGTCCTGCTTTAAAAGAGCTATAAAGTATATTACATTTCAGTGGAGCAAAAGATTTCCTGCGCTGTTTTTCTTTTGATTATCAATCCCCGCACCGACAAGACACGCGTGGCGCCCTCTCTCGGTGTGTTGGCAAGGCGCACGTCCCTGCTACAGTGGTCCTGCTACAGTGTCCCTGCTACAGTGCCGCTGTTTTGGTAGGTTCCTCTGGGAGGTTGAGCCGTTCCGTACGAATGCGCACTTTTATCAAAAGTTCCCCCATCGGTGTGAGGCTACGACCATGGGCTGCTACATAAAGTCCTACAAGAAAGCGCATGCCTACTATGAGGTGTATAGAGGAAATTATAAGGAGACCCGTTTGCTTGACAGGTACATTTATTAAGGCGCATACGGTGACCCCACGACACGGGCATAGGTGATAGTGAAATTGCGTAAGCATTAGCAGTGCAAAAGCAATGAAACTTCCAGGTACTTTCGTTCAAGTTGTGAAATGCGTAATTCCCGGACGCTCTTACTTCCCAGGCAGCACAACAGCATTGGTCGAACGTTGGGCTATCATTAGCAAAACTTGGCACGAACATCGGTCCTACACTGGCATTTACGCTGAGCGCTACCATTCTGACACATTGGCCCTACTTTCATGCCAAATTAGGGCCAACGTTCGGCCGATCAAGGGGCCAACGCAGTTTTGGCGTTCGTTCTACGACATGGGCCAGTAAAGGTCTCAGATTCGCATCCAGCTTTCGAATATCGGCATCCAGGTTTCGAACATTTGCATCCAGCCTTCTAAAATTGGTATCCAGCCGTCGAACATTGGTATCTGGCTTTCGAACAATGACATCCAGCTTTCTGCAACATGGGCCAGTAAAGGTCAGGGACTGGCATCCAACTTTCAAAAATTGGTACCCAGATTTCGAATAAACGTATCCAGCTTTCGAACCATGGCATCCAGTTTTTGAGCAATGGTATCCAGCTTTGGAAAACTGGCACATGCAATCCCGGCTACTGGTTACTGACCAGCATTTTCGATATAGTCTTCGAAAGTAACCAGGATGCATGGCTGGCTTCTTGCTTGGAGTGACAAATATGTGTACGGTAAGAACCCTAGGATGTCCTCACAATCCAATGCTCGCCTTTAGGGAAGGGCTGCCCTATACAACGGAGATGCAAACCTTGCACCCTGGTTAGTTTTCGCAAACATGGTACTATTCCACCTACCAGCCCGCAGTAAGGTAAGCGAGAATAGAGCCAACCAAAAGTATTAAAAAAAGATCTTTATTCAAAGCAGCTGTGAGGCGCTTGAGGTGGTGTGCCTATAGGCAGGGGTTAGTGTTGTATATGTGGTTTCGGTTTCGGTTTGGGGATCACCTGCCGCCAGAGGCACCAGTGTCGCTATGTGTATATATATGACTGTATGTGGCAACAACCCGGGATGGTTTTGGTTGCTAGCAGTTCGTGTACTTGGGCGGCACCCACCGCTACAACATTGGCGACGAGGATGGGATAATTTCGGGGGGCGTGACTTTCGCCGCTTGCTTTCAGGCGCCATGAGCATTTCTGGACTCGAGCCGCCGCCCCCGTTCCTGCCTGTGCCTGGTCGACCTGCTGTTGCGTGGCCGCAATGGTTCCGCATCTTCGAGAACTACGTGCTTGCTTCGGGGGCCTCTGACTGCACGCCGGATCGTCGCAAAGCACTACTTCTTCACAGCCTCGGCGTAGAAGGTCAGCGCATATTTTACACATTACCACTTCCACCGTTGGACAACGTCAAGCTCGGTGAGCAAACTGCTACTGAGAAAACGTCGGAAGATAGCAAGGGCACAGGCGACACAAGGCCTGAAGTATCGTCGTACGATATCGCAGTCGCCGCTCTGCATGCTCATTTTTCGGCAACAAGCAATGTTGTTGCCGAACGGCATCGTTTCAGTAGGCGAGTTCAGCAAGCTGGTGAATCAGTGAATGAGTACATCACTGCATTGCGGGAGCTTTCTGTTTCATGCTCTTTTCCTGCCGAAGAAGATTCGCTGCGTGACCAGTTCGTTGCTGGTATTTCGTCTCGGAGCTTGCGCGAGCGTCTTCTGCTTGAAGGATCGTCCCTCTCGTTCGCTAAAGCAGTACTACTGGCAAGGCAGTTTGAGCTGGCGTACAATGATCTGCAAGAATTTCCTTCTGTAGATGTTGGACGCATAAATACTCGTGGAAATACGCCTACGCGTACACCAGAATCCGACGAGAGCTCGAAGTGGTCGCACAACCGCCAGTATCGTTGTTATCGCTGCGGTTCATCCCGGCACAATGCAGCATCAGTTCGCTGTCCAGCCAAAAGCAAGCGTTGTCACCATTGCGGTGTCATGGGTCACTTCCGCTCAGTTTGCCAGAAACGAAGCTCCGCTCCGGTGCGTGAGGTAGACAGCCAAGACTCTCCTAGCGAGGAAGTTTTGAGCATTCTAGCTGTGACGACGGCCGCTCGCTCCGCTGTTTACGTCACAGTTTCGATTGACCGTGCGGACATAACTTTTCTTGTAGATTCTGGGTCGTCAGTTTCCATTGTTGCACACGATCTTTTTAAGCAGTATTTTGAAGGCAAAGTACTTTTGGCCCCGACTGTTCGGTTACTGGACTATTCAAAACAGCCAATTCCGGTTCGTGGCTGTTTCTTCGCTGACGTTACGTACAAAGCTAGCACAACAAGCCTTCTTTTCTACGTCGTAGAACAAGGCACCTCACTCTTGGGTATCGATGCCATCAAGGCCCTCGGTCTACAGATTGATGGGTCATCTCTGCAATGCCTTGAAACGACGCTAACTTCTAATTCTCGAAGGGAACAGCGCCCTGACCCGACGAAAGCCGTGCAGGATATTAACCTCCCAAAGGAATTAGTTGGCGAGTTTGGATCTATTTTCGATCCAGGTCTTGGCCTCGCGAAAGGTTTTGTGCATCACGTCAAAACGCGATCCACGGTGCAGCCAGTGCAATCTAAACTTCGGCGCCTTCCGCTCTCGCTACGACCATTGGTCTCGGAAGAGCTCCATCGGTTGGAAAATCTGGACGTGATAGAGAGGGTGGAGGCATCTGAATGGGTGTCACCCATTGTGGTCGTTAAGAAGAAAGAGGGAGGTATTCGCCTCTGTGTAGACCTTCGACAAGCAAACAAAGCTGTCGTAATAGACAGCTTTCCCCTTCCTCATACAGAACAGCTATTGCATAGTTTAGTGGGGGCTACAAATTTTTCTAAGCTATACCTCGCATCAGCTTACCACCAGGTCATGCTTCACCCTGCGAGTCGCGATTTGACCGCATTTATAACTCACGAAGGCCTCTTTCGTTTTAAACGAGTGTGCTTCGGACTGGCTTCCGCGCCTTCTGCATTTCAGAGTATGATGTCCAAAGTGCTGCAGGGACGTAAGGGCGTGCTCTTCTATATAGATGACATTATAGTCTTCGGGCGGGGCCGGCAGGAGCACATAGATAACCTTGCAGCAGTACTTCAACGCATTAAAGAGGCAGGACTCAAACTGAACAGCAAATGTATCTTCGATACGCAGGAACTTTCATTTTTGGGTCACAGGATCACAGCAAGTGGTATTGTTCCGCTGGAGGAAAAGGTTGCTTCCATCAAGGATACACCGGCACCCACCAATACAGCCAGCCTTCGATCATTCCTGGGACTGGCAGAATACTACTCTAGGTTCGTTCCCAATTTTGCCGATATGGTTGAACCGATGCGCGTTCTGCTTCGAAAGGGGCAACCATTTGTTTGGTCTGGCGAGGTAGACTCCAGTTTTCGAAAGACCAAAGAGGCACTTGCGTCCAACATAGTCCTGCGGATGTTCGATGCATCTCTTCCAGTTGTTGTTTCCACTGACGCTTCAGACTGTGGGCTTGGAGCGGTTCTCCAACAGGTGGAGGGAGAGAAACTACACACTGTCGCCTTTGCTTCTCGAGCGCTTTCATCTGCAGAGAGGAGATATTCAGTAGGAGAACGCGAAGCGCTTGCGTGTGTTTGGGCGTGCGAGAAGTGGCATGTTTACTTGTGGGGACGCCATTTCACGTTGCTTACTGACCATCAAGCCTTGGTCGCATTGCTGTCTACTCAAGGGCCAGGAAGGCGTCCTTTGCGAATAGCACGGTGGGCGGAGCGCCTACTGCAGTACAACTATACAGTAAAGTACCGGAAGGGTTCGCAAAATCGAGTAGCAGATGCGCTCTCTCACCTCCCTGCGTCACCTCCTCAGGAAGAAGAGACTTTACCAGACGAAACTGTATCAGTTGCCCTTATATCTTCTTGCATTACCAGGGAAGAGTTTGAACAGGCCCAGTCGGAAGACAGCACACTGCAACGAATCAAGGCCTACATTGAATCGTCCTGGCCTGCGCAAAAATCTCTGCCGGGTGAGCTTCAACCGTTCCTCAAACTTCGCGATGAACTCTCAGTGGTGGACAATTTGATTTTGCGTGGCGAACGCCTTGTGGTTCCCGCCTCACTTACAGCACGGATAATTACCGCTGCTCATGAGGCTCACCCTGGAATTGTACGAACGAAAGCACGTCTGCGAGAAAAATTTTGGTGGCCAGCCATGGACAGGCAAGTCGAGCTAGCTATTCAAACGTGTAGTATATGCCAGGCAGCGGACAAGAGCACGAAGGTTATGGCTGCACCATTGAACCCGGTCCCCTTACCAAAGGAACCGTGGCTAAAGCTTGGCATGGACATTGTTGGCCCATTTGAGAGAGCACCACACGATTGTCGATATGCGATCACGCTGGTCGACTACTTTTCTAAGTGGCCCGAAGTATACTTTTGCAACCAAGTCACAACACGCACAGTAACAGGCTTCTTGGTGTCAGTATTCGCACGTGAAGGTTACCCAGAGGAAATTGTTTGTGATAACGGGCCACAGTTTTCATCTCGAGAGTTCCAAGTTTTTCTGCAGGATCGCGGCATCCGCTTGCGGCATTCGTCCGTATGCTACCCGCAAGCAAACGGACAGGTAGAACGGTTCAACAGAGTTTTTAAAAGCTTTGTTCAAGTGGCTACACTCGAGCAGCGTCCCTTACGCCAAACGGTAACAGAATACTTGGGCATTCACCGTTGTACGTCGCATGCCACAACTGCAGTTGCTCCAGCACTTCTCCTGCATGGACGTCTACCAAGGATTCGGCTCGATGTCGTTGGGTATCCGTCAGCAATATTTGCAACCGACCCTACTTCAGAGCTCCACCGCCTACGCGAGCGGGTGAAGCAAAAGCAGCAATCCAGTAAACTATACACAGACGCTCGCAGGGCCGCAAGGGAAACCAAAGTGAATGTTGGTGACCTTGTACGAGTACGCAGACAAACTGCTTTTAAAGGTGACCTGGCTTTTAGCCGTCCAAGAAAAGTGATAAGAAAACAGGGGCAATGGTCCTTCCAACTTGATGATGGAAAAACGTGGAACGCTTCAAAGTTGTCAAGGATGCCACGAGCTTCTGCATCTATCTGTGGGTGGGGGGAAAGGAGTGATACAAATGACACCGCTAGGGAAAGCAGCTCACCGCCTACCTTGGAGAGACCCGTTTCAGAAGCGCCAACCGGAACTTCAGCTGTGGCTGCTGCGAAGCAGCCGCCTATGTCACCAGTGACCGGCTGTGAGCCGGAAGAAACTTCGCCTGCCGCCAGTGGTTTCTCAGAAGCATCGAGACCTCAGCGTAGGGTACAGCCATCAAGGAATAGACGACCTCCAGACCGCTATGGACACTAAGTACAGAAAGACACGTTTTGCAGTGAACGTGAACGTGTCACAATCTGCACGAGTGTTGAGTTTGCTGACGTTGTGAAATATGGACATAAATGGAGTTGTATCTTGTTTTCCTCTTTTTGTTTTATATTTTTGTATTAGGTGCATAAGACAAGCACATTGTTGTTAGTGTAAATATAATTCTGTAAAAGAGTACTAACGTACTACCACTACTAAATCACTAACCCATGTAGCTGTCTTTTTTTATAAGGAAGGGAATATGTTGTATATGTGGTTTCGGTTTCGGTTTGGGGATCACCTGCCGCCAGAGGCACCAGTGTCGCTATGTGTATATATGCGCCTTTTCACTGTTTACAAACACGCGCCTCTGACGCTCATTGGCTGCTCCCACTAAACTTCCGGCGAAGAACTTCCGGCAGTGTTTTTCAGGCGGCGCGATACGGAGACCCCGACTATCCGTGCGTGTTTTGAGGCTGTGCTTACGTTCATTGTGCGTCGCTTGTACAAAAATAATGTCAAGTGATTATTTTAAGAAGCTGGACACCGAGGCGCAAGTGCGGTACCGCGCGAAACTTTCGTTCAGAGGCGAGGAGCTGCCTGACGCTCTCGACGACGACGTTGTCCGGTTCGCCTTTACATCGGGCCCACGAAATCTGCCTCCTGTGACAGCAGCAGATATTTATTTGTATCTTGGGTGAAGGCGTGTGTTTTTACACGAACGAACAGTTTAAGTCTTACAAACTTGAAGATGCGTACAACGCATTCATATGCGGGAAGGTGAAGCAAGTGAAATCTTTCAAGGCGGGAGCGCACGGAGACGGCGTTGTTGTTATTGCGGCGACTGTGGAAGCCAGTCAAACGCTTTCGAAGTCTTACAAGGCGTGGTGCATCGTGAAGGAGGATGGAACCATCGAAAGTGCGCATTGCACTTGCATGGCCGGGTAAGTAGGCGAATCATAATAAGAGCTACAATGCCATGAGCCTTTACCTTGCCTTATTTTTCATTTTTATGAATCAAACCACAAAGAATGGAGACTTTCCCGTTTTCGAAAATTCTGTACTAGTTTCGTTACAGCGCAGAAAAGCGCTACTGTTCGCCTAACTATGCGCGTGTAATGAAATGTTTGCCATACTGCCGTAATTCGTCATTGTAAACTTTGTTTCCTGTGCTAACAGCCGCCCGAGCGCGGCTTTATCGCTTTGCTCGCCGCATGCAGATTTGTCCAGAATTATCAAGTTTTGTTTGTGACACGCTGCCGCATCTGGGCTGTTCTAGATTGTACTTGTCATTTGTAACATGTTATCTGTAACTTTCCATACTGTCTATTTCGAGGATCGCCGAGAGCGCTTGTGATCACCGACGCATATTATTCATTCGTGGGGCGCAACTCAGCCCAATAATCCGTTTGTTCAGGCAGCTGTTATTGGTCTCTATGCAAGTCTGCTTTATTAAAGCCACTACTTTGCGACAATATTCATGTCTTAGTTAGCCAGATCATTTGTCGATGCTTGACTGCATGATGTTGCATTCATCCTAATCGAGTTGCCTTGTGGATGACAAAAGTCGTCAAATCTCACCCTCCAGCATTCTTTTGTACAAGGCATTTAAACTTTTTCAAGGGCCACAGTTCTCACCAATAATTACAGTTGTTTGTGAACTTTTTATTTCTCATGTTTCCTACTTATTTTTCAGCCTTGGGGAATGCTGCACACACGTGGCTGCACTCTTGTTTAGAGTTGAGGCAACTGCGCAGTATGGCCTGAATGACCCGTCCCCAACTGATGTTGCATGTAAATGGATTGAGGCATCAAAGGGAAGCACAGTAAGTCTTTGTTTTCATTTTGCCATGAACAGAGTTGTGAGCAAAATTGTAATTGACACTGAACTTTCCACAGGCAGCACCAGTCTCGAAGATTGAATTTTTTAAGCCCAAAATAGGCCGTGCACCACCCCAAGTCAGCGAGGCACCAGACTACTCAGTACCAGTGCTCACGGATGAGCAAGTGTCAAGGTTTCTTCATCAAGTGAAGGTAAGGACTTCTCATTAAATAAATTTTGATACATACGTAGAGAAAGGACACACACAAAAAATGCTCACTGTTTGTGCAACTGTAAAGAACCAGATCCACTGACATTGCAAATAGGGCACTAATTCCAATACTGTTTTTTCAGGAAATTGCACCAAACACTTTGATCCTGACTTCAATCTCTGACAGCGAGGACACAGATTCTGCCCCTGAGACAGCTGCCCTGGAACCTGTACGAGTGGGCAGATGCAAGCAACTCTCTGCGAAACCGCCCCTTGCTGAAATATACCAAGACCTCGACATAGACGAGGGAAAAAAAGTGGAACTGACAGCTGCAAATTGAGGAAGCTACTCGAGGCCAAGCAAGGTCACCAAGATGGTTACAAGAACGTCGAGGGAGGATCACTGCCTCTGTAATGCACCGTGTCGCAGCATGCAGCACAGGTGCAGCAGGCCTTGTTGCGGAGATTATGGGATACGTGAAGACACCTCAAGTTTCCAACCTGCGGTGGGGCTCCGAAACAGAGAAGAAAGCTGTGCAGGCATTTATAGAAACGGAGTCTCAAAAACATGTGGACTTCAGTCTTCGAGACTGTGGTCTTTTTATTGCAAGGAGCATGCCTTTTATTGGAGCATCTCCAGATGCACTAGTGTCTTGTTCATGCTGTCCAAAATCAGTACTAGAAGTGAAATGCCCTGCAACTATGAAAGATGCTTCACTGACGAAGGGCTTAACTAAACTGGCATATCTGAATGAAGACTTGCAGCTCAAGCATAACCATGCCTATTACACACAAATTCAGGCTCAAATGGCTCTAACTGGGCTGTGTCAGGCATATTTTGTGGTATTTACAGGTTCCTCTCTAACAAAAGAAATCATAAGCTTTGACGAGACATTTTGTGCAGCTACTAAACTCAAGGCAGCAAACTTTTTTTTCACCTACATATTCCCGGAACTACAGTCAACGCACATCTTCAGTCAAATCGAACGTGCAAAGAAGACATGTCACTGCCGAGGCACCAAGTTGGGCCACATTGTGGAATGCTCACTCTGTGAGGCAACGTTTCACCTCAAGTGTGTAAAACTTAGACGCACACCTCGACAATGGATTTGCACTGCATGTCAACATAATGGGCAGACTGCTGATGAGTAAGGACAAGGCCAGAGGAGCTAGTGCTGCTGCTTTTCACATTCCCTCTTTGAAGTGTACAGGGTCTGTTCGCTTTACTGAAGTCGTGTCCTCCACAACAGCTGAAAGCGTTGCCATTCAGGCAGCTCTCAAGAAGCTAGGGTCTTGTACGGCTCAACCTGTTGTTATCCTGTCGGATGAATAAAAATCTGCCCTTCAAAAGTTAGAGTGTGGGTTCCCTACTGATGCTTTGTGTCTTAGCGGTCTAAGTTTGTTGCATAATCTGAGCAGCAGAGGCTTCTCTATACGCTTCCAATGTTCAATGGGTGGCCTCGCATACAGGTCGCGCTCGCGCTAGATTATGTAATTAGGCACAAGCTTTTTTTTTTGCTGAACACTCCAAGTGTTATATTTTATCACATTCGAAAGGCAGATAAACACTGCTTGTTTGACAAAATATGTTCACTTCAAGGACTAATGTCGGATGCATTTGTCGGATGTGCAAACTCAAATATAATAGATTTTAAATACAGTACGCCTTCACGTCCCAAGCAGGGAACATATAAAAAAAACTGATACAGAAGCAAACAGCAAGTAGAAATTTGAACACCTGCTCTGAGGACAGAATAACTATACAAGCAGAAAACAAAAAGCCCAATTCTCAACATGTGAGAACAAGCAACAGGAAATACTTAAAAACTGAGTCAAACAATATGCAGTAATTGACTGCAGAGAGTGCAAGAAAATAGAATAAACAAATGTGAAAAGATCAATGTGGGCAACATCAACAACATCAATTATTGTGTACACACAGTGCAGACACATTGGATGTAGTAGAAAAGATAAATACATGCAATGAAAAGCGTGGTCACACACACATGAGCACTTGCTGTTCTATCACAGTGTGTGTACACGTAGTGCAGACACACTGGAAGTAGTCGAAAACATAAGTACACACTATGAAACTATATGCAATGATTGTCAGTATGGTCACACACACATGAGCATTTGCTGTTCCATCACAGCATGTCTGTATTCATGTTTCCTCACAGCACCGCACTTTCGTGGAAGAGAGTTATGAAGCACTTCTGCGCTGAGAATTCTTAATGATAGGGGTTTGCAGATTAACTAAAGCGGAGCACACCACCACCACTTTATCTATGGTTGCGAGGTTCTTGTCGCCAGTCCTCTTCACGAAGTTCAAAGGCAGCACAGTCTGGAAAATTCTGAAAACTTTCAATCTTTGTATGGCCCTTTCAACATGGATGCGCACGCTAGAGACTTTCCTAGACGTTGTGACCTCAGCACCAGGTAGCTGGGCACGATTCTTAGTCAGTGATGGCATGAGAAGTGTTGCACCTCGTGCAGCAAACATCTCACCGCATCTAAATCCTCGGTCAACAAGAAAAACATCCCCTTCCTTGACCTTGTCTAGGAGACCACTGCGTAGAGTAATCTCCTTGTCAGGCGTCCTGCCTCCCCATGCTTTTGATACGAAAGTTATTGCTCCTGAAGGTGATATTACAACTAGTATTTTTACTGTATTATGGTGTTTGTAATGAGAATATGTCTGGCTCCTTGCTGTCATTAATATCGGCCTTTGTATGAATACTACAGTACAATCAATGATGCCAGTTACACCATCAAAAAAAGGGTCCTGAAACGCCGCTGGCCGATTAGCTTGAAGTGTCTGTCGGGAAGGCCAGATTATCAACTTTGTCATGTTTGCAGCAAGAACATCAAGCCATGCATGAAAAATTGAACTGACAGTGGCATTTGAGATGCCAAATCGGCATGACAAATCTTGGGTAAGGAGACCCAAACGAAGTCTCATGAGTACCATGATGAGTTGTGTTTCTGCATCAAGCCATGTGGCACATGACGGCTTCCATGCTGACAGCACAAACTGCAGGAAAGCAGTGAACATGGCTGTGGATACAAACCCTGTGTAAAACTTTACTGTTTTGGCTGACTGCATTACCACTTCTTTGGTTATAATAGCATGGTTTGTATGCTTGTTTTCAAGTTCAGCAGCCTTTTGCTTAGCTGCTGAACACTCTTCCTCCAGAGAGGCCAAACGCTGCTTAAGCCTGCCATTCTCTTCAATAAGATGGGATATATTCTGCATGCTGAGATCAGTTTCTGTTTCCATGTGGCAATTCTCTACCACGGAAACAGTTGCAGTCGCAGATAGTGCAGTATCATCCGCGTCTTGTCCTGCGCCAGTCGTGTTGAGCCCACAGTCAAGCACACTTGGCCCAGGATTACATGCAGCAGGTCCGGATGCTTCCTTCAATCCATCCTTTCGAGCAGCGCGTTCGAACCTAGAAATTTTCTGGGCCACATTTCCCGAGGCACGATAAGGAAATATGGAGGGGACATAGTCGGGATGTGTGGGGTCAGATGATGGTTTACCTAAAGAAAGAAGAATGTTTGAAAATTAGTAGCCACATGTGCACTCCCAAATGCAAAAAAAAACAAACAAAAAAAACTGGCTGAAATGCACCAAAGCAATATTGCCCAGGACTTCTCTAGGAAAAGGAAGAAACACTAAGGGTTCCTTGGTATGATTACATACTTTACGTTCTGCATTTGTAAGTAAGAAACTGCACAAAAATATTGAATCAAGCGAGTTGGAAGCATTTCACTCTTTTTACCAGCACTTGCAGGCGATCGAATTAATTTCTCCAGCCGCTGAGAATAGTAGAACAAAAAGTGCATCGAATGATACTCCAGCGTTTTTGGATTTCGTCCCTGTAGAAAAGTTGATGCAGCGAACGGGATCGAACACACGACCAGAAGGTTAGCAACAGACGCCTGAGCAATCGCGCCAGATATGCGCATAAAAGAACACCAACCGAGTTAGGCATTACAACAATAAGATGCTTGGGCCCGCATCGCAGCAAAAACTGCCGCTCATAAACTAAGCATCAACTAAGCGCTCGATTACTAAGCCGGGATACCTGGGTTCGATCCCGGCCATAGCGGCAGAGTTTTGATTGACGCGACACGCGTCTAGAAAGCGACCGTGTGCTGTGCAAATTCAGAACACATTCAAAACCCTCAGGTGGTCCAAATTATTCTGGAGCACTCAACTACGCCGTTTATCATAGGCTGAGTTACTTCGGGACTTTAAATGCCCGTAAATCACACACACTCGCATTGCTGCATGATCGAAACTGCACTGCAAGCGTCACAAGCTGGCTAATTGCCCTGGAAATGGCTAAACGACGCCTTGCACGCACAACTAACCGCAAAACAGTGTTTCCTTACTTCACGGTGCAATTTTTACTGCTAGAGATGCAGCCGCTGATTAGGCGAATGCGGTCGCGACGATTGCCAACCCGCAACGTTCAATCCAGTCAACGTTCAATCTCAAAGCGCACATAAGACGTGCAGGAATTAGCTGCGGCACAAGCAGACATCATAAATCTGTTCTCACCTTGAACGAAATGAGCAGAACAAACATGGGAGCTTTTCGTAGGCATCCATCGGTCCCGCCGAACTGCTGCTATCCAAGCGTTTCTACGCTCGGCGTCTGCCGGAAACCTGAAAGTGCGCACCTGCGACAGGAGGTTGGTTCCAGGTCGCAAGCTGCAACCTGGCACACAACAGCACGGTCCACGTCGTGATGGGGTCACGGAAGATGTTTTTCCACCCGAAAACATACTGCAACAGGGCGACCGCGCCGTACTTTGGCCGTGCTACAAACACAAAAGAAAAACTCGCCTCGACCCTGCGGCTCGCTCGCTCGCTTCGCGGGGAGACCGGAAGTTTCCTGGGTGTCCATCTGGTTTGCGGCGCTGTGGCTCCCCCTGGCGGCTATGAGCCCGTGAAAAGGCGTATATGACTGTATGTGGAAATAAACGGGGATGGTTTTGGTTGCTAGCAGTTCATGTACTTGAGCGGCAGCCGCCGCTACAACAGTTAGGACCTGGAGTGGGGTGCCGGGCTTGTGGTGGGGCCCTGGGCAGAACTTGGGGTGGGGTACATTTATATTCATGTTTGTTGCGTGCCGATGATTCAGGTTAGACAACACAGCTCGGCAATCTGCTGTAGCACGGCTATGGGATCCATAAAGTGCTTAACGAAGCTGTCCTCCTGTGAACTGATCAGTCATATCTGAAGTAATCGTTGCACTTCTCTTGCGAAAGGACTTTTCCACTGCACTCAAATTCCTTGTCCAGCTCTTGCTCGATGACCCCACAATGCGTCGAGCCTGCAAAGAGAAGCAGGATGTCATGATGAACCTAAATATGGCCGTTACAGGACACAAACAGAAATGATTAAATAACTGAATTTAGTGAGGCACAGTCGGCGTGAAAACACTCGACACACATTTTACAGGATAATTTGTAACAACTAGCACCGCATTTTTCGCACATAGTGATATTTAATTTGCCTTGTCCCAAATTGGTGATTTTTAGGTAATTGCGCCGTTTCGAACATCCAGTAAGATATTCAATGAGAAAAACAAAGTAATGTAATATTGAAAGGAAGTAAATGTTTTATTTTGGTTTATTATCATGACTACGTGTCTCTATATTGAGAGCGCATTTTTTATTCAGGTAAAGATGCACAGGTTGTAGCATCTCCTCCATATGGACGTCGAAACAGCAGTTTTGAACAAAGCTTGTTTGTTTGGATGCGGATAAAAAGAAATGCGCGAAAAAAACTCAGAACACCTTTGTTTTTTTTTTAAATCCAACAGCTTATCTTAGTCGCTTCCAATGCATGTAATACAGATTCGAAACTGACTTGAAAACCACACAAAACACCCGTCTGACAGTCCAGAGTAATGTCTTTTTTTTTCTTTGAGATAACTTGGCAAAGGCTTTTGCCTTAAATTGCGGATTTTCCATTGCACCTGCAAGTGTGTTAACGACCGAGAAAGAGCGTAGAAGTAGTACACATATCCTTACCGACTGGTCTGTAGTGGAACACAAACAGAAAATGGCCAGGCTTAGCTTGGTTAAGCCAAGAATGCGCTGCATATCTCGATGGAGTTCCGTGCTGCTCCGTTGACTCGATAGGCTATTGACTCGATCGCCATTGAAACTGCCCGTGTAGCAGCGCTCGATCGCCTTTGAGTCGATAGACTATCGGTTCGAGGGCCCTCGAAATGCCCGTGTGACAGGGGTATAAGACTGTCCCGGCGAAGGAGCGCAGCTCTTTCAGTTCAGTTCAGTTCAGAAAAACTTTATTTCCGGCAGATGGTGGTCTCCCTACCCCCTCTCAGGCTCGGCCGAAGCCTAAGCCCGATTAGGAGAAGAGGCCGTCGGCTGAGGACGGTGTAGCTGATGCTTCACGGCCTCAGCCGCCACGCGGGTGGCTTTGCGCTGCGCGTTGGGGTCCTCGCTCCGCAGCAGCGCCTCCCAGGCTTCAAAACTATTTATTTCTTCCTTAGCTCCTGGTGAGCTAAGACATTCCCAAGTAATGTGGTTTAGTGTACCCCTTTCCCCACAGTCGATACATTTTTCGTCACCTGGGTTCTTAGCAATTTTGACTGGCGATATGTATACTCCTGCTTGGATCCTCCTCCAGATATACGCCTCTTTGTGAGTAAGGGATACGTCTGGAGGAGGGTATATTCTTCTTCCTAATTTGTAACCATCTGTAATTTCCTTGTACGTGATTGGGGCATCCTTAAGATTTGTGCAGACCGGTTGCTCCGCTGCTGCCCGGATGTAGGTTACTCGGGCTAGCAGGTGAGCGGCCTCGTAACCAGCTATTTCTTCATGTGCTGGTATCCAGAATAGTGCAGCAGACCTATGTTTTGGCATGCTTTCCAGAATGCGTTTGGGTTCCCAATTGACCAAGCCCTTACTAAAATTTCTGACAGTGGATTTACTGTCACAAAGAATGTACCCTGCATTAGATCCTGCCAGGGCGAGCGGATTCTGACTGAGGCTGTGATCAGGGGTTTTCCCTGACCGTCTACAACGGCCGAAACCGCGGCCCCCTCCAGACCCCCAGCAGCGTCTATGTATGCTACCTCCTCAGCAGGCAGCTCTCTGAACTTTTTTGCCATAGCCTTGGCCCTATGTTTTCGTCTATCTTTGTTGAACTGAGGGTGCATGTTTTTCGGTATGGGAGGAATTTTTATTTTGGACCTGATGTCGAGAGGTATATCTACCTTGCCTTCTATTTTGCTGTCAGGCTGTACCCCCACCCATTCCATAATTTTCCTGCCTGTCCGGGTTTTGCTAAGTCGTTCAAGCTGTGAAATTCTAACTGCTTCCTTAAGCTCCGCCCATGTGTTATGAACCCCCATTTTTTCTAGTTCTTCAGTGGATGTATTCACAGGTAAACTTAAGGCTCTTTTTACCCTTTTCCTAATGATTATATTCAGTCTGTCTACCTCCCCTTTGTTAAGTTCCATGAAGGGGGTGGCGTAGCAGATCTTGCTTGTGATGAAAGCCTGCGTGAGCCTGAGCAGGTTCCGCTCCTTCAACCGGTAAACTTAGGGCTCTTTTTACCCTTTTCCTAATGATTATATTCAGTCTGTCTACCTCCCCTTTGTTAAGTTCCATGAAGGGGGTGGCGTAGCAGATCCTGCTTGTGATGAAAGCCTGCGTGAGCCTGAGCAGGTTTCGCTCCTTCAACCCCCTTCCTTTGGTAGCTATTCTTCTAATTAACCCTGCTATCTTATCTGTATACTGTTCTAGTTTCTTTATTGTGCTAGCGTTCTTGCCTTTGGAATTGATGAAGAAACCAAGGATTCTGATTTCCTCAACTCTGGAAACCTTGCGGCCCTCAACTATGATGTCGATGTCTGGCTTAGGTCCGTATATTCCTTTGGCGTACACTAGAACCTCTGATTTTTGAGGAGAGCAGGCCAGCCCTCTCTCTTTGGCATATTTAACAATGATGTCCGCAGCCTGTTGTAGCTTATCTCTGGCTTCGAACGTACCAGGTTCGCTGATCCAAAGATTTATATCATCGGCGGACAAGCTGAATTTGAGGTTGCTAATTCTGATGAGCAGGGGTGGGAGTCCTCTCATTGCTATATTGAAAAGAAATGGGGATAGTACTGCCCCTTGTGGCGTGCCGGACCCCCTATCTTAATTGGTTCCGACTTTGCATCCTAAAACCTCAGTATCGCTTCTCTGTTTGCGAGAAAGTCCTTTATGTAGTTGTATGTTCTTAGGCACAGGTTTGCTTCCTGTATGCCTCTAAGTATAGCTTCGTGCCTAACATTATCGAATGCCTTAGTTAGGTCTAGGCCTAATATAACTTTTAACTCATGTGAACGGTTCCTGATTATATCCTGCTCTAGTCTTAGCATTATATTCTGAGTGCTTAACCCTGGTCTGAAGCCAACCATCTCGTGTGGCCATTTGTTATTGTCCTCCATATGCCTGGAAAGTCTGTTGAGCACTACATGCTCCATTACCTTTCCTACACAGGATGTAAGTGAGATTGGTCGCAAACTATTGAGTTCCTCGGGTTTCCCCGGTTTTGGTATAAATATTACTTCTGCCTGTTTCCAGGCTTTGGGAATCTTTCCGGTTTCCCATACTTTCCCAATGTAGGCCGTGAGGTTGGTGACGGATACATCATCAATGTTTTTAAGTACCTTGTTGCCAATGCCATCTGAGCCGGGTGCCGACTTAGTTTTTAGATTGCATAACGCAGCACGCACCTCCGCTTCCGTGATTGATGAATCCAGCTCCGGGTTGTCCTCACCACCATATTCTCGTTGAGGCCCAGCCGGTTCCTGGTTGATATATACTTCTGCCAGACGCTCGCATAGTTGTTCATCTGTGCCGCTGAAACTGTGCCTGACTTTCGTTTGTCTAACTCTTGCCTCTGATTTGGTTTTATCTGGATCCAATAAGTGTCTGATTATATTCCACGTCTTTGTCAGACTCATTCCCTTTTCCATCTTGTCGCAAGCGCTTAGCCAATTTTGCTCGCATACCTGAAAGGCATGCTTTTCTATTTCCCTGTTGAGTTTGCTTAGGTCCCTCGTTATCCGCCTGTCGTTCTTATTTTTCTTTTTCCTTTCCTCGAGGGTCGTTTTCTGCCGAAAAAGACTGAGAAGCCTGCTGTCCACGTTTTGTGGGGCGTCCTTGTCCTCTACCTCAACTGTAGTGTCCTCTACGTGTTTTTTTCAGCAGGGTGGTCCACTCGCACATGTCGGTTATGCTTCCCATGTGTTCTGCTTCTCTTATGGCCCTAAATTTATCCCACTCCGTGATGGTTGGCTTCTTATATTTTCTCACCGCGATGCCCTTTCCTAAAGTGAGGGATATGATGATGTGGTCGCTACCTAGGTTCTGCCCTGTGGTGGCTCAGGTTCCCTTAGTAATGTTTCTGCTGAGGGTGAGGTCCGGAGAAGTATCCACCTTTCCTACTGATCCTTCTCTCGTTGGCGTGCAGGGATCGTTATGCAGTGTGATTCCTAGGTCTTGAATGCATTCTTGCAATTGCCGACCCTTGGAATTTGCCTGCTTGTAGCCCAACTCCGGATGGGCCGCGTTGAAATCACCCATAATAACTAAGGGACATCTGCCTGCGATTTTGATTGCCTCCTTAAAGGTGGCTTCTAAGTTGAATTTCTGCCTTGGGTTGCTGTAAACGTTAAGAAGAAAAATGCTGTTAGATTCCCTCCTTCCGGTGATTATTTCAACAAAGACGGAGTCTGGTCCTTTGGACTCTATGTCATGTTTTATGATGGCCAGATTCTTTTTAACCAAAGTTGCCACCCTGGAGTCCGTCTTCCCGTTCCCGTAAAACTTATAGCCGGCTATTGTCGCCCCTGTTTTCGATGTTTCCTGCAGGGCCACGGCTATGGGTTCGACACCGCACATGGTTATGTAGCGTTTGTTTGCAGTAGCGCTCGTTTTCTGGCAAAGCCTCTGCAGTTCCACTGCCACAGAGCTTTAAGCTCCGGGCTTTCCTTCGGATTACTGTGATTGGGTTTCCCTGCCATTTTGTTCGTTTAAAAATTCCTCTATTCGGACAATTTTGGCCCCGAGGCTTGTCCCGATGCTGTTGAGCGCAGCCGAGAATGCTTGCATTTTTTTCGGTTATGTCTTTTATCTGTTCCTGAAAAATCTTAAAATATCCCTCGTATTCCTTATTTTTGTTTGCCTGATCTCTGACTTGTTTTTCTAATGGGTCCAAGTCTCCACTTTTCCTTTTTGGCGGTGGGTGTCTGGCCTCGTCTTGTTCCATGCAATCAGCTGACTCTGTTTGTACCAGGCCTGTCGTACTGTTTTCCTCCACTGCTGGCCTCTTAGCTGTCGCCGCGGCATCCTGGAGAGCCTGGCCGTTTGAGATCTGAGCTTTAAGCACCTTAATTTCCTGAGTTAAGGATGTTATGAGCTCCCTCTGTGTTGAATTTGCTTTCTTTAGCTCCTCTAGTTCTTGATTTATAGCCTGGGAGGCGCTGCTAGCAAAGCTCACCCGTTTGGCTTCTGCTCCATTCTGCTGGCCCCAGCGGTTTGTTGGGTCCCTGGACGGCAGCCCAGGACCTTTCCGTGTCGCCGCCAGGCTCTGCCCACTTCCTGTGGTGGTCACCTCTGCATCCGCCGCAGCGTTGTCCCTGGTTGCAGATTTGGACCGGGATCTCGATGCGGTCCTGGATCCTGGCCTCGAACTCGACCTGGACTCCGAGTAGGATCTCTCCCTGTGGTCTGGTTTTGTTCTAGACTTGGGGCGGCTCCTGTCGAAGCTGCCAGTTGCTTCATCTTCTTTTTGGTGCTGTTGTTGTATTTCTGTTTTCTCCCATATCCTTTTCTTCGTGAGGTAAGGGATCCTATAGATGTTCTTGCACCTGTTGTCTCCCAACAGATGTGGTTTTCCGCAAAGTTAGCACTCAGGATGACAATCGTGCTCTTTCTCTGGGTTTTCTTGGCCGCATCCACGACACATCCTCTCATTTGGGTTTGGGCATACGTCTGCCCTGTGTCCCAGTTTGCCACACTCGTAAAAGACCTCATATTTCTTTCGGTACAAGTAGCACCTCATACTCATTCCCAACATAAAAATCCGCATGGGAACTCGCCAGTCCTCCAAAAGGACCATGATGGTCTGTCCCTTGCCGAATCTTCTCACCCCCAGGATGGGCGGGTTGCGTTCATCCATTTGATGATTTCTTTCAGCTGCTCGCTGGTGCGTGCGGTGTCTATCCCATGGATAACACCTTTCCCGCAGTTTTCTGGGGCGACCTCGTAGGCCGTGATGTCTACGACGGAGTGCATGTTCGTGGCCAGACCCTTGATCCTCAAGTATTTACGTGCCCTATCTTCATTCGTGGTAGCGATCAAGATGGACTGCTGCCTTAAGTTCGGGATAACCGTGTCCTTCGCCGCTTCCATCAGGTCGACTCCAGCTGCCTGGGCGATCACGCAGGCTAAGTTCAGGCTTCCAATCTTATGGAGGATGCTTCCCACTCCTCCGCTTGGTCTCAGCACTATCTTCAAAGCTTCGCTTGGCAGTCTGATCAGTAGTTTTTCAACCGACCTTTCCGCTAGTCTTCTGCCGCGTAGCGGCCGGTATCCCTTCATCCTCGCGGGCTCCTCTCCACCGCCGACGCTGGCCAGCACTGGCACATCCCGCTTTTTCTTCCTCTCGAACGAATTTCCTTCCCGTAATTCTTCTTCCGTAGCTGTTCGTCCATATACGGTAACCATGTTGAAGCTCGTAGCGACCACTTCCGCTGCCGGGGCCGGCGAAGACCCGGCGTGCATGGCTAGGCAGCAAAGGCTGCCATTCTGCCTCAACACGTGGTCGAACTTAAAATGGTCGTAAAACCTCAAAAATTCGGCCTACCTTCGAAATAATGGTATCCGTAGGCAGGGCTTGTACATCCGGAGCCAAATCCAGCGATATTTTCTATCGATGGTGCTCCTAGTTTTCATACGCAGCGGATTTCTACGGAGCAAACGGACGCACGTCCGAGCAGTGCCGCGTCCATCGCCGTCCCCCGCGATGCTCTTTTATACATATGCCGTGACGTCAATCATAGCGCAGCGCCCCTAGCGGGAGGAGCCGGAGTCAGGTGGTGGCTTCGGCCGAGCGCGACCGCGCCAGTTGGGGCCCAGCTTTTCCTCCGGCTGTCGTGACGTCACGTCACGTGGTTTGGTGGCTGCCCGGTCGCGGCCAAGGGCTGAACTAAGTGATTGCAATATGCAACGCATAAAACAGTTCCGATTCCTATCATGCATAAGCTGTACATGACAAAGGTATTCCTGAATGAATTGGATGAAAGGTGAGAAGAATTCAAACCCGCTGTTCGACAAACTAGTGAATGTTTGGTGAATTCATTGCACCGAACACGAAAAATAAAATTCTTACCATTCGGGAAGATCTGCACAGCGCATGACGTCAAGCCAGAAATTTGGCAATGAGAGTAGATACATAGAAGTCGTCCTCGTGATTTGTCTCGTTCTCTTTTCCTGTCAGAAAAAATAAAGCCGCATGTAGCCAGAGGAACAGTTACTCCCAAAATCACATTGATTTCCGAACGTATCTCAAGATAAAATATTTGTAGTACTTACAAGTAAGGCATTGCAGGCCAGGGTAGTGAACCGCGTCGGAGCTCTCATATAGTATCGGATGTGGGTTTTGGCTTGCGCAGAGTACGAACGGAGCCAGCTCGAGTGTGCATGCGCTTTCGTCGCGTTCGTTGTCGGTTGGTCGCCGCCGTGCCAGGCAATCAAAGACTCGTCCGGTCAAGAATGTGCCGTGGCGATGCATCGCGCTGTGACGAATGGCAGGGGAGACGACGGCGATGGGAGGGAGGGGCAGCAAGGAGGGGAGTCATTCTCTTTTACACAGCTTTTGTGGTCCAAAAAAAAAGTTTCGAGCTGAAAGGTAGAGAAAAGAAATTCCTGGGGGGGGGGGGGGGGGGGGGGGGGGGGGGGGGCAACGATCGGCGCAGCAAGCACCTGCGCATGGGAGAAACAGCTAGGAGAAAGTGAGTAAGAAAAAAACGCTTCGGAGGGGGGGGGGGGGGGGGGGGGGGGGGGGTGTAGCGTGCTGCCTTGAAAAGGGCACGCACGTCCGGGAGATGAGTTGGGGAGATAGGAGACTTCAAAAGAGAAAGGGGAGGGGGGCCGAAACATGTGAGAGAGGTTTGCAATTCTCCGAGAATGAGTCATAAGCAGTCTTGAAGGTAAGGGTGTGGAAAACGTGGAGCCTCAAAGTATTCTTGCAAAGCCGCTCGACAAGCATCATGTCCGGCGACCGAAAATTTTGAAGCGAAAAATGTGGAGCTCGAGATGGAGTTCGCCAAAACGACTTCAGACACTCGCGCATTCTGTGGGGCCGTATGTTAGTTTAGGATGGCTTAAATGATATCATGAAATAACAAAAACGTAAAACAATAAATTAAATATTATGCAAGCAAATTCGCACTCTTTCAAAGTATAACATACGGGACATGTGGCAAACAAGCTAGGTTAACATGCGTCTAACACCATTTGTCAGTACATTTATTCGCTGGTCGTCCTCCAACGTTTTGTTGGTGTGGAAATTTCACACAAAAAGCTAAAAGAAACAAAATCGTGTTGAACTGTGGCTCGCAGCTATTTCCGATGCTTTTCATAAATAAAGGTAATATTCGAAAGAAAAAAAAATTAATTTGCGAGCAAATAAGTACAGACGTCTGCAAGAGCTATAGCCCTCAATGCAAATTACGCAACAAAACAATAAAATGCACAAAAACGACATTTTCAAACATTACGATGTGCAGAAAAGGAAGAAAAACCAAATCGGAAAACACAGGGGAAGGCGCGGTCACATGGAACGACGTAGGGAAGCGTAGGAATCTCTTACCGCGTGTTGAAGCGGCGGCCTAACGTTTTGCGCGTGCGCAACTTATAATTGTAAATTACGAGGCCACTGCTTCGTTTCTGGACGTTGCGCTTGCACCAAGTTATTACGTTTGATTTAGTATATCTATTAAGAGACACCCACTGCGCAGTGTGGCAGTGAATTCTCTAGAGTGAATCAAAAAAGCGATTTTCTCGTTAAAAAAATCATGAAATCAAAGTCATTTGATTTTTTTTTTTTAGAAGGAAGCCCTCTTGGGCTGGTTTTCAGATACTCGGGCAAGCAGAGCGTGCCAAAAATGCTTTAAAATACATAAAGTTCATACAAATAGGCGGGTTATTATGCCCAGAAATTGGACAAAGGCAGCAGCGTGAGCTCTGTCTGCACTTCTCAGAAAAGTATTTTTTTATTAGCGGCTTGGCTAAGCCATATATATTAAACCGCGTGCCCTAACAGGACGTACACAGGAAACTTCGAGACAGAGGAAAGAGACAGAGGAAAGCGCTTCTTTCCTCTGTCTCCAAGTTTCCTGTGTACGTCCTGTTAGCGCACCTGTTTAATAGAGAGGTACCAACTAGCCCCTCAGAAAGTTCTACTGCAGCCATATATAGTTACACGAATCATTACAACTGGATCATGCCAGCGTATATTCGTTAATTAATAAATTTACCAGAACTTTTCAAAGGAATTTTAGTGGTTAGTTGCAGCCGGTTCTAGTTCCCAGTAATAACGATAGAATTCTACAGATCCGTATACGTATAGTTGTCTGTCTGGACGGTGTCGTCGTCGGCCTTAGGCCCGTTTCACATGCATGCGATTGTCGCCTGCGACACTGCGAACTCCGTCGGTCTGCGTCTGGGGAGGGCCGTCGGTCTAGTCGCAGACGGCTTGCGATCGAGTTCCGCCCGGTTGGTATTCAGTCGCAGCTTCGGTGTGTTCACTCAGAGACTGAACAATGGGGAGCGCCGAGACTGCGTGCGACGTGCCGTAACGTGGGGGCTGTTGCCGCGGTGGATGCAAAACTGTTTATTCTAATCAAAATATTGAAATAATGCCCCACATCTAAAAATGCACTCGTCATAACATCATCAACAGATTTTTTGTAGCGTTTCCGTCGCGTTTAATCATGGATTGGCTTTGCAAACATCTTGAAACCTTGACTGTCCCTATGACCGAATTCGCTGCGGAAATCGCACTGCGGTGTCACCGGCTAGGCCGACTGTTTTCGTTCTAGTTTCAGCATGTGAAATGGGCCTTATGCGACAGAGCGGTTCCTCTGTGGCGGAATATGCACACGCGACTGGCAACCACCGAAATCGGCGTCACGTCGTTGCACAACTCAAAATCAGAGAGCGGACGGAACAAAAGTCGATGGCAGCAGCACACAGCGAGCGAATGCGTTTGAAATGCTTCGGAATGCGTTTGGAAATTGTTGGGAAGCACCTTAGAACAGAATTCATCAGCGGCGGAGCCCGGGGCAGACGTCGCCGCGCCGCGCCTCGACGGCGTCGACACGTTCCTCCTTTAGTTTCTTTTGTGCGAGAGCTCCCCCTGGCCGGCGCGATCTGCTGACAGCTTAATTCGGTTCATTTGAGTTTTTTCGTCGTAACTATGCCTCTATCTCCGACTGCGCAGTCGGAAAATATTTGTTGTTTATTCAACTCCACATATACTGCGAAAGTGTTCGGTAAGAAAAAGATTAATAAAACTTCAAATTCTTGAGCTCGCCCAAGCGCAGCCCAAGAGCTCAAACGAGTTTTAGCGCGATCGAAAATTATAAACTATTATAAATAATAAATTATAAAATCAATCTTCTACCCAGTATAATGGATGGCGCAATGTTCACCACCACCTGCAGGTATCCTTTTAACTCTGGATAAGGGGTGGCAACCAAAGGCCAATATAGCCTGGTTTCGAAAATGGCTTAGTCAATTCTGGCAAAGAGTGGGATAACTCTGGCTAACATGGCCCATGATAGCCAGGTTTAGAAAATGGCTTAGTCAATTCTGGCAAAGAGTGGGATAATTCTGGCTAACATGGCCCATGATAGCCAGGTTTCGAAAATGGCTTAGCCGATTCTGGCAAAGAATGGGAGAACCCCGGCTAACATGGCCCATCATAGCCATAATTTTTTGCATGCATAGCCAATATCAGATCCTGATTGGCAACTCCGGCTTACTTAGGGCCATGCTTTGCCAGTGGCTTTCTAATATTGGCCCGCTGTCATGTGCTACCTGGGTAACTACACCGTTACCCAGAGCAGCAATCAAGCATCAAACCCCCGTTAAACATTATGATTTAAATTTCCTGAGAAATGAACAGAAGTCATTGTCCGATAACACGACGTTTCAAAGCTTAGTGGTTATCTCCAGCGCGGCGGCTGGGCGCTCCATCCAGCCCGCTTGTGCAATGTACCGCTCGCACGAGCGATTAGCGACAGGACGCTACGTGCGTGCGGCCCTGAATATGGAGTGAATTTACCGTGTTGCGAATACATAAGCACTGTCGCAAGAGTGGCGCGAACATATTAGTTTTTTTTTTGCATATGGTGTGCAAACCTACCCCCGTTTTGATTATTTTTTTTCTTTCACTCTCCTATTTACTTCTCGCTATCCTCTCTATTTGCCTTTATTTCCGCCGGTTGCAGTTCCGGTGCTTGAGAGATTAGATAGCAATCGCCGGGCCGGCAATTTTTTAATTTTTTTCCTTTTTGTATTTTCGTAAGTTGTTGTTGCCTCTGAAGCGATTGGTAAGCTACTACTTCAAGGCGTGGCTCCCTTGGAGTTGCAGGGGCTTTATAAGCACACAAAACGCGGGAGTAAGAAGAGGGAGCCGTTTCGAGGGAACAATTAACACTATCCAGCGACTTTTAAATGCGCCATGATTGGTTTCCACAGATTACGACACCAAGCACTCGAAGAAAGGTATATTGTCACTGAGAAACGGTTGACGTAAGCAGGGCTGGTTTACTTGCTTTAATTAGACGCGCAAGACGTTGGAACGCGCAAGGCAGCAGGCAGCACGAGAGATGATGAAGACGAAGCATCTAGCCTCCGAGATGGCTCAAGGCTTGCCAACTGCCAGGAAATGCAGTTTAGCCGCTGTATGGCGCCACTAGAGTAGTTAGTACGCAGCATTGCTCCCCCTCTCTTGAAGACACCGACTCGGTGTGGTAGCAATTGCAGGCAGGACCGCAAGGGTAGTCGCACGTGTCTGGCGTGTGGTGTAGACACGCGCGAGGGGCTAGCGGGCGTGGTACGGCTTCATCCGAGCGACGCGGACAACTTCGGAGGTCGGCCGTCTAGAACAGCGAACTGTTCCTTGGAGGAGAACTTCGTAGGTAACTTGACTGAGCTGGCGGAGCACCTCGTAGGGGCCAAAGTGTCTGCGTAGAAGCTTCTCAGAGCGTCCCCTCATGCGGATTGGGCTCCACACCCAGACTTGTTCGCCGGTCAGGTAACGCACATTTCGGTGGCGGAGGTTGTATCGCTGAGCGTCGTGAACTTGCTGGTGCCGGATGCGCTGTCGAGCGAGTTGGCAAGCGGCCTCAGCGTAACGAACAAATGGGGCAGCACCCATAACAGAGGGGGTAGCGCTAGCTGGAAGCAGCACTGCATCTACCATGGTTGTGGCTTCGCGACCATGTACTAAACGAAATGGAGTGAAGCGTGTCGTTTCCTGGACCGCAGTATTATAAGCAAAGGTGACGTAAGGAAGTATGACGTCCCAGTTCCGGTGGTCCGCGTCGACATACATAGAAATCATGTCGGCGATTGTCTTGTTGAGCCGTTCGGTGAGGCCGTACGTTTGAGGGTGGTAAGCGGTTGTTTAGCGTGGACTGGTGCCGCTTAGGTGCATAACCTCCTGCGTAAGGGCCGAGGTGAACGCTGTTCCCCTGTCAGTTAAAACGATGGTGGGTGCACCGTGACGAAGCACAATGTTTTGAATGAAAAAGTTCGCAATTTCGTCAGCAGCACCACGGGGAAGAGCTTTAGTCTCACAGTATCGGCTGGGGTAGTCGGTGGCGACCACAATGTAGCGGTTACCCAGAGAAGACTCCGGAAATGGGCCAAGTATGTCCATGCCAACTTGGTGGAAAGGAACCTGAGGCGGATCAATAGGCTGGAGTAGGCCGGCTGGCTTAGTCGGCGGCGTCTTGCGACGCTGGCACTCGCGGCAAGTTCTTACGTAACGTTTCACAACTGAAGCAACCCTTGGCCAGTAGTATCGGCGGGCACAGGAAAAGCAGCCACGGCAGCAGTCTTATCGGGGTCTGGGCTAAACCCTTTAGCGCTCACGATGTGGCCCAGAAACTTCAACTCTTCGAAAGCGAGTGACACTTTTCGGGCTTCAGGGAAAGACCGGCCGACCGAATTGCTTCGAACACAGCGCGCAGGAGTCTCAGGTGCTCTTCGAACGTGTCAGAAAAGATGACAACTTCATCCAAGTACACGAGACAGGACTGCCATTTGAGATCGTCAAGAACGTTGTCCATCATCCTCTGGAAGGTTGCAGGCGCTGAGCACAGGCCGAAAGGGAGCACCCGGAATTCGTACTGACCGTCCGGTGTAATAAAGGCGGTCCTTTGCCGGTCGCGTTCGTCCACCTCGATTTGCCAATAGCCGCTTCGTAAATCTAGCGATGAGAAGTACTTGGCGTGGCGCAGCCGGTCCAGGGAGTCATCAATACGCGGGAGAGGATAAACATCCTTTTTAGTGACTTTGTTTAAACGTCTGTAATCAACGCAGAACCGTAGGGTTCCATCTTTCTTTGCCACTAGAACAACAGGCGACGCCCACGGGCTCGTCGACGGCTGTATGACGTCGTCCTTGAGCATTTCTTGAACTTGGCGGCGAATGGCATCGCGCTCCTTCGACGAGATGCGGTAGGGCGGCTGACATAACGGCCGTTGGTTGGCGTCAACTATAATTCGGTGCTTTGTGAGCGGTGTCTGCCTAACCTTTGAGGTCGAGGCAAAGCAGTCGCAGAAAGACTGGATAACGCTTTCCAAGCAGCGTTTCTGGTTAGTTGGGAGGTTTGGGTTCACGTCAGTGTTCATGGGCGTGGTCGGTTCCTCCACTGATGCGGGGGCTCCGGACAAAGCGTGCTGTTCCGCGAATTCGCTGAGTTCCTCGAAATACGCAATAGCTGTTCTGCCAGGCCAACACTGAGGTTCACAACCAAAAGTGGTCACCAAGAGTTCTGTTCAGCCCTTGTTCAGTTCAACAATTCCCCGAGCAACACAGACTTGCCGACCAAGGAGCAGCGACATGTTGGTTTCAGCGATGCCATGAATTTTGGTGCTGTTATCGCACTCTACAATAACAAACATGCTGGATCTTGATGGGACCAAAACGTGGTCGTCACAGACGCATAACTTAGCCCTGAGTGGCTCGGTATCGTCGTCAACAGGACCTTGGGTGGAAAACGACACGATTAGCTCCGGGAGGTTGATAACGGCACCGTACTCTTGAAGGAAATCCAAACCGAGTATGAGGTCTTTGGAGCACTCGGGTAACACAGCAAAGCAACCAGGGAAAGTAACACCGCGGATCTGGATTCGCGAAGTGCAGACACCGATCGGAGTTACCATGTGGCCACCAGCTGTCCGGATCTGCGGCCCAGACCAAGGAGTCAGAACCTTCCTCAAGGCCGTGGCTAACCGTCTGCTCATTACCGAAAAATCGTCGCCGGTATCCACGAGTGCGGTAACGTCGTGGTTGTCGGCGGATACCAGAATTTCGGCGGAGGCCAGTTGGTCGCAGCGCGTCGTCGAGGTCGTCGGGTCAGGTCGTCGTCGGTCGGAGCGTCGCGGCGAATCGTCGGGTGGAGGCTCTTGACTCGGTCCAGTAGCGGCAGCCCTACCCCCGGAGGACGCCGACTTCAGTTTTCCCGACGTGGGGACGTACCTCTGAACTGGCCAGAGGATGACGGGCGGCCGGGCGAAGAGAACCGCCTTGGGGATGGCGATCGGGACTGGCGTCGCTGCGAGGTCGAAGATTGCACGTTATCAGCTAAGTACTGTTCGATATCCCGTGGCCTTTCACCGTAGCGTGGTCGAGGTGCGTCAGGTGAAAACCCCCTTAAACCCATCCTGCGGTAGGGACAGTGGCGGAGGATGTGGCCGGGCTCTCCGCAGTGGTTACAGAGCGGCCGATTGTTTGGCGTGCGCCAAACGTGCGCTTTGCTCACGGGGGCCTGAACTCCTGCGGCACGGAGGGTGCTGTTGCGAGTGGCTCCTGCAGGTATTGCACAGGAGCGATGGGGGAAAAGGCTCGCATCGTTGGCCCGGGATTTCGTAGCGCCTCGCTGTACGTCATAACGGAGGGCGCCGGATGTGGAGCTGTAGGTGGCTGCACAATTCGTCGGATTTCTTCGCGTACCACGTCCGTAACGGCAGCGACGCTAACCTGTGGAGCTTCAAAGCGATGTTTCGCCAGTTCCTCGCGCACAAGGCTTCTTACAAGCTCCCGAAGGTCCTGGCGGGCAGCGACGCAGGCGTGTACTGGGACTGGGAAGCGGCTGCTACAGTAGCCTGACGTCCGTAGTGGGCGCCCCGTTCCTGTAAAGAGCGCTCGATACCCATTGCCTCCTTGGTGAAGTCGGACACTGTACGTGGCGGGTCACGGACCAGTCTGGCAAACAGCTGCTCTTTTACGCCGCGCATTAAGTGGCGTACCTTCTGGGCTTCGGGCATAGCAGGGTCGGCCCGATTGAACAGTCGGGTCATGTCCTCGATGAACATCGCGACGCCCTCGTTCGGCTGCTGTGATCTCGAGCGCAGGGCGATTTCAGCTTTCTCTTTTCTTTCGCTGCTGGTAAATGTCGCTAGCAGCTCTCGACGAAAAGCCTCCCAGGTGGTAAAGGAAGCTTCGTGGTTCTCAAACCACGTTTTGGCCGAGTCCTGCAGCGCAAAGTAGACGTTGCGCAGCTTGCGCTCGCCATCCCACTCATTGAAACCCGCCACTAGGTTAAAGCTGGCCAACCAGTCTTCGACGTCCTCGAACCTGTCCTCGTGGAACGGTGGTGGCGATCGAGGTGCGTGAAGGACAAATGGCGGGGCATTCCCGGAGTGCTGACTTCTCTGACTAGCCGCGGTGGATGTCATGGCCCTTACCGGCGCTGTCAGTTGGCCGAACTCGGGTTGTAGGCCTCGCAGGTGGCGGCACGCCTTGTGGCCTGGTGTTGTAGCCACGCGTTGAGAGCTAACGTCAAAGGTGTTCTCGAGGTCAGCGTACATGGGCCGTTACCCAGCACCTCCACCAAATATGTCACTGAGAAACGGTTGACGTAAGCAGGGCTGGTTTACTTGCTTTAATTAGACGCGCAAGACGTTGGAACGCGCAAGGCAGCCGGCAGCACGAGAGATGATGAAGACAAAGCATCTAGCCCCCGAGATAGCTCAAGGCTTGCCAACTGCCAGGAAATGCAGTTTAGCCGCTGTATGGCGCCACTAGAGTAGTTAGTACGTAGCAGTATATTGCATCATGACCCCGTCTTAGGCATTTTCTTTAGGTTGACTGTCTTTGAAGGGGCAGAGGAGGCCTCCGATAATGGTGCCGGCTTGTGTGTAGTTTACATCCCTTCCTTTCTGAGAATACTGGCCAAGGTTTCGCTGATACCTTCTACGTACGAGCTGCATACGTGATTTTGCCACCGGCGTGTCCTTAGCATATAAGCATATACAGTTGTTTTCGTTGCATCCTTTTTGGTTTTGGATGATACATCGAGTGAAGAATCTTGGGTATCCATTTCTTAGAAAAGTTTTCTTTAGCTGACGATGAGTTTTAATAGTGCAATGGCAACCTCGCACCAAGCGCAATGGAATGAAGTGTTTTCTTCAACACAAGGTTAGGTGAAAGACCATTTTCCGAGCGCTTCAGCTCAATGATACCAAGCGCCAGGCATCGAGAGAAGTTGTGCCCATTGGAAACCAGTGGCTAAACGGCGGCACTGGAGAACGAATCACACACCGTTTTCGAGCCGCATGCTTAAAGCGATTTGCTATTGCTGTTATCCCTTGTTTTTAAAATGAATAAGCAAGAATTGGGAATCGTCTTAACCTAAACTTCCTTGAATTTCCCTCTACCCTTCGGGCAAAATGTTTGGCAGTTTTCTTCCCACAAAGGCTACGAGAACAAGACGCATGGCGCGCAGCATCAAACGGTGAAGAAGTGGGAGAGGCGGTGACGAGAAGGGTCAAGGATGTGAGCTGGTGCTTAGGGAGGGCGAAATTCTTTTTCAAGATGTACACGGGCACCCGGTTGCAGATGGTAAGGGGGAGGAAGAAAAGGACAATGGGGACGGGTCTCCTGCTGTGCCTTTGCCTGCCTTTATTTTTTTCCTTCTTTATTTTTGCTCGAATTGTGGAGCGCAGTCCGTGGTTGCTTATTGAATGCGCTGTGTTTCTGCCCCCTACGGTGTGAAGCATGACGTAGTCAGCGCCTCTGTGAAAACAGCCCGGAACGGTCATAGATGCACTTTTGTCTCCAGGCTGTCACAAAAAAAAAACACAATCGCTAATGTGCCAGTCCTGGCAAAGGGTCTCTCCAGACGCTGACAAAAATCATCCAGAAAGGTCATCAGAGTTCCAGCTGAGGATCAGTTACATTCTTTAATGCCTTCCACCAACCTAAGGAATTCCACCAGCATTGTTAAAAGCACAGCGCATGGCACAGGTAAAGAGTGGCACAAAAACAAATGTCGGATAATTTAGCGTGGTTTCGCCAAATGCAATTAGGAGTGCTAGCACTTCGATTTTCAGTGATGTTTCGGGGTTCGGTTCCGTTGCGCACGGATGCAGTTGATGAAGACGATGATATCCAAAACACAGCGCAAGAGACTGGTATTTTAGGACGCAGAATTCTCGGCTGCGACGATGTTGCAGTTGTCTAATGGAGTAACCAGCAAAACTGATGTGTTCTCGCCGCCCCGGGTTCGAAGCTCACTCGCGGCCGTAAAACATTTCCGATTATTTTATTTAGGTCAAGTAAATTTCAGACATACAGACAGACCACTTCGAAATCCAAAATTGAAGCCTCACTACCACAATAAAAAATGCGACCCCGTTAGCCCGCTGTTGTTCAACTAGCGTATTGAGGCAGCGGTTGGTATCAATGCGGCCGCTCGATGGAACCGCATCATCGAGTGGCCACTAACTGAAAAAGACGGCACGCTGAAAGGCTTTTCCTTAGAGCCAGTACATCGTTCCTTGTCATTGAACGTGAGTGCACTGTGTTGTTATGGCCTGTGTACAGTACAAAATAAAGCAGACCATTGTGAATGGGCGAGACCCTTCTGCGGCCACCTAATTGGTGACAGCTTCAAAAAGCACGTGTTTTCGTTTTGTTTGGCAAGAAATGACTCGAATGGAGCAAACTGTCTGTTTCACCAGTGATCATTTGGCGACGAAAGGGGTCGAGCACCGTGCATCAAGTCTCCAACGCCACTATATCAAAGAGAAAAGAACACCGCTAAGTAGAACAGAAAGATCAGGAGACTTGGTTAAAAAAACTAAACATTTTGACAGATTTGCCTGTCTGGTTGGGTTTGAAGACTTATAATAAACTGCACATCTCAGTCTCATCTGCACAACAAGCACAGAACTTGACAGAAAAACAGAACAACGCACGATATTCAAAGAACTCATCATGAACAGCTACCCAAAAAACTTTATTCAAAAAACCATTCGACGTCAAAACACGACCACATGCGTCAAGAAATAAACGCACAAAGACCAACGCCACCACCAAAATACGTCACTCTACCTGATGTCGGAGGTGCCGATGAAACCATCACCCGATTCCCGAAAAAGGGGGTATTCAGGTTGCGCACAAGCCCACAAACACTGTAGCGCTTTGCCTGCCTGTTCATAAAGACCGGCAGCGGAGAGAAGGAGCCCAAGGCATTGTCGACAAAATTCCTTGCGTCGACTGCAACGCAGCCTACATCGGCGAAACGAAAAACCTCAAAGAAAGAATTCGGCAATATGAAAACGACGTCCGCAACTTCGCAGGAGATTGCAATTTTGTAGCCGAATATTCCGAGGACTCAGACCACAGAATCAACTTCTAAGAAAGCAGCATTCTAAAAAGCGAAACAAATTACCACAAAAGGCTCCTTCTAAAATCCTGGCACATCCAAACCACCCCGAACAGCATCAACCGCACAAAAGGAAACCTGCTCCCAGTGTATGCCCAGGGACTTCAACGAAAAAAAGTCGCCATTGACAGCCTCCCCACAGTGCGACAACGTGACTAACAGCATTAACCCCTTCCTCCCCCTCCCCCACGCCTTTCGCATCACAGCTTTCCTTCTTTTGACCGCTTCCTCCCCTCCATACTTCGAGACGCTAGCTACTGCCCTCAGTCACCCCTGATAAAGGAGTCGAGTCGGCTTTGAAACGTTCGGTTAAAATTTAAGATTTTTGTTTGCAGTTTATTATGAGACTCGCTTACCACTGCAGAACGGCAGATATCTTATTCTGTATTGCCATTTATTTTCATATTGCTTTGAGTGCGCATGGCGTCACTATTCTTTTATTCTTTTAGTCGTGATGTCACTGTGCTCGTATACCTCTCAGCGGGGGAACGTGAGCGCGTGCACTGAGAATGCGGACAACGCTTTTTCAGACACATGATCTCATCTGCCTCACGTCACTGCACCCTAAGGCAAGCAAACACAAAGATCTATCGACAGGGTACTCCCGACGTGCAGCATTCATTTACTCAGAAGTGAATAGACAACTTGTAGAATTGCCGACTTACAGGTACGTTGCTTCCAACCAGCAACCCACGTTTGCAAACCGCGTTTTCGCTTCCTGCTCTGCTGACTGAAGGGGTTAGCATGAGGAGAGATGGTTTTCGGTTGGCAAACTGTAGAGGACGCTCGATATTCTGCAAGTGTGCTCCAAGGGCCGTTCTTTTGGTGCACGCGCCCAAAGTCGGCGCTCTTAACATACGACAGAACCGGTTTACGCATGCCCACTGCAGGAGACGTCGCCGAACCTCGGCGAGGCGCCGATATCTGTCCGTGCTAGACATCGGCGCCATCTAACGGGCGCTCGCGCACGTGTTGGAAGTGGGGTCCGGTTTACGACAATAGGAGCACAGCGGCACTCTCTGTGACTTTTCTTCATGGCTTGAAGCTCTTCCAGGTTCCCAGAACTTTTCTTCTGGGTTTAAGTTGTCCTAAGGGCCCCCAACCTATTTTCTTCACGGCTCGAAATTCTTTCTGTCCCCAGAAAGAAGCACCAGAGTACACAGAAGTTTTTTCCTCCTCCTCCATCTCTTCGCGAGGGGAGCCAGCCAGCACCAAGAACATGGTCTGCCAAACATGCCTCTGACGCCGTTCTGGTCTGCTCAGTACTCGATCCACGTGGTCTCGGCCGACATTCACAGGGTGTATTGGCGCCTGAGAGGCTAGGCAAGGACTGAATACGCTTTAATAAAAATGGCTGTTGGGCAAACTAAAAACAAAAAGCGAGAGACTTTTGTTCTTCTTGAGCAAGAACATTAGGATGCGCGAGTATCAAATTTTTGCTTGCGAACTGAATATTTCGAACCATTTTGAATATAGGCAAACAAAAAATACATGTTGCTGGTAACGGCTGAAATGCGCTAACAGACGGGACAGAAAAGAACACATACACATGCGCTGGTGTCTGCGTTCTCTTCAGTACCGTTGGCGCTGTCCAGTCGTTGGCATCAACATCCACCAACCGGCCCGACTTAGCCCTCTTCATTGAACAAAATATCGACAGTCTTAAAAAAGTTTTCCCACAACAGAACCACGAAAGAAAATATGTATCAGACCAAAGCTTTACTTCACTCGTTATTGTGGTGGGGGAATACACTCGCTTGGTTTTACGGGGTTTAATGTCCCAAAGCGACTCAGGCTATGAGGGACGTCGTAGTGAAGAGCTCCGAATATTTTAAAGTATCTGGGATTCTTTCACGTGCACTGACATTGCACATTACACAGGCCTCTAGAATTTCGTGTCTATTGAAAGGCGACCAACCCCTCCGGGATTGAAGCCTCGTTTTTCGGGCCAGCTGCCGACCACCACAACTACTCAGCTACCGCGGCGGCTCCGGGATGTTTTGAGTAATGGCAGCAATAAATTTTAATTTGTATGGCAGTGCTATGAAAACAACTCGTTGGATAAAATTACTCGGTTCAGTATAAAATTTAGATCGTCCCGTTCAAATAATACCTACATCACAAAGCTCACGGAATGCTGAGCTACTATTATGGACTGAATGTTGAGAAAGCATTGTAAGGTGCTGAAATAATTTCTTACTGGCGGAGCGACGTAGCACATGACAGCGGGTAGCAGATGACAGCGGGCGAATATTAGAGAGCCACTGGCAAAGCGTGGCCCTAAGTAGGCCCAGAGTTGCCAATGACGATCAGATATTGGCTGTGCCATCAAAAAATCATGGCTGTGATGGGCCATGTTAGCCGGAGCTCTCCCATTCTTTACCAGAATTGGCTAAGCCATTTTCAAAGCCTGGTAATCATGGGCCATGTTAGCCAGAGTTCTCCCACTCTTTGCCAGAATTGGCTAAGCCATTTTCGAATCCTGGCTATCACGGGCCATGTTAGCCAGAGTTAACCCACTCTTTGCCAGAATTGACTAAGCCATTTTCGAAACCTGGCTATATTGGCCTTTGCTTGCCTCCCCTTTTCCAGTGTTAAAAGTATACTTGCAGGGTTGGTGAACATTGCACCATCCATTATACTGGGTGAAAGATTGATTTTATAATTTATTATTTATAATAAATTTTTTGAGCTATTTTTGAGTTATTATAGCTTTTGAGCTATAATAAGTTTGAGTTCCTGGGCTGCGCTTCGGCGAGTTCAAGAATTTCAAGTTTTATTAATCTTTTTCTTACCGAACACTTTCTCGGTTATGTGTGGAGTTGGATAAACATCGAATATTTTCCGACTGCGCAGTCGGAGATAGAGGCATAGTTACGACGAAAAACTCAATGAAACCGAATTAAGTTGGCAGCAGATCGCGCCGGCCAGAGGGAGCTCTCGCACAGGAGAAACTAAAGGAGGAGCATGTCGCCGGCGACGTCTGCCGTGGGCTCCGCCGCTGATAAATTGTGTTCTAAGGTGCTTCCCAACAATCTCCAAACGCATTCCGAAGCATACCAAACGCATTCGCTCGCTGTGTGCTGCTGCCATCGACTTTTGTTCGGTCCGTTCTCTGATTTTGAGTTGTGCAACGACGTGACGGCGATTTCGGTGGTTGCCAGTCGAGTGTGCATATTCCGCCACAGAGGAACCGCTCTGTCGCCTAAGGCCCGTTTCACATGCTGAAACTAGAACGAAAACAGTTGGCCTAGCCGGTGACGCCGCAGTGCGATTTCCGCAGCGAATTCGGTCAAAGGGACAGTCAAGGTTTCAAGATGTTTGCAAAGCCAATCCATAATTAAACGCGACAGAAACGCTACAAAAAATCTGTTGATGTTATGACGAGTGTATTTTAGATGTGGGGCATTATTTCAATGTTTTGATTAGAATAAACAGTTTTGCGTCCACCGCGGCAACAGCCCCCACGTGACCGCACGTCGCACGCAGTCTCGGCGCTCCCCATTGTTCAGTCTCTGAGTGAACACACCGAAGCTGCGACTGAATACCAACCGGGCGGAACTCGATCGCAAGCCGTCTGCGACTAGACCGACGGCCCTCCCCAGTCGCAGACCGACGGAGTTCGTAGTGTCGCAGGCGAAATTCGCATGCATGTCAAGCGGGCCTAAGGCCGACGACGACACCATCCAGACAACTATACATATACGGATGTGTAGAATTCTATCGTTATTACGGGGAACTAGAAGCGGCTGCAACTAACCAATAAAAATCCTTTGAAAAGTTCTGGTAATTTTAGTAATTAACGAATATGCGCTGGCATGACCCAGCTGTTGTGATTCGTGTAACTATAAATGGCATAGCCAAGGCGCTAATAAAAAAATACTTTTTTGATAAGTGGACAGACAAGAAGAGCTCACGCTGTTGCCTTTGTCCGATTCCTGGGCATAATAACCCTCCTATTTGTATGAACTTTATGTATTTTAAAGCGTTATGGCACACTCTGCTTGCGCGAGTATCTGAAAACCAGCCTTTTAGGGCTTCCTTCTATAAAAAATCAAATGACTTTCATTTCATGATTTTTTTAATGAGAAAAGCGCTTTTTTGCTTCACTATAGCGAATTCACTGCCACACTGCGCAGTGGGTGTCTGCTTAATAGATATACTAAATCCAACCTAATAACTTAGTGCAAGTGCAACGTCCAGAAACGAAGCAGTGGCCTCGTAATTTACAATTATAAGTTGCGCACGCGCGAAACATTAGCCTGCCGCTTCAACACGCGGTAAGAGATTCCTACGCTTCCCTGCGTCATTCCCTGTGACCGCGCCTTCCCCTGTGTCTTCCGGTTTGGTATTTCTTCCTTTTCTGCCCATCGTAATGTTTGAAAATGTCGTTTTTGTGCATTTTATTGTTTTGCTGCGTAATTTGCATTGAGGGCTATAGCTATTGCAGACGTCTGTACTTATTTGCTCGCAAATTAATTTTTTTTTCTTTCGAATATTACCGTTATTGATGAAAAGCATCGCAAATAGTTGCGAGCCAAAGTTCAACACGATTTTGTTTCTTTTAGCTTTTTGTGTGAAATTTCCTCACCAACAAAACGTTGGAGGATTCTTTGACGACCAGCGAATAAATCTACTGACAAGTGGTGTTAGACGCATGTTAACCTAGCTTGTTTGCCACATGTCCCGTATGTAATACTATGAGAGTGCGAATTTGCTTGCATAATATTTAATTTATTGTTTTACGTTTTTCTTATTTCATGATACCATTAAGCCATCCTGAACTAACACACGGCCCCACAAAACGCGCGAGTGTCTGAAGTCGTTTTGGCGAAGTCCATCTCGAGCTCCACATTTTTCGCTTCAAAATTTTCGGTCGCCGGACATGATGCTTGTCGAGCGGCTTTGCAAGAATACTTTGACGCTCCACGTTTTCCACACCCTTACCTTCAAAACTGTTTATGACTCATTCTCGGAGAATTGCAAATCTCTTTCACATGTTTCGGCCCCCTCCCCTTTCTCTTTTGAAGACTCCTATCTCCCGGACGTGCGTGCCCTTTTCAAGGAAGCACGCTACCCCCCCCCCCCCCCCCCCCCTCCGAAGCGTTTTTTTCTTACTCACTTTCTCCTAGCTGTTTCTCCCATGCGCAGGTGCGTGCTGCGCCGATCGTTCCCTCCCCTCCCCCCCAAATTTTTTTTCTCTACCTTTCAGCTCGAAACTTTTTTTTGGACCACAAAAGCTGTGTAAAAGAGAATGACTCCCCTCCTTGCTGCCCCTCCCTCCCATCGCCGTCGTCTCCCCTGCCATTCGTCACAGCGCGATGCATCGCCACGGCACATTCTTGACCGGACGAGTCTTCGATTGCCTGGCACGGCGGCGACCAACCGACAACGAACGCGACGAAAGAGCATGCACACTCGAGCTGGCTCCGTTCGTACTCTGCGCAAGCCAAAACCCACATCCGATACTATATGAGAGCTCCGACGCGGTTCACTACCCCGGCCTGCAATGCCTTACTTGTAAGTACTACAAATATTTTATCTTGACATACGTTCGGAAATCAATGTGATTTTGGGAGTAACTGTTCCTCTGGCTACATGCGGCTTTATTTTTTCTGACAGGAAAAGAGAACGAGACAAATCACGAGGACGACTTCTATGTATCTACTCTCATTGCCTAATTTCTGGCTTGACGTCATGCGCTGTGCAGATCTTCCCGAATGGTAAGAATTTTATTTTTTGTGTTTGGTGCAATGAATTCACCAAACGTTCACTACTTTGTCGAACAGCGGGTTTGAATTCTTCTCACCTTTCATCCAATTCATTCAGGAATACCTTTGTCATGTACAGCTTATGCAGGATAGGAATCGGAACTGTTTTGTGTTCCAATACAGACCAGTCGGTAAGAATATGTGTACTACTTCTGCGCTCTTTCTCTGTGGTTAACACACTTGCAGAGGCAATGGAAAATCCGCAATTTAAAGCAAAAGCTTCTGCCAACTTATCTTTCAATGAAAAAAAAATACATTACTCTGGACTGTTAGACGGGTGTTTTGTGTGGTTTTCAAGTCAGTTTCGAATCTGTATTTACATGCATTGGAAGCGACTAAGATAAACTGTTGGATTTAAAAAAAAACAAAGGTGTTATGAGTTTTATTCGCGTATTTATTTTGACCCCATCCAAACAAACAAGGTTTGTTCAAAACTGCTGATTCGACGTTCATATGTAGGAGATGCTACAACCTGTGCATCTTTACCTGAATAAAAAATGCGCTCTCAATTTAAAGATACATAGTTATGATAACAAAACAAAATAAAACATTTATTTCCTTTCAGTATTACATTACTTTGTTTTTTTCACATTGAATATCTTACTGGAGGTGCTAAACGGCGCAATTACCTAAAAATCACCAATTTGGGACAAGGCAAATTAAATTTCATTTTGTGAGAAAAATGCGGTGCTAGTTGTTACAAATTATCCTGTAAAATGTGTGTCGAGTGTTTTCACGCCGAATGTGCCTCACAAAATTCAGTGTTATATAATCATTTCTGTTTTTGTCCTTTGACGGCCATATTTAGGTTCATCATGACATCATGCTTCTCTTTGCAGGCTCGACGCATTGTGGGGTCATCGAGCAAGAGCTGGACAAGGAATTTGAGTGCAGTGGAAACGTCCTTTTGCAAGAGAAGTGCAATGATTACTTCAGATATGACTGATCAGTTCACAGGAGGACTGCTTCGTTAAGCACTTTCTGGATCTCATAGCCGTGCTACAGCAGATTGCCGAGCTGTGTTGTCTAACCTGAATCACCGGCACGCAACAAACATGAATATAAATGTACCCCACCACAAGTTCTGCCCAGGGCCCCACCACAAGCCCGGCACCCCACTCCAGGTCCTGACCCCTGCCCGAGCCCGGCCTATAGGCACATCACCTCAAGCGCCTACAGCTGCCTTGAATAAAGATCTTTTTCTTAAATACTTTTGGTTGGCTCTATTATTGATTTCCCTACTGCAGGCTGCCAGGTGGAATAGTACCATGTTTGCGAAAAGTAACCAGGGTGCAAGGTTTGCATCTCCGTTGTATAGGGCAGCCCTTCCCTAAAGGCGAGCATTGGATTGTGAGGACATCCTAGGGTTCTTACCCTGCACATATTTGTCACTCCAAGCAAGAAGCCAGCCATGCAGCCTGTTTACTTTCGAAGACTAAATCGAAAATGCTGGTCAGTAACCAGCAGCCGGGATTGCATGTGCCGGTGTTCGAAAGCTGGATACCATTGATCAAATACTGGATGCCATGGTTCGAAAGCTGGATACCTTTATTCGAAAGCAGGGTACCAATGTTTGAAAGTTGGATGCCAGTCCGAGACCTTTAATGGCCCATGTTGCAGAAAGCTGGATGTCATTGTTCGAAAGCCGGATACCAATGTTCGACGGCTGGATACCAATGTTAAAAGGCTGGATGCAAATGTTCGAATACTGGATGCCGTTCGAAAGCTGGATGCCAATCTGAGACCTTTACTGGCCCATGTCGCAGAACCAACGCCAGGCCTACGTTAGCCCCTTGATCGGCCGTACGTTGGCCCTAAATTGGCATGAAAGTAGGGCCAATGTGTCAAAATGGTAGCGCTCAGCGTAAATGCCAGTGTAGGACCGATGTTCGTGCCAACTTTAGCCAATGATAGCCCAACGTTCGACCAATGCTGTTGTGCTGCCTGGGGCGCTACCTGAATAGAACGACAAAACGCAAAAACATGCCTCTGAAAACAAAGAGAACAAAATTACGGTCGCAACGCGGACAGAACCATTCCCTCGATCCAACGACGCCTATCTGTAATCGACCACCTCCACGCCTGCGACAAAAGTGAAAAATCAAACCGCGCAACTACTATTTCTATCTATCCACTGACAGCGGCTCAATGTGCTGCCAGTTGTCACTGCCTCAGAGGGACGAAACTACATGTTTCCAAAACATCAGCTTTAAAGGTAAAATTTATTTGAAAAGGTACTTGCATAGCTAGAGCTATTTCTGGGAATCCTAGCATTGAATGAGTGTCAGCAAATTCAGTCAGGCGTGACTGCGCGCAGGCATAACACATAGCCGTGTGGCGGCACGTCGCATGCCACCTTTCACATCAGGTTGCAGGTGAGGTCCACCAAGACAACACATTTTGTACAGCTTCAAGTCTAAGTTGGATTTTCGAGACACACCACATAAACGGTGTTGTGCATATCGCCAGCCACTTCACCGACCCAAGCAGATTCTTTTAAAGAAACGAAAGCAAACGCCATTTCTCCAGGTTAAGTAACAAGCGGTCACGTATGCCTTGCAATCACGAAGTGCTATGTATAAGCTATGGTTTAGGTAAAGTTAAATCACTCTTTCTGACTGAGGCAGGTGTGATTTCTAGTAGCTGGTTAGCTGTGAGAATGTGAATGTGGAACTCAGGCATAGAAGCTGTCGTGCTCGATAGAGGAAAGGATCAAATAAAGCTGGCTCAGCATTCCAGATAGCGTCGGATTAACGAAATTCATCGAACAAATTCACAGGAGATGAAGGAAGCCACAAATCGATTTCGCTAATATTGACATGAATATCCTTTCAAAAGTCAGCAAAACATAGCCAATGGTTGGAAACTATTATGCTAAGCAATAATTCGAAACGCCTGGCGATGTACAGGCTACAGCTGACAAGAAAAATCTGCAGAGATTGTTTGCATCCCCATCACTGCGAAAGCAAGGATTTGTGCTGCGCATAAGACGACAATGAGCGAGAAGTGCCGCGGGACGGAGGGGATAGAAGTTGGCGAAGACGACGCTCTGCAATGTACAGAGCAAGAGTGCGGTGGAGTTTAATACGAGGCGTGTTCGGCTGTGGCGATAGCCTCAGTTGTAGCGTCACCGGCTATAACTAGGGACGTTTATGACAGAACAGACTTTCTACCGGACTGGTTTCAGCTCTTGAGGCCGTGTCTATCTCTGCCGCCCTTTTAGTTGTGTTGATTTTCTCAAACTGGTGCTGGGCAGCCACTAACTGAGTGCTTAGTTAATAATCTCTATATAGCCCCTTTCTATACATGCATAACCTCGTGCAGTATGTGCATGATGAAAAAAAAAGCGGTGAAGGATATCCGCGTAGTCTTGCGCGGCCGCCTTTGTTCGCATCTCCGCGGTCTCTACTTCCATTCTTGGATATTTTTTATTTCCTTTTCTTCCCATTTTGTTCTATGATTGGGACAGAGTGGACAAATAGCGGCAAGAGACGGCCTTTCTAGGCTCTGAACGTCCGGATTAGTGCTTTTGCACTTATACATGCTGACGGAATAGTTTTAGACAGCCCAAAGGACAGCTCAAACTGAGCTTGCATTTGTAACAAAGTACCTTAATTCCCTGCTCCTTATGGGCGATAGAGCTATATATGCTATATTCCTTGCTGATAAAATCTAGTTGTAACGAGGCTGAAAACGAGGCACTTGTGGTTGATGTGGTTGACTGCAAGCGAACTTAACTAGTTTCTTTTAGCGTTGATCGATTCACGAATAACTTGTCACGTATGATGTAATCGAAACAAACTGCTGACGTAGCCATAACATTTCTTTTTATTTTAAAGTTCTATAATTTAGCTATTAATGAGCGTAGTTGCGGTTGCGTCTGAGCCCTGCCAGCCTGAATGTGTTCGGCGGAAAAAGGGGAGACAAATTATTACAGGTTTCAGTATATTTCAGTTTCTTGCAGGATTGGTACGACACAGAGTGTCAAAGAAAACTGTTACTAAGATGTGACATCCATTTGGTCAAGAGCCACCCAAAATTGATAGTTGCAGATGAAATGATTTGATCTGTTAGAGTGAAGACACGGAGCGGGTGGTAGGCCCTCGGTGAAGATCTACATCTCCAGTAAGCAGCAGCAAGCAAACCATTCAAAAATATGGAAAAAATTCATAGCAACAGTTTTGATGGGTGGTGGTTACTGGAAAGGAAACAAGTAAAATGAAACCGGTTTTCGCTTTTCAGATTTAGTAGGAATCTAAGCGCATACTAAACCGTAAGCACAGACCTGAAAGACATGTATGTAACCAATAACGTTTTAATCATCTCATGTTTTCCGCTTCGGTTCTATTTTATATATTATATGGTCGTAGTATTTTTTTCTCTTTTTTCAGTGTTACTTCGCGTTTCTCCTAGTTTTCTGGCACAGCTCTGCCTTGAGGCTCCTACTTTATCACCACCCTTTTCTCGACGCGTCGGGCATTCTCCCGGGCGTTTGCATGGAGCATGCCTCGGTTGCGTTGGTTATCGTTTGTAGCAATTTGTTTTTGTCTTCTTAATGTTGCATTTTCACCTCTTAAGACCACTTAGCTGTGACGGTTAGGGGCCTTCGCATCTGTGCATAATTTTGACCGAGAGCTTGTGCTCATGTTGATTCGTATCTGCTGAGCTGCTGTTTTTTGTTAATCGTGCCTGACTCCTACGTGTTTTATGGAAAAGTCTTGCAATAAAGGAAGTTGGCGCTGCTTGTGTGTTGTCTATAGTCTTCACTGAAGCACGTCTCTCTATGGTGACGAAGCTATAGCGCGCGAAGAAAAATCTAGCATGTGTTCTAGAACTATTCGAAAACAAGTGGTAATTCAGGAAGAGTTCTGTTGGGGTTCAAGGCACAGATTTAAAACTTTGACATAAGTCTTACTTGATTGTCGGGGCTAGTTTAGTGAACTCGCAAAAAATTATTCGGTGATCCTAAACATCTTCCAGGAAATCAGCGTCGAAGGCGCAGCTAGGGTGTCTGCATCGGTAGAAAGGAGGCAATTTTCCAATCTTTTTCCATTCTAAGAAAATAAGAATGGTTGGCTGGGGCGCACAACATGTGCATGGAACTATACTGAGAGAAGTGTGAACAACTTATAAAACCACGCTAACATGGCCGACAGGTAAGACCCCATCGCTTTGCTTCTGTGCGCTGACTGCGTCCCCGAGCTGACTTCTCGTGGAGGCAGGAAGCGTTTGTGACGTCTGAACAACGTACCCTCGCGATTGCTGGAATTCTTGCTCTGTAAATTCCGCAGAGCGAAAGAAGAAAGGCTGAAATGCATAACGAGGTACCTTTAAACGCGAGATCATAGGTGGTGGAGGAGGGTTTCCTAACCGGCTCCGCGGAGAAAACACTTTTGCACATTCAGTTGCAATCCCTTGACGTCGCGTTGTTTAGACCGGTGGAAGGCCTTCCTTAAAGCACATGTGCACTCGGCACCGCGCTGAGCAATGTTCGAACAAGGATACAGACTTGTTATCTTGTTAGGCTAGGATTAATGCAAGAAAATGGGGCTTTAAAAAAATTAAAGGAAAGGATTGGCCGCGTCACGTGCGTGTACACAGGTTGACTCATTCTTATGTGCAGGTGTGCAAGAGTGGCTTCCTGGCGAACAAAACTAGGAAGTGTGTCGCCGTGCACGGAAGCTTGACTTTTTTGAAGATATCCGATTCATCAAGCATTAAATGTCTCTTTTTATTATGAGACATGTCGGATCGAAATGGTCGTGTTTCCTCGAGGTATCGGCGTCGGAGGAAAACCGCGTCCATGGTGGTGTTTGCGGCTGGTCGGGCGACCCAATTTAAGCCGGCTTCGGTCAATCGAACACGCAAATTCTATTAGATATCTATGCCCGCATCTATACAGTTAGTGCAGCAGCGCTGAAATCAACTTTTGCCACTTTACCAGAAGGATCACCGTCGCTGCTTTGGCAGGCCTTCTCGCTTAGCAGTGCTTGCCCCTCGTTGATGACATTTAGCTTTAGCATTGAGCGATACCGCACATCCATTTTTTGCTTTATGTACCTCCAGCTGAGCGTCGACGCGTCGTGGCGCTCTCTGCCTCGCAAATGTTGTCAAAAAAGCGTCCCAGTCTTACAGCGTCCCGATATTTCATTATTTTCTTTTAACAATGACCGTAATGAGCTACCGAATACATTTTTAGTGCAGAAAATCATTTAGCTCACACATTCAGCAGAATGAAGCGAAACCTTCCGAAATTCGTTTGACGGTACTAAAAAAAGTAAACTTTGCAACAAGAGCGCAGAGAGGGATTGTGACTGACGCTGCCAAAGATGGGCATTCTTTGTTTCCGTACGCTTCATACCACTGAGTCACAGCCGTGGCATCCCGCGCTATGATAAGTGCTTGTTCGTAGGAGTTACCTATATCGTCGTCATCGTCATCTTTCATCGCTTCGTTCTCTGGTTCGCAGGGGTCGTGCAGTGGAAGCGTACGAGTGATTAACGGTAAAGTAAGACTCGTCTTTGTCACCCACAGCACCTTTTATGTAGCCGTAAAAAAAAGGCGAGAAGCGAACCATTTCTTGTGTGACGTGCATACTTGCAATAGATTTAAGAGCGTTAGCCTCGTCGCGTTTCTCGATTTCTTGGGAAATTTTCTAAGCCGGGGAATTCAAGATGGCAGCCTCCTTAGTAAATCGATTTTGCAACCCATTTTGTGATTTTCTGGAAATATCATGGGTATATCGAATTGGTGATTGATTGGTTAAGTCAATTATAAATGCAAGATGTCAAATTTGTATTTCCATTGGTGTCCCCTCATTTAACCTCATTCATATCAATTCTAGTAAACCATACAGCTAAAGCGCCAACTCCAAGGGCCCTTCCTGGGCGTACGCGCTCAGCGTCGGCGCTCTTGGCGTACACCAAAACCGGTCTGCGCATGCCCACTGCAGAAGACGCCAGCGAGCCTCGGCGAGGCGTCGATATCTGTCCGTGCTAGATATCGGCGTCAGCGCACAGGCGCTCGCGTACGCGTCGGAAGAGGGGTCGGGTTTATAACAATGGGAGGATCGCGAGGATCTCGGTGACTCTTTTCTTCATGGCTTGAAGCTCTTCCCGGTTCCCCGTAGTTTTCTTCGCGGTTTAAGTTGTCCCTTCATCGCCCCTCAACCCCTTCTCTTCACGGCTTGAAATTCTCTCCCTCGGCTCGAAAGGAGAAGCGAGCCAGCGCCAGGAGCATGGAGATGCATGCCCATTTTCAACGCCCGTTCCCGCGTACACCAGGAGCGCCGACGCTGGACGCGTAGGCCCAGGAAGGGCCCTTGGAGTTCGCACTTAACGCTGGTTACTTCAACGTCTTCCAGACAGTGCATCTTTTTTGACAGATGACCGCTCAACGTCCGACAAAGATGGCGCGGGTACGCTGCGTTTGCCGCGACCCGACGTTTTTCCTTTTCTGGCAACTCAGCCAAAGAAATGAGTAGGGGAGCCACACAGTCTGTCTCCCTTGAACGCGCTGGGTGAGAAAAAAAGAAACAGAAATGCAAAGCCGCCGCCCCGTCCCCGAGAAGCTGGGCGTGCGCGAAGCTTATCGGCGTCTCTCTCCCAAACCAGGGAGGGAGAATGTAAGAGATGGAGGAGGCGCTCAACTTCATGCGGCGCGTGGTGGCGGCTTTGTGAAATACCGGAGCATTAACCAGAATCCTGGCCATGCAACGCACATTTTATGGGATAATTTGTAACACCGCATTTTTTGCACGAAGTGAAATTTAATTTGCCTTGTACCAAATTGGTGATTCTCAGTTTAATGCGCCTGCATTAAAGATATTCAATTCGACAAAAATATATTATAAGAAAATAATGGTATTATTTGTTTTATTATCATAACTACGTATCTCTAAATTGAGACCGTGTTGGAGAAACTCCATGTCAAAGAAACTAAATTTAGGAGAAACTATGTTGGAAACTGATTCTTGGAGAAACTCCATTCTTGAAACTACATGCTGGAGAAACTCTATGTTGGAGAAACTGAATGTTTTTGAAACTCCATGTTGGAAAATTTTCATGTTAGAGACTCCGGGCTGGAGAATCTCCATGCTGGAGAAACACCATGCTGGAGAAACTGCATGCTGGAGAAACTATGTCGGAGAACCTCTATGCTGGAGAAACTTCATGTTGGAGAAACTCCATGTGGGAGAAACTTCGTGTGGGAGAAACTCCATGTTAAGGAATCTCTATCTTGGAGAAACTCCATCCTGGAGAAACTGTTGAAGAAACTCTAAGTTGGAGAAACTCTATGTTGGAAAAACTCCATGCTGGAGAAACCATACTGGAGAAACTCCACACTGGTCAAGCTCCATGTTGGAGAAACTCTATGTTGCAGAAACTTCATGGGCTAGTTAGTTTTGCATTTTCGGAATTTAGCGCCTGTCCATTGTCCCCTCGTTTCTTTTTTTTTGTCTGTGTGTATTTGCGCGAAGGTCGGTTTTTTTTTCAAAGCTTTAGAAAATGGCAAGTCAGGTATTGTCCAAGAACCTTATCTCCGCATCAAATAATGTTTTAGATTGTTCAGAAACAATCATAGATTCTATAATCTCTCCGGTACGCTGGTTTGGTGCCAGTACAGTACCTTGGTTTTCTCAAATATTGCCTTTCAGTTCTTTTTTATCTTCACACTGAGCGCAACGTTTAGATACACCTCACGATGCTTGTTCGAGTTCTTTTAGGCGGATATTTAAGCAGCGAACGGTTTGTCCGATATACAGATTTTGGAAAGTGAAAGGAATCTGGTATACCACCGAACGTACCATATTCCTTTCACTTGCCAAAAGGTGTATATAGGACAGACCGAGCGCTGCTTAAATATCCGCCTAAAAGAACACAAACAAGCATCGTCAGATGTATCTAAACATTGTGCTCAGTGCGAAGATTAAAAGAACTGTAAGGCGTAATTTGAGAAAACCAAGGTACTGTACCTGCACCGCGTCTAGCATACCAGAGAGATTATGGAGGCGTTTTTCATAAAGAAAACTAGCACGTGCATCAGCCAAACATCTATCCCATTATTTGATGCAGAGATTCAATTCTTGGACAATACCTAATTTGCCATGGGTCATAAAGAAAAGAGCACCCCGCGCTATCTTTTCACTTTTTGGGTTTATTCTTAGCGTTGATTGCCTCATGTCATTGCTGGCTTCAGCGCATTTTCGGTCGCTATTATATGTGTTTCCCTCCTGAATTAGATTTTAGTTGCGAGACAGGGCTTGTGTTATGCGCCTGTTCCTCGTCCGTCGTCTCTGTTCACGCAGTATTTTTCCTGTAAAGTTAACGTAACCCGACTAGCCTAAATTTCCATCCTACTACAACTATATGTTGGATTAACTACATTCTGGAGAAACTCTATGCTGAAGAAAATGCATGTTGGTGAAACTCCAGGTTGTGGAAACTATGTTTGGGAAATTACATGTTGGGGAACTCCATGTTGGAGAAACTACATGCTTGACAAAATCCATGCTGGTGACTCCATGCTGGTAAAGCTCCATGATAGATAATCTCCATGTTGGAGAAATTCTATGTTGGAGAAACTTCATGCTGGAGAAACTCGATGTTGGAGAAACATCATGTTGGAGAAACTAAATGCTGGAGAAACTCCATGCTAGAGAAACTCTGATTGAGAAATGTTGGCGAAACTTCATGCTGGAGAAACTTCATGTGTGTTAATCTTCATGTTGACGAAACTATATGTCGTCGGAACTCCCTGTTGGAGAGACTCCATGCTGAAGAAACTCCGCGCTGGAGAAACGATACACTGGAGAAACTCCACGCTTGAAAAAATTCATGTTGGAGAAAATATGTTGCAAACTTCATGTTAGAAACTCCATGTTAGAGAAGCTCTATAATGAAAACTCCATGCTGGAGAAACTTCATCTTAGAGAAATAATAACGGAGAAACTATGTTGCAGAATCTCCATGTTAGAGACACCATGCTGTAGAATCCCCATGCTGCAGAAACCCCATGCTGGAGAAACACCATACTGGAGAAACTGCATGCTGGAAAAACTATTTTGGAGAAACTCCGCACTGGAGAACATCTGTGGGAGAAATTCAATGTGGGAGAATCTCCATGTTGGGCAAACTTTATGTTGGAGAAACCATGTCGAAAACTATGCTGGTGAAACTCCATGCTGCTCAAATCTACATGTTGGAGGAGCTCCACGTTGGAAACCATGATGGAAACTGCGTGTTGAAGAAACCCGATGTTGGAGAAACCACACTGGACAATCTCCATGCAGGAGAAACTATTTTGCAGAAACGCCATGTTGAAGAAACTTCATATTCGAGAAAATGTTGTAAACTTCATGTTGGCACCTTCATGCTGGAGATATTCAATCTTGGAGAAACATCATGTTGGAGAATCCTGATGTTGGAGACCACACAGGAAAAAGTTCGTGTTGGAGAAACTCCAAGTTGAAGAAACTCCATGCTCGACAAACTCCACACTGGATAAACTCTATGTTGGAGAAACTCTATGCTGGAGAAACTATACTGGTGAAATTCCATGTTGATGAAACTCACTGCTGGCGAAACTCAATGTTGGAGAAACTACATGTTGGAGAAACTTCATGTAGGAAACACCATGTTAGAGAAACACCATGTTGGAACCTCCATGCTGGAGAAACTGTGTTGTAGAAACTAAGTTGCAGAAATTCCATCTTAAAGAAGCTAAATTTTGGAGAAACTCTATGTTGGAGACTCCATTCTAAATAAACCCCATGTTGGAGAAACGCCATGCTGGAGAACTCAATGCTAGAGAAACTCTATGCTGGAGAAACTACATTGGAGAAAGTCGATGTTGTAGATACTTTACACTAAAGAAACTCCATCTAGGAGAAACTCCATGTTGGAGAAACTCCATGTTGGAGAAACTCCATGTTAGAGAAACTCCATGCTGGAGAGAGTCCAATTTGGAGAAATTCTATGTTAGAGAGACTCCATGTTGGAGAAACTTGATGTTTGAGAAACTGCATGCTGGAGAAAATACACGCATGAAAAACACCACACTGGAGAAACTCTATGCTGGAGAAGCTCTATGCTGCAGTAACTATGCTGCTGAAATTCCATCCTGGTGAACCTCCATGCTGGAGAAACTTCATGTTATATACTCCACGTTGGAAACTTAATGCTGGAGATACACCATTATGGAGAAACTCCAAGTTGGATAATCTCCATGTTGGAAACTCCATGCTGGAGAAACTCCATGATGCAGAATCACCATGTTGGAGAAACCATGCTGAAGTATCTTCATGCTGCAGAAACCTCATGCTGGAGAAACACCATGCTGAAGAAACTGCATGCTGGAGAAACTCAATGTTGGAGAAACTCCATGTGGGAGAAAGTCCATGTTGGGTAAATCTATATTGGAGATACTTCACGTCGGCAAATCCATGCTGGTGAAACTCCGTGTTTAAGACACTCTATGTTGGAGAAATTCTGTTGGACAAGCTCCATGCTGGAGAAACCCCACTTTGGAAAAACTCCATGTTGGAAACTCCATGTTCGAAACTCCATTCTGGAGATACACCATGTTGGAGAAACTCCATGCTGGAGAAACTCCATCCTCGAGAAGCTATGTTAGAAAAACTATATATTAGAGAAACTATTTTTTGGAGAAGCTACATGCTGGAGAAACTCCATGCCAGAGAAACTGCATGCTGGAGAAGATCCATGTTGCGGAAATTATGTTCGGGAAATACCATGTTCGGAAAACTCATCCATTAGAGAAACTCTGTGCTGGAGAAACTTCATGTTGGAGAAACTCCATGTTGGAGACTTCATACTAGAGAAACTCCATGTTTGTGAAACTCCATGCTTTGAGAAAATATATGTTCAAGGAACTTTATGTTAGAAAGTACTAGTTGGAAACTTCATGTTGGAGAAACTCCAAGCTCGAGAAACAATGTTGCAGAAAATATATGTTAGAGAAACTATATGTTAGTTTCACAGGAAAAATACAGCGCGAACAAAGACAACGGAAGGAGAGTTGCGCAACACAAGCGGTCTCACAACTGGTGTTTTATTCAGGAGGAAAGCACATATAAAAGCTTCAAAAACTGAAAAGATAGAGCGGGACGCTCTTTTTTCATGACCCATGGCAAATCAGTAAGACATGAAGCTTGGCTGGTTGGTTTTGCATTTTCTGAATTTAGCGCTTGTCCGCTGTTTCCTTGTTTCTTTTGTTTTGTCTGTGTATTTGCGCGAAGGTGGATTTTTTCAAGGCTTTAGAAAATGGCAAATCAGGTATTGTCCAAGAACCTTATCTCCGCATCAAATATTGTTTTAGATTGTTGGCTAATGCTCACGCTAATTTTCTTCTTTTTGAAAAACGCTTCTATAATCTCTCTGGCACGCTGGTTTGGTGCCGGTCCAGTACCTTGGTTATCTCAAATACTGCCTTTCAGTTCTTTTTATCTTCACACTGAGCGCAATGTTGATACATCTGACGATGCTTGTTCGAGTTCTTTTAGGCGGATATTTAAGCAGCGACAGGTTTTCCGATGTTCAGATTTTGGCAAGTGAAAGGAATGTGGTACACCACCAAATGCACAATATTCATTTCACTTGCCAAAATTTGTATATAGGACAGACCGGGCGCTGCCTTAATACCCGCCTAAATGAGCACGAACAAGTATCGTCAGATGTATCTAAATATTGCGCTCAGTGCGGAGATATAAGAATGTACCAGATTCTTTCACTTGCCAAATGGTGTATAGAACAGACCGAGCGCTGCTTAAATATCCGCCTAAAGGAACACGAACAAGCGTCGTCAGATGTATTTAAACATTGCGCTCAGTGCGAAGATTAAAAGAACTCTAAGGCGACATTTGAGAAAACCAAGGTACTGTACCTGCACCGCGACCAGCATACCAGAGAGATTATTGAAGCGTTTTTCATAAAAAAAACTAGCACGTGCATCCGCCAACCCTCTATCCCATTATTTGATGCAAAGATACGATTCCTGGACAATACCTAATTTGCCATGGGTCACAAAGAGAAGAGCACCCCACGCTATCTTTGTACTTTTTGAGTTTGTTCGTTGTGTTGATTGCCTAATGCCATTGCTAGCATCTCCACATTTTAAGTCGCTTTTATATGTGTTTTCCTCCTGAATAAGATTTTAGTTGCCAGACAGCGCTTGTGTTTGCACCTGTTCCTCGTCCGTCGTGTCTGTTCGCGCAGTATTTCTCCTGTAAAATTAACGTAACCCGATTAGCGTAAATTTCCATCCTACTACAACTATATGTTGGATCAACTACATTCTGGAGTAACTCTATGCTGAAGAAAATGCATGTTGGAGAAACTACAGGTTGTGGAAACTATGTTTGGGAAATTACATGTTGGGGAACTCCATGTTGGACAAACTTCATGCTTGAAAAACCCCATGCTGGTGACTCCATGCTGGTGAAGCTTCATGATATAGAAACTCCATGTTGGAGAAATTCTATGTTGGAGAAACTCCATGCTGGAGAAACTTCATGTTAGAGAAACTCCATGTTGGAGAATCTCGATGCTGGTGAAACTCCACATTGGATAAACGCCACGTTGGAGAAACCCCACATTGAATAAAGTCAACTTTGGAGAAACTTCATGTTGGAGAAACTCCATGTTGGAGAAAATAAATGCTAGAGAAACTCCCAGCTGATGAACCTCCGTGCTGGCGAAACTTCATGCTGGAGAAACTCCATGCTAGAGAAACTCTCATGGAGAAATGTTATGTTGGCGAAACATCATGCTGGAGAAAATTATGTTTGTTGATCTTCATGATGACGAAACTATATGTCGTAGGAACTCCCTGTTGGAAAGACTCCATGCTGAAGACACTCCATGCTGAAAAAACTCCGCGCTGGAGAAACGATACCCTGGAGAAACTCCAGACTTGAAAAAGTTCATGTTAGAGAAAATATTTTGCAAACTCCATGTTAGAGAAGGTCTATAATGAAAACTCCATGCTGGAGAAACTTCATCTTAGAGAAATAATAATGGAGAAACTATGTTGCAGAGTCTCCATGTTAGAGACTCCATGCTGTAGAATCTCCGTGCTGCAGAAACCTCATGCTGGAGAAACACCATGCTGGAGAAACTGCATGATGGAGAAACTACATGCTGGAGAAACTATTTTGAAGAAACTCCATACTGGAGAAAATCTGTGGGAGAAATTCAATGCGGGAGAATCTCCATGTTGGGGAAAGTCTATGTTGGCGAAATGTCATGTCGGAATCTATGCTGGTGAAACTGCATGCTGCTCAAATCTACATGTTGGAGGAACTCCACGTTGGAAACTCCATGCTGGAAACTCCATTTTGAAGAAACTCCATGTTGGATAAACTCTGTGTTGTAAAAACTCCATGCTGGAGAAAACACACTGGAGAAACTCCACACTGGACAAACTCCATGCTGAAGAAACTCTATTTGGCAGAAACTCCATGTTGAAGAAACTTCATGTTGGAGAAACTATTTGTTGTAAACTCCATGTTGGAAACTTCATGCTGGAGATATTCAATCTTGGAGAAACATCACGTTGGAGAATCCCGATGTTGGAGACGCCATGCAGGAGAAAGTTCGTGTTGGACAAAGTACAAGTTGGAGAAACTCCAAGATGGAGAAACGCCATGCTCCACAAATTCCACACTAAATAAACTCCATGTTGGAGAAACTCTATGCTTGAGGAACAATGGTGGTGAAATTCTATGTTGGTTAAACTCACTGCTCGAGAAACTTCATGTTGGAAAAACTACATTTTGGAGAAACTTCATGTTGGAAACTCCATGTTAGAGAAACACCATGTTGGCACCTCCATGCTGGAGAAACTCTATATTGTATAAACTCTATGTTGCAGATATTCCATCTTAGAGAAGCTAAATTTTGGAGAAACGCCATGTTGGAGACACCAATCTAAAAAAACTCCATGTTGGAGAAACTCTATGCTGGGGAACTTCATGCTACAGAAACGCTATGCTGGAGAAACTACATTAGAGGAAGTCGATGTTGTGGAACTCCATGTTGGAGAAACTCACGTTGGAGATACTTCATTTTGGAGAATATCCATGCTGGAAAAACGCCATGCTAGAGAACTCTATGCTGGCGAATATACATTGGAGAAAGTCCAGGTTGGAGATACTCCACACTGGAGAAACTTAATGTTGGAGAAACTCCATGATAAACTCCACGCCGGAGAGAGTACAATTTGGAGAAATTCTATGTTAGAGACACTCCATGTCGGAGAAACTCCATGTTTGAGAAACTCCATGCAGGAGAAACTCCACTCCATACTGGAGAAACTCCATGCTGGAGAACTCCATGTTATAGAAACTCCATGCTGGAGAAACTCCATGTTAGATACTCCATGTTGGAAACTTCATGCTGGAGATCGTCAGTGTTGGAGAATCTCCATGTTGGAGAATCTATGCAGGAGAAACTTCATGTAGAGGAACTCTAACTTGCAGATACTCCGTGTTGCAACTTCATGTTGGAAGCACCATGCTCAGGAGACTGCAAGTTGGAGAAACTGCATGCTGCAGAAACACCATGTTGGCGAAACTATGTTCAGGAGATTCAATGTTGGGTAGACTCCACTTTGGAGAAACTGTGTTGGAGAATCGTCATGTCAGAGAAAATATACGGTCTAAAAGCTTCATGCCGGTGAAACTCCATGCTAGAGAAACTACATGTTGATGAAACTCAATGTTGGTCTAACTCCATGCTTGAGAAACTCCATTTTGGATGAACTCATGTTGGAGAAACTCCATGCTGGAGAAACTCCCAGCTAGAGAAACTCCATGCTGGATAAACTACATTAGAGAAAGTCCATGTTGGAGAAATTCTATGTTGGAGATACTCCATACTGGAGGAACTCCATGTATGAGAAACTTAATGTTAGAGAAACACGCTGGAGAGACTCCATGTCGGAGAAATTTCATGTTGAAGAAACTCCATGTTGAAGAAACTCCATGTTAGATACTCCATGTTGGAAACTCCATGCTGGAGATACTATATGTTGGAGAATAGACGCAGGAAAAACTTCATGTCGGAGAAACTCCAATGTAGAGAAACACCCTGTTGGAAACTCCATGCACGAGAAAGTGCATAAGTTGGAGAAACTCCGTGCTGGAGAAACTCCATGTTGGGGAAACTATGTACTGGAAATTCTAAGGTGGGGAACATCACGTTGGATAAGCTCTGTTCGAGAAACTTGATGTTGGAGAAACTTCATTTTGGAAGCTCCACTCTGGTTAAACTTCATGCTGATGAAACTCCATGTTAAAGAAACTCCATGTTGGAAACTCTATGCTGTTGAAACTCCACATTGCATAAACTCCCCATTTGAGAAGCTCCAGATTAGATAAATTCAACATTGGTGAAACTTCAGTTTGGAGATACTCCATGTTGGAGAAACCATATGCTGGAGAAACTCTGATGGAGAAATTCTATGTTGGAGAGACTTCATGCTGTAGAAACTCTATGCTTGAGAAACTTCATGTTTGTGAAACTTCATGTTGAAGAAACTCCATGTCGGAAGAACTCCATGTCGGAGAGACTCCTGCAGGAGAAAACTCCATGCTGGAGAAACGACACACTGGAGAAACTCCACGCTCGAAAAAATTCATGTTGGAGGAACTACATGTTGAAGAAAATTTGTTGGAATCTCTATGTTGGAAACTCTACATTGCAGAAACTTCATAACTCCATGCTGGAGAAACTCCATGTTGCCGAATCTGCATGTTGGAGACATCATGCTGGAGAATCTTCATGCTGCTGAAACCTCATGCTTGAGAAACACCATGCTGAAGAAACTGCATGCTGGAGAAACTCCATGTTGGAGAAACTCCATGGGGAAGAACTCCATGTGGAAGAAAGTCCATGTTGGGTAAAACTATGTTGGAGAAACTTCACCTCGGAAACTCCATGCTGGTGAAACTCCGTGTTAAAGACACTCCATGTTGGAGAAATTCTGTTGGACAAACTCCTTGCTGGAGAAACTCCATTTTGGAAAAACTTCATGTTGGAAATTCCAGGTTCGAAACTCCATTCTGGAGATACTCCATGTTGGAGAAACTCCATGCTTGGCAGCAGCGGCGACGGAGGCCGGAAGTTAATGCGACGTGCTTCTGTATTCACAGGTGCCCGTTGATCTACACCTATCCCGACGAGGACTTACGTTGACACAGAAGCAAGCTTGGCTGGCGGAGAAGATCTGGGAACAGCACTCCGAACTTGGAAATGTGCAGCGCATTCTTCAACGACGCAGCGTGTTCGCGCTTCCCGCCATTGTAGGAGCTGCCATCTTCCGACGGAACTGCGAAGACGGGACTGTTATCGCCACATCGCGTGGGCGTTGATCTTGGCTGGCCTAATCACTTTGGCAGCAGCGGCGACGGAGGCCGGAAGTTAATGCGACGTGCTTCTGTATTCACAGGTGCCCGTTGATCTACACCTATCCCGACGAGGACTTACGTTGACACAGAAGCAAGCTTGCCTGGCGGAGAAGATCTGGGAACAGCACTCTGAACTTGGAAATGTGCAGCGCATTCTTCAACGACGCAGCGTGTTCGCGCTTCCCGCCATTGTAGGAGCTGCCATCTTCCGACGGAACTGCGAAGACGGGACTGTTATCGCCACATCGCGTGGGCGTTGATCTTGGCTGGCCTAATCACTTTGGCAGCAGCGGTGACGGAGGCCGGAAGTTAATGCGACGTGCTTCTGTATTCACAGGTTGGTGGAATACCTTTTGGTTTTTCAGTAGAATAAGCCTGTGCGCTCCTACCGCTGCTGCTGCCAAAAAGTGTGTTGTGACGTTCTTGTGTCTTCCTTTGATTGCCTTGGATGGTCCTGTTAGCACAGTATTTCACTGCTGCCACTGAACAGTAACATGAATAGAAGTAATAGTGAACAGCTTGGTGATTTTGCAGAAACCATTACAGAGAAGCAGCCTAATAGTATAAAAGAAGTTGTAAAAGTCCTTACAGATCTGGTGGTAAGGCTTGATGTGTTTGCCAAAGAAATGAAGAGCGATGTAGCAAAAGTGACGAGTTCAAATGCCGAGATGAGAAAGGAACTTGCCGACGCCTGTGAATCCATGAACCATATAAATAGTGTATTTGAGAATTTCAGAAAGGATGTTGAAGGCTTCCGTCAAGAGCTTGAAGAGGTGAAGAGTCAGAACGCCAGTAGCAAAATAGAAACCGAAAGGCTAAGCGAAGAACTCAGAGAAGCCAGGAAGGAGATTGTGGAACTAAAGCAGTATAGCAGGAGCATGAACGTTGAAATTCGCGGGCTACCTATGGTTAAAGACGAAGACCTGCGGAAGGCGGTTGGGGACATTGCGCTCAACCTTGGTGCCTCTGTCTCGGAGGGTGACATCGATGTGGTTCACCGTGTGCGGTCGAAAGATAAGGGTAAACCTAACGTTATTGTGAAGTTTTGTACTAAGACTGCCCGAAATAGATTGATTGCTGCTGCTAGGAAGAAAAGGATCAGTTCCGGGGATCTGGGATTCGAAGGCGAGGAGCCAGTGTATATTAATGAGCATCTCTGTGTGGAAACTAAACGTCTACTCACCAAAGCCCGTCAACTCAAGAAAGACAAAGGCTGGAAGTTCATTTGGGTGGAACAAGGGAAAATCTTGATGAGGAAAGTGGAAAAGTCGTCTGTCCTACACATTGCGTCAGAGGACGACTTAGGGAGAGTAGACTGACCGAATCAAGGGTAGCGTCTTGTTTTGTGTTCTTTGTTTTTATTTTTTTTAAAGGCAGAAAATGCCGTACACTATTTCTCAAATAGACCAACTGATAGAAAACGGGGACACATTCTCAATTCTACACTGTAATGTTCGAAGCCTACGTAAAAACATCAATGAATTGACTGGATATATTTCTCGCCATAAGTCTACTTTCGATTTAATTGCTTTAAGTGAAACTTGGTTGAGGAAAAATGAGACCATTTCAATCCCCGGCTATAAATTATTGTCACTCCCACGGGAGTCGCATGCAAGAGGATGTGGTGTAGCCTTATTCATTAAACAAAACATTGCATTTCGGGCCCTTTCTACAGCATCTGTTAGCGACGATTGTATAGAAGCACTCTTTATCAAACTGGCAAATGGCATAATAGTTGGAGTGGTGTACCACCGCCCAAGTTCATCACTGGGGTCTTTCACTGAAAGGTTTGAAACATCCCTTACTTCGTTATCGCGTGGGCCTAACGGTAGGATTATTATTGTTGGTGACTTTAACATTGATGCCACATCAGACACACAAAATGATTACACATTGTTGCTGGAATCCTTCCACTTACATAATCTAATAGCTGAACCTACCCGGATTACCACCACCACAAGTACACTGATTGACCATGTCCTTTGTAGCAGGGATGACATTATTTGTGCTGGTGTGTGCTCTGTTCCAATTTCCGACCATTTTCCAATATTTGCTGCCCTGGAAAATAAGGCTCCAGAGGGTGTGAAGCATAATCACACTAAACATCATAAAAAATAAATCATGGTTTACTTCGCAACTTACTGGAACAAACAGATTTCTCTGCTGCATATGACGGTAATGTTGACACAGAATTTAACAATTTTATTGACGCCCTTCAAAGTATAATTGCACAATGTAGTGAGAAAACATGCATAAGAAACTACAAGAAACCTGTTTGCCCGTGGATGACAAAATCCATTCTTGATGATCTAAAGAAAAAAAAGTACTGGTATAAAAAATGGAAACAGAATAAAAGAAATGAATACTACCTAACCCAGTTTAAGCTCCTTAGGAATTCCACAGTCTCCATGATGAGAAAAAGAAAAAAGGAATATTACTCCATCCTTATTCAGCAAGCAAATGGAAATACAGCGAAAATGTGGAACATCGTAAAGGATGCTATTCGCTCCACCTCTAAGCAACAAGTACAACCTGATGTAATTGATCAGGATGTGGTGGAAACATTTAACAATTACTTTGTAAATATCGGGCCTCTCTTAGCCCAGCAGCTGATCCCGATAACTGATCCTAGTAATCTTATAAACCCTGTTATAAATAGTTTTGTAATGAAAGAGCTCGAGATGGGCGAAATCGTTAGTGTGGTAAGCACACTTCAAGTAAGCAAATCCCCGGGTCTGGACGCCATTCCAGTAAAAATAATCAAAGATAATATTGACATATTAGCCATGCACCTATTACACCTATTTACGCACTCTGTAGAATGTTCAATATTTCCTGCAAGACTAAAAGTAGCTAAAGTCGTGCCTATCCATAAAGAAGGGGAACTGTCGGAACCGAGTAATTATAGGCCAATTTCAGTCCTTGGTGTCATCAATACAGTTTTTGAAAAAATACTATGTATACGCATAAAGAAATTTATAGGTAAGTTTAATATTATATTCCCAAGTCAGCATGGCTTCACGCCGCATAGATCAACAGCATCCGCAGTCCTTGTCCTATCGCGAATGATAAATACTGCTCTCAACGATAATAAGATTGCCATAGTGGTGTATTTAGATATTAAAAAGGCATTCGATACGGTTAATCATACAATCCTTGTTGATAAACTCAGTAAGTATGGATTCCGAGGGAAAATGTTAGATTTTTTCAATAGTTACCTTACAAACCGCGTACAGCATGTTGTAATGAATAACGTGATTTCTGGGGCGCAGGTTGTGCTGACTGGGGTACCACAGGGCTCAGTTCTGGGACCAATGTTTTTCTCGCTTTATGTAAATGACCTCCCGTCTATACTAAAACATTCTCAAGCAGTTATGTACGCTGATGACACAGCTTTAATATTTATAGGAGACACAATCGATGAACTCAACAAAAAGATAAACGAAGAGATGGAAATGGTTCTTAACTGGTTTACTAGCAACCACCTCTCTGTTAACATTCACAAAACCAAATATACTTTGTTCCGCTCTAGGGGAAAAAAATTAAACTACCAAAATGTTGCTTTGTATTTAAATAACCAGCCAATACAAGAAGTAAGCAGTTTTAAATATCTTGGCGTATATCTTGATTCTGATATGCACTGGAAGATTCAAGTAAAGCAAGTTTGCTCAAAGCTGGTATATGGTTGCCATATTTTATTACAAGCGCGAGAATGCTTTAATTTCTCTATACTCCGAATACTCTACTTTGCTTTTATACAAAGCCAGCTAATCTACTGCATGGAGTCATGGGGTAACACATACCCCACATATCTCGAACCTGTAATCCGATTGAAGAAGAGAGCGATAAGAATAATTACTTATTCAAAATATACTGACTCTACTGAACCACTTTTCAAGTCCACCGGCATTCTACCTTTCCATTCCATGTATACATTAAAGATAGCCCAGACAATTCATAAAATACTACAGCTCAATGAACCGCTTCCCCACAGCATCTTTATAACTCCTAAAAGGGAGACTAGGGCTGCTAGTGCAAAACATTTCAATTTGCCCGCCTTTCACAATACTTACGGGCAAAGATTATTAGAATTCAATGGAGTTTTAATCTGGAATGGCATTTCTAATGAGGTTAAAACAGAAACAAATTTTGTACGATCCCTCAAAATGTTCCTGATGAATATGTGAAGTATATGGTATGAATTTTTTACTTTTTGTTTCGAAGAGAAATATGTTTTTTGTGAGCGTTTTGTTTGTATTCCTGTATTTTTTCTCCGCAAATCTTATAACGCTCTAATTTTCATTTTAGGAATAGAAATGTTCGTTTCCGCGTGCTGCAAATATATTGTATTGTATTGTGTTGGACCCGAAACTAGCCCCTGGCTATGGGTCCAGTTATTATTGTACATATTGAATTGTGCTCAGTTTCATTTTCGAATAAAAAAAAAACACCATGCTCGAGAAGCTATGTTAGAGAAGCTATATATTAGGGAAAATATTTTTTGGAGAAACTATATGCTGGAGAAACTTCATGCTAGAGAAACTGCATGCTGAAGAAGATCCATGTTGCGGAAATTATGTTCGGGAAATTCCATGTTGGGAAAACTCCACATTGGAGAAACTGTGCTGGAGAAACTTCATGTTGGAGAAACTCCATGTTGCAGACTCCATACTGGAGAAACTCCATGCTTGTGAAACTCTATGCTGAAGAAAATAAATGTTGAAGGAACTCTATGTTAGAAAGTCCATGGCGGAAAATCTTCAAGCGCCGACCAATCGTTAAAAAGATGACGTTTCGGCCCCGGCTTACGGGGGCCTTGTTCACAATGAAAGAAAGACAAGAGTGAAGGTGAGTTATATAGGTTTCATGGTATGACGCAAGCCGCGGGAGTATATCGGGGGTAGATTGCCTTCGTTGCGATTAAGCGTGTTTGCCGTCGTCTGAATATAAAAAGATTCAATGTAAAGTCTTGTCGTCTTGCTCTTTTATTTTCCGATTATCTTCGAGCCGTCCCAGTCTATGTCATGGCCCTCGGAGATAGCATGATCAGCCAGTGCGTTTGTTGCCACGCGCTTGTTCTTGACATCATTGTGGTGCTGCTGCAATCTTTTCCGAAAATCACCTGTTTCACCGATATAGACATGCTCGCAATCAGCGCAGGGAACCCTATACACGATGCCCGGGAACTTCTCCTTCTTTATCTTGTCTTTCACTGTAACCAACGCGTGTCGCAGCTTCTGCGTGGGTACATGTGCGACGTCGACTTCGTACGACTGGAATATGCGGGATAAACTTTCACTTACTCCGGGGACGTAGGGTATCGGAATCCTTTTCTTCTTCTCTCGCTGGGGTTGCTGTGGTGGCGGGTGAGCTAGGCGATTCTCGGATTTTCATATAAAAGAACTGGGATAACCCGAAGCCATCAGGTCACGGCGAACGGTGTCCAGATCTGTCTTTTTCTCTTCCAGCGTAGAGCAGAGGTTCTCCGATTGGCGGACAAGCGAGGCAACAACGGACTTCTTGTGACAGGTCGGGTGTACGGAACTGAAGTTGAGGTATATGCCAGTGTGCGTGTCCTTCCTGAATACACTGAATGATATTCCAGGGCCGTCGCGTTTCACCAGAACGTCCAAAAAAGGCAGACGGCCGTCTACTTCCTCTTCCGTGGTAAACTGTATGGCCGGTTCCATGCTGTTCAGGTGCAAAAGGAATGTACTCACAGCCGATTTCTTGATTATGCAGAAACATGCTGGAAAGTCCATGTTGGAAACTTCCTGTTGGAGAAACTCCAAGCTCCAGAACCAATGTTGGAGAAACTATATTTTAGAGAAACTATATGTTCGTTTTACAGGAAAAATAGAGCGCGAACAGAGACCACGGAAGACGTGCGGAACACAAGCGCTGTCTCACAACTTAAATTTTATTCAGGAGGAAAACACATAAAAGCTTCAAATACTGAAAAGATAGAGTGGGGCGCTCTTTTTTCATGACCCATAGCAGATCAGAAGGCATGTAGGTGGGCTAGTTGGTTTTGCATTTCCAGAATTTAGCGTCTGTCCATTGTCCCCTTGTTTCTTTTGTCTGTGTGTATTTGCGCCAAGGTGGATTTTCTCAAAGCTTTAGAAAATGGCAAATCAGGTATTGTCCAAGCACGTTATCTCCGCATCAAATAATGTTTAAATCGTTTTCTAATGCTCGCGCTAAATTTCTTCTTTATGAAAAACGCTTCTATAATCTCTCTTGTACGCTGGTTTGGTGCCGGTCCAGTACCTTCGTTTTCTCAAATATTGCCTTTCAGTTCTTTTTATTTTTACACTGAGCGCAATATTTAGATACATCTGAAGATGCTTGTTCGAGTTCTTTTAGGTGGATGTTTAAGCAGCGACCGGTTTGTCCGATATACAGTGACAAGTGAAAGGAATCTGGTACACCACCGAACGTACCATATTCCTTTTACTTGCCAAAAGTTGTATATAGGACAGACCGGGCGCTGCCTAAATATCCGCCTAAATGAACACGAACAAGTATCGTAAGATGTATGTAAACATTACGCTCAGTGCGCAGATAAAAACTATAAGAACGTACCAGATTCTTTCTTTTGCCAATAGGTGTATATAGGACAGACCGAGCGCTGCTTAAATATCCGCCTAAAAGAACACGAACAAGCATCGTTAGATGTATCTAAACATTGCGCTCAGTGCGAAGATTAAAAGAACTGTAATACCGCATCTACACGGGCGACCTTAACCACATTTAAGGTAACTACGGTTCCCCGTAACTATAGTTAGCCTCGCTCACATTGCAGACGAAACTGCAGTTACGCCACCTGACCACAGTTACCCAAACCGAACTTGCTGACCACCGTTTGCTACCTTAACCGACAAGATGGCGGCGCCCGTGGCAGCAGCTGCAACATCGAACGACTCGGCCTCCCAGAGTTGTGTCATCTGGCTTGATTCTACAACCGCGACCCTGATACGGCCCTGATACACATCTGATACGGATCTGACACGGTAACACGCGCAACGCTCGGATATATGCTGTGATTGTAGCGGAACTGAACGCCGCGCTGCCGCCGGGACAAGGCTCATACACCAGCAAACAAGTGAAGCTGGAAATGAAAAGCCTCAACAAGAAATACGGTAAGTGCGACCTTTACCGAACGATGCTCGTGCCATCGGGTTCTTGGCGCTGTTTTCATAGTGCAGCTGAACTGCTTAAGTCAGCCTCGAATGTGCGACGGTAGCATGTGTTGTCGCTGGAGCAACGCATCGATTCTCTTCGCCGTCGTCGCACAGTTCTGGAGTGTCGAAGACGATCTTGAGAATGCATTGTTGAGGTAGTAAGGACTCGAGAGTAATGTCCTCAGGCAGGAGCAGCACACGCAGCACTTAGAATCTCCGCTCGTGCACGCGTGCACGGCGCTGCATGCAAACTTCGTGTTCCTCACCACACACCTGTTCGTCGTTTTTATTTGCAAATTGCGAGCTGCAGCGCTGACAGCATTGCTGTACGCTTCGCTATTTCTGGCCACCTGCTAGAGCAACAATGCAGTTAATTGAATTTCTATATTTATTTCATATTTCTTTACCAGGCTTGACTGTTTACTAGCAGCATTTGTGAAGTAGTATACACAGTGCAGCCTGAGAAAGGTATAAGAAATAAATCTAGAAATTAACCAAGTAAGGTATTGCTAGAATGACAATAGTTGAACCATAATGCATAGTCGTGGCTCCAATTGCAAAGCAGCAACTAGCAGGATGTAGTTTAGCCACATTGCAAATCTAAATTGCATGCATTAATTTCACCAGCACCTGTGCATATGCTTTAGACACTTATCTATGAAATTTTATTCTTGCATTGAGAATGTGTACAGTGAAGCTTAATCCACTGAGAGAAATGCTGTGATCACAACCTTGAAATTGTTTTTTTAGCAACACATTTAATAGCTCACATCATTTTTATTTGTCCAGGCAGCTGCGATGGACTGGCACTTCAACTGGGTCGCCTCGTGTCTCATGGATTTTCTACTGGCACCTCGTTTCCTCGGCTGCCTTTCCATCAACGATGATGGGCGAGTCGAGGAAAGTTTAGAGGTAATTTGTGATTTATACCATTGAGTGTAATCCGTCTATCAGGTCACTTCAGAATTCTATTGCTGCTCATTTCTCAGTGCTGAACTTATACTCATTATAAAATGCTGGCCAACAATAGGTAATAAAGAACAGACTCGAGCACTTGTGTAAACCACTCCCACAAACATGGGCACTGGCCTCCATGTCTACATTTTTGCCTTGTTCTGTTGTTCTTTGTCATGAAACGTGAACCAACTAGCCAAGCAACTCCCACTGCTCGTTTATAAATCCTTGTTTTTTTCTAGCAATTCTACATATCGGTAGTTAGCTGGTTGTCTCCCCATATACTTTATGTTACCATGCCAGAGAAAAGACCGCTTTGTTGTACAGGGATTTCAATGTGCATTGCTGGTTTAGGTTACGTCCTTTTTATTTCGTGTGGGAATCATGTCAAATGGCACACACTGCGGTTGGATACGACTTAAGCCTCTAGTAAGATGAAGTTATGGCACGCACCAGAATTTCGGTGCCTTTATTTGTGTGATATATTAATATTGCTAGTGCTGTATGACAATTAATCTTTCACACCTGTGCCTACGCAGCCTCACCTTCATCCTTCTCTCTTGTAGATACTCATCTTCGTCCATTGATTCTATTAGCAACTGGGCTTGAATACTGTGGAGTAATACAGCAACCTGTCGATCATAAGCTGTTATTGCGAACTGTTGTTTCTCTACAGGGACATTGAAGGGAAGTAGCAAAGAGATAATAAATTTCTATGTGATATCTGTAATGTCCAAGTAATTCAATAAAACAAAGCGGTGGCTAGTTGGTGATTCATACTTGGAATGAACGACAGCGTAAAAAAGGACAGCCACAGAAGAGAAGCGTTCTTTGTGTCGTGTCCTCTTCTGTGGTTGTCCTTTTTTGCGCTGTCTTCGTTCGAAGTATATAAGTAATATTTGTATTGTATTGCATTTTTGCCTATGAGCTCTTTATGCATGCTTTCTGTATTTATTGCCATTTCACATAAAATACGCTCAATTGCATGTTCAGTGCCGTCTATTCCTTCTTTCTGTATCATTCCATTTTTCGTGCTGCTTTTAAGCCTTGAATGATAAACCAACTGACCCAGCAATCCTTCCTTTGGAACCATTGGACAGATTGGTGGGAGGGGGATGTAGAGTAAGCTGCTCCTACAACCATGGGCATTATGGCAATCGGAAGCAGAAATGCCATTTGCGTCTTCAAATCGCAGCGCCTAGATGTGCCAGAGTTCGCACCTCACTTTCCATGTACTTCTGTTCAACTCAACCTCATCAGCTCGGTTTAGCCTCGGTCAACCATACCCCACATGCTTGCAAATGTTTAACATATTGCTTGCTATTGACATTGATCAGTTTGGTATACTGTCTTGTTCAGCTTTTCATTCATTTATTTATTTATACATACTGCGAGCCATAACTTTGGCCCAAGCAGGAGTGGCACACAATTATAAAAGCCATAAAACCATTAGCCGCAACAGCCACAACTCATTTAAAGGACATAAAATCCAACATTCATCACAACACCAACACTAGGAGCCGTACAAAAATTCTCCAACTCCTTCACAAAATATTTCGAGTCACATAAACCTAAAGGAAGGCGATTGCACTCCGCAACAGTATTCAGGAAAAAACTGAACTGAACCCATTGGTTCATGTGAAAGTTGGGGCTAGGGAATGCTGATGTACATGTCGGGATCTTCATATATCTATTTAGTTGTGTTCAGTAAAACAAAACTTTGAACCGCTGCCTTCTTTCCAGTTTGGCCATCACAAGTTTGCGTTTTTCTAATATATTGTGGAAGCGGATGTTTGCTCTCTTTTCTGAGATGATAACATGCTGACTTGTATGTTTCATCATGTGCAGCTGCCAGTTGTCAATGAGGCACTGGACGGCTCAGAAGTGCTCGTCATGGAAGGACAGCCTGCCTGAAGGAAGCAGAACAGACGACCACTCACAACTTGCGGCCAGCTCCCCCATTTGCAGTGCCAGTGCTGCAGTACCTGTACTGCAAAGCACAGGCAACAGCAGTGGCGACACAAGCAGAGCCAGTGCTGGCGCAAGCAACAGTGCTACTGCAGGGGCAAGGAGCAGTGCCGGTGCTGGCACAAGCGCCAAAAGAAGGGAACCCCAAAAGAGCCTCCACAAGCGACAAGGATCTGCTATAGAGCAGCTAGTAGCCGTCCATAAAGGAGAAAGCGAGGCAGGAGCAAAGGCCTACCACAAGGCACACAAAATGCGCAAGATAATGGTGCGCCTTCAGAAGGAAGCGAATGCCATAAATGCAAGCATGGTGCAACTGCTTGCAAAATTTCTAGACAACAATGAAAATAATAACTCGCTCAATAAAGAGTGATCAAAACAGCTGGGAGTTATTTGATATTACAGCATGTGATCAGATGAAAGGTCTTTTACTGCTGAAAGTTTTGTGTTGTGTTTTCTGTTGTGCTTGACAAGGTACCAAGTTGCTGATTGGCAATGTGGCAAGACGATGGCCAGTACTACACGAAAATTATAAGCAAACAGCAAGTGATAGAATAGCTGCCAACACGCAGACAATGTGCCACAAACACAACAATGAAAAAGGTAGTACAATGGCAATGCAACAGCAACATAAACAGCAGTGCTCAACAAGAATGAATCGTATAAAAATGGAAAGCTCATGCTGGCATTTTACTACCTTCTGCGAGCAGAACTGTTTGAAGAAAGAGATTTGTTTACAGGAAGTAATGAAATCTTCATTATTAGTTCATTAGAGATGGTTGCATGTAGGTGAAGGTTTGTTTGTCATAAGGAATACTAGTAGTTGGTACGAACCACTTCGTTTTGTAGTTTAACAAGAACCAATAATTAACATTAGCTATATAATGCAAGACTTTTCTGAAAGCCTGGCCACGACGGCGGCTTTTCAATGGAGGTGTAAAGCAAGGCACTCGTGTACTGTGAAATGTCGGTGCATGTTAATGAACCCCATGTGGTCGAAAATTCTGCAGCCCTTCACTACGGCATCAATCATAGCCCAAGCCGCTTTGGAACGTTAAAACTCCATAAACCAAACCTATTTTATGAAGAACATGTAGGTTACGAAAATTACACTAGTTGTAATCTTCATAACCTTCACCCCAGTAGGGAGTTTGCATCATGTGCGTGCAATGGTAGCCATTTAAGGTGAGCCGAACCCAGAGTCTGCTCTTTCAATAATGTGTGCGTAGCTCTGTTCAGGGCTGTTCCCTCTTGGTAGAGGTGTCCTTCTTAGCTGCTCTTGAGTTCCCCACGGACTAGGTTCTAGCTCAAGGCAAGGTGCTTGGCCAGGGCGCCCCGACAGCCACACCTGACGTCTCTTCCCGGTTGCTTGTGCACACCGGCTGAGGCCGCCTGCCATCAGCGCTCTGCACCACACCAAACTAGCTTGAATCACAGCGGTCACTAAGCTGCTCACATATGTTGTACAGCACACAAGCAGCACAGATCACATAACTGACATTGTGGATGTCATACTCAAGGCCCTTCAGCACCATTCTAAAGCGTGCCTTGACACGTCCAAAAGCATTTTCTACAACACGTCTGGCAGTCGGCAGGCGGTAGTTAATGGTCTGTTAGGGGGACCCACAGGCACCTGGAAGGGGTACAGCTTCATCAGGTGCGTCTGCAAGGGGAAAGCTTGATCACCAATAATTGTGCCAACTCCCACACCTTCAATGAGCTATGTTCCTTGTCGGAACAACTCACTAGCCAGAGTAGCTGGCAGTCGAGACTTCTGAAACAGTGCCGGGTCATTGTTCCTACCAGGGCTCCCAACATTCGTGCATAGGAACCTGTATGTGTGGTCGACGACAGCAAGTAGAGCGACACTGTACCACCCCTTATGATTGTATTATTCAGCAGCTTCTTGCTTTGGGGGCACACCTCGATATGGCAGCCATCCACTGCACCGACACCTTCAGAGAAACCACCGACTGCTGTGAATTTACACATGTGCTCGTAAGGCTCAGCTGGTGTTGGGAAATGCACAAATCGTGCTTCCAACTACTCCACTACCACGCCGGAAAATTCGCGAAATATTAAATTAACGCAGTGACTGCTGTGAATTTACGCATGTGCTCGTGAAGCTGAGCTGCAAAACTCGTGAAATATTAGATTAACTGACGCAGTGCTCACGCCAAACAAGTTGTTAGCAGTCCGCTCTTCTGCTGATGTTGCGAGGCGGTACAAGCCGATTGCCACGCGTTTCTCCAGCGGAATCGCTTTCCGCATGTTGGTATCTTCCCGGCTCATGCTTCCACAAACAGTCACCGTGTACCGGAATGTGCCGCGGTTGATGCGAAAGTTTTCTCGGAGTCCGCTGTCCGGAAGGTGCAGAAGCGTGGTCTCGTACCACGAGTTTGGGCGCGGGTACGCCGACAGATCACGGACGGACAGGTGCGCCGCCGCCAACAAAAAGAGCTTCGGACGCCCCCGGTGTCACTTCCTCGTCTCTTCAAGCATGACAATTTCAGCACTCAGCGCCAGCATCTGTACGCGCTGGCGTTGTAGCGCTGCCTGATGCGCTACGAATGCAGCCCAAAATTGAGCGTCGCCCTCGTTCACGACAGGCCTGCTAAGGGCCAACATAGGCCAGTGCCTCCTTTACTTTGAGATGCCTGGCGCGTCAGCACCGAGCCCCCCCCCCCCCCCTTCATACCCACTCCGGTTTACGCGCGCCGCCGCCACAGAGCGGCGCTCTGTTCTGTCACTATCCGACCGGCGCCCTCACACCCGCGCAGTCTTCACGGTAGCCCGTTCGGAAGGAGCACTGCTGTTTTGATCGTTGTTTTTCTCGGCGCCCCACGTGCTACTTTTATTGTATGTGTTTTGCCGCTTTAGTGCTCGATTTTATAACAGCAGAGGAAGCGTTAATCAACTAGTCATGCGGTACTGTTGCGTGCCGTTTTGCACGTCAAGCCAGAGAAAGAAGCAACCTGGAGTGTCATTCCACGAAATACCTGCGGACCTAACGCTGAGGGAACAATGGCTGAAAGTAATTTCGAGGAAGAACTGGCAGCCAAATGATACATCGAATTACTCAACTGTCTGCAGCCTTCATTTTCTTGACGGAGACTTTCGCGAAGATACCAAGAGGCGCATGCTGAAGCCAGGTACTGTGCCCAGCGTGTTTCCCCAATACCCCTCTTACCTCAGGCCAGCACCGTTGAAGCCGCGAAATGAGAGAAGCATTGCGAAAAGGAAACGAGAGTCTTCACCAGCAAAATCGGCGTCAAATTGCACGTCTGCAAATCGTGTTCATTCAGCGCAGAAAAATGTGGCGGAGACAACGTTGACTGTTGACTGTGATATTTCCGCGTCTGACACCGGCAGTGTCGCCTCTCAAGACTTCACGCAGCAATGCAGCACGTCCCTTGCCAATGAAAATTCTGCTGCGGGGCCCAATACAGCTAGTCCGGAGAGACTGCCATATCTCGTCCGCACTGCACGTTCCATGAGGTCATTTGGCACGCAGACCGACGAACGTGTTTCTTCAGCGGCTTTCTTGCAGCGCAAAAAAATGGCGCGAGAAGGAAAAGGCATTGAAGGCTCAAAATGAGAGGCTGCTTTCAACGGTTGATACGTACAAGAAAGAGCTTCAACAGTTGAAGAAGCATTGCCACGTTAGCAAGTTTCTTCACGTGGTGAAAGACTAGAAACTTGCGTGCACGAAGGCCAAAATCATTTTAGATCAAGTTATTATTTACAAGGCCAAAAAGCGCACATGGTCAGAAACGACTATTAGGCAGTGCACTATTTTGCGCCACCTCTCAGCAAAATCCTACGAGCATATGAGAACCGAAAAGCTGCTCTCTTTCCCATGCCGAAATACACTGAGGAAATACCTGGGAAATTCCTCTGGGGAAGTTAGATTTAGTGACCTTGTCAAAAGAAGGCTGTGTGCTGAGGTGGACTGTCTCCCAACACCCCAGTCAAAATTCTGCAGTCTCGTTGTGGATGAGATGCGCATCCGACAGAAACTTGAATACCACAAGCAACGCGACGTATTTCTTGGAGACATTGATCTGAGTTCCGACCTCAATCATCTGCCAGCATCAAGAACGTGTCAGCTTGCAAATTCTCTTTTGTGCTTTTTGCTGTGTGGACTGCATGCAAGCTTCAAGATACCGGTAGGGTACTTTTTTACAAAGGGGTGTTCCGGAGAAATGCTTGGAAAAACAGTGCAGCATGTAATCAGAAAAACAGAAGAGGTTGGATTCAAAATTGTGCGCCTAGTAGCTGACAATCATAAAGTAAATGTCGCTGCAATGGAGCTGATGTCACTAGGTCAACTTCAAACCCAGATACGCCACCCAGCTGATCCTTCAAGAAGCCTGTTTCTTGCCCTTGATCAGAGCCATATTATCAAGAATGTTCGCTCCCAGTTCCTGTCAAAACAAATGGGAGGTCAGCAAGAAATATCCTCTGTCTATCTAAAGGACCTGTATAGAATGCACCAAGGCTCCTCGGTCAAGCCAGTTCGCTTTCTCACAAGAAAGCACGTGTACCCATCAAACATCGAGGAAATGGGAGTAAGGGCCGCAATTCAAATTTTTGCACCTCCTGTCACCGCTGGCCTGAGTTTCTTGAAAGACCAAGCAGGACACACTTGTGATGCCAAGTTTTCAAGTGTGGAACCTACGGTGGAGTTTATGACCAACATGTACAGGTGGTTCACTTTAATGGATGTCAGCAACTGCCAGCAGCATATTCACCAAAACAACCCCGACACTAGGCAGTTTTCGGATGCTGAAGATCCTCGACTTCACTGGCTACAGCTCGTCTTCCTTGAGTACATCGAAATCCTGAAGAAATCAAGCCCACCAGAGAAGTTCCTGACCAAGGAGACTTATCATGCACTAGTTTTCACCACCGTCTCCAACGTGCAATGCATTCAGTTTCTTTTTAATGAATGTAACTTCATGTTTGTGCTGACAAGAAAGTTCTCAAGCGATCCCATAGAATCTCTGTTTGGTTTTCTCCGGCGGAGTGCGGGCTGCAACGATGTCATGGATGTCAGAAGTGTTGTTTGTGGACTGGAGAAGATCCTAAAGTCTGGAATCGTTGCATCATCCGACACAAGCAATGTCAGCATCTCCGCATCACTCTGCTCTGCACAGAGTGTAACTGAAAGTGAAGGAAGGGGCAACACAACAGCTGTCTGTGTGAACGCCAATCGGGCGCAACAAACATTGAAAGAAGTTTGCTTATCGTCGATGTCGTTTTTGCCGACACCAGATATGGCAGTCCTTGCACTTGTTGGAGGATACATATCTCGGGTAGTGAGCGAAAAAATTGCGTGTGAGAACTGTGTGGCTCTAGTTCGAAAAGCAAAAGGAAATGCTCCTATGGATGGGTTGATTTCCCACCAAGACAGAGGTGGCCTCCACTACCCGACACAAGAACTCATCAAAGTTCTTTATGGCCTCAAGAAATATGTGAAGATAAAGTTAGCAGATAGAAAAGCTCTCTTCAGACCTCTGGAGCATTGCTTGCATCAAAGCGTGAATGTGATCACAGGCTTGCCTGTATTGAAATGTGAGAGCTGCAGTGATGAACTCAGGAAGGCTTTTGTACACCTCATATGTAAAAAAGTCATCAAGCCACTCTTTTGCAACCATGCGTTAGATGTCACCGACAAAAATGCAGTTTCAAAACTCTACAAAAACAAGCCGTTGTCACGCAAAGTATTGAAGCTTTGAGGCGCGCTTGCATTACTGACTAAATAGTGTGATTTTTGCTTTACTTCATGTATTTTCTCATTTTATCTTCAAAACTTGGCTTAGCGCAGTGCTTTTCTATGAAAAACTCGGCAGACCATAGTGTCAGAAGCCAGCGCCATCTAGCGGAAAGCCGGAAAAGCGCAGTGGCCCAGGGAGTACAATAGAGGCGCGGTCGACGTGCCAGGCATCTAAAGTAAAGGAGGCGTTGCATAGGCTTGACACACAAGACGTCCGAAGGATCTTAACTACACAAGCACAGCACTCTCTGTGAAAGAAAAGCCACGAAAATAAACAACGATAGCAGTGAGCAGTGATGCGTCGCAGCGAGCAGTCACGAGGAAAAGAGCCTGTAGTAGCCAAAGTAGAACGCGCAGTCGGCTACGAAGTCGACTGTGTTCATTGTTTAGAACTTGTTTTTAGATTTCGGCTAACGACAAACACAAGCACAAAAAAAAGTTTTTAAGCCGGCCTTAGCACAAGAAACAAAGTTTTTCCTCGTATGCGTTTTTTTCAACGTAGCCCTGTTTAATAATACGCCTGAGTGGGCGACGTTTTAACTTCAATGAGGCGAGTATCACATGATCTGTTTCGTCGCACTAACCGAGACGGCTAAACTGTGTGTAAGCGCGGCGAACTGCAGTTAACTCTAACCGTGGTTAAACGCCTTAACTGTAGTTAAGCTTAACCACGGTTAAGGCTGCCCGTGTAAAGAGGGTATAAGGCGACATTTGAGAAAACCATGGTACTGTACTTGCACCGGGACCAGCATACCAGAGAGGTTATGGAAGCGTTTTTCATAAAGAAAACTAGCACGTGCATCAGCCAACCCTCTATCACATTATTTGATGCAGAGATACAATTCTTGGACAATACCTAATTTGCCATGGGTCACAAACAAAAGAGCACCCCGCGCTATCTTTTCACTTTTTGAGTTTGTTCGTTGTGTTGATTGCCTCATGTCATTGCTGGCTTCGCCGCATTTTCGGTTGCATTTATATGTATTTTATTCCTTAATAAGATTTTAGTTGCGAGACAACGCTTGTGTTGTGCACCTGTTCCTCGTCCGTCGTCTCAGTTCGCACAGCATATTTCCTGGAAAAATTAACGTAACCCGACTAGCCCAACTTTCCATCCTACTACAACTATATGTCGGATTAACTACAATCCGGAGAAACTCTATGCTGAAGAAAATGCATGTTGGAGAAACTCCACGTTGTGGAAGCTATGTTAGGGAAATTACATATTGGGGAACTCCATGTTGGAGAAACTACACGCTTTAAAAACTCCATGCTGGTGACTACATGCTGATGAAGCTCCATGATAAACTCCATGTTGGAGAAATTCTATGATGGAGAAACTCCATGCTGGAGAATCTCCATGTTGGAGAAACTTCATGTTGGAGAAACTCCATGTCGGAGCATCTCGATGCTGGTGAAACTCCACATTGGATAAACGCCACAATGGAGAAACTTCACATTGGATTAACTACACTTTGGAGAAACTCCATGTTGGAGAAAATGAATGCTGGAGAAACTCCATGTTGATAAAACTCCGTGCTGGTGAAACTTCATGCTGGAAAAAACTCCATGCTCGAGAAACTGTGATGGAGAACGGTTATGTTGGCGAAACTTCACGCTAGAGAAACTTCATGTTTGTTAATCTTCAAGTAGACGAACTATATGTCGTAGGAACTCCCTGTTGGAGAGACTCCATGCTGAAGAAACTCCATGCTGGAGAAATGATACAATGGAGAAACTCCACGCTTGAGAAACTACATCTTGGAGAAAATATGTTGCAAACTCCATGTTGGAAACTCCATGCTGGAAAGGCTCCATAATGAAAACTCCATGCTGGAGAAACTTCATCTTAGAGAAATTAATGATGGAGAAACTCTATGTTGCAGAATCTCCATGTTGTAGACTCCATGTTGTAGAATCTCCATGCTGCAGAAACCCCATGCTGGTGAAACACTATGCTAGAGAAACTATTTTGGTGAAACTCCATACTGGAGAAATTCTATGTGGGAGACTCCAGGCAGGCGAATGTATGTGTTGGAGAAACTACATGTTGCAGAAGCTCCAACCTGGAGAAACTCCATGCTCGAGAAGCTCCACACAGCATAAACTCCATGTTGAGGAAACTGCTGGAGAAACTATGCTGGTGAAATATCATGCTGCTGAAACTCAATGCTGGAGAAACTCCATGTTGGAGAAACTACATGTTGGAGAAACTTCGTGTTGGGAACTCCATGTTGGAGAAGCGCCGTGTTGGATCCTCCATGCTGGAGAAACTCTATGTTGTAGAAATTCTATATTGCAGAAATTCCATCTTAGAGAAACTAAATTTTGGAGAAACTCCATCTTGGAGACGATTCTAGATAAACTCCAAGTTGGAGAAACTCACGTTGGAGAAACTCCATGTTGGAGAAACTCCATGCTGGAGAAACTCCATGCTAGAGAAACTCTATGCTTGTGAAACTGCTTTGAAGAAAGTCCATGTTTTAGATACTTTACACTGGAAACTGCATCTAGGAGAAAATCCATGTTGGAGAAACTCCATGTTAGAGAAACTCCACGCTGGAAAGAGTCCAATTAGGAAAAATTCTATGTAAGAGAGACTCGAAGAAACTCCATGTTTGAGAAACTCAATGCTGCAGAAACTCCATGCATGAGAAACTCCACACTGGTGAAACTGTATGCTGGAGAACTCCATGTTGAAGAAACTCCATGTTGAAGAAACTCTATAATCGAGAAACTCCATGTTAGATACTCCACGTTAGAAACTTCATGCTGGAGATATTTCATTGTGGAGAAACTCCATGTTGGAAAATCACCATGTTAGAGAATCCATGTAGGAGAAACTTCATGTAGGAGAAACTCCAACTTGCAGAAATTCCGTGTTGAAAACTTCATGTTGGAAACTCCATGCTCGAGAGACTGCATGTTAGGGGAACTCCATGCTGAAGAAACTGCATGCTGGAGAAACACCATGTTGGCGAAACTATGTTCAGGAGATCCCATGTTGGGTAAACTGCACGTTGGAGAAACTCTGTTGGAGAAACTTCCTGTTGGATAACATATATGCTCTAAAAACTCCATGCTGGTGACTTCATGCTGGTGAAACTCCATGCTAGAGAAACTCCATGCTGGAGAAACTCTATATTGGACAACCTCTATGCTTTAGAAACTCCATGTTGGAGAAACTCATGTTGGAGAAGCTACATTGGAGAAAGTCCATGTTGGAGAAATTTCATGTTGGAGAAACTCCAAATTGAAAACCTCCATGTAGGAGAAACTCCATGTTAGAGAAACCACGCTGGAGAAAGTTTAATTTGGAGAAGTTCTATGTTAGAGAGACTCTATGTCGGAGAAATTACATGTTGAAGAAACTCCATGTTGAAGAAACTCAATGTTGAAGAAACTCCATAATCGAGAAATTCCATGTTAGATACTCCATGTTGGAAACTCCATGCTGGAGATACTATATGTTGAAGGTTAGATGCAGGAAAAAGTCCGTGTCGGAGAAACTCCAACATAGAGAAACTCCGTGTTGGAAACTCCATGCTCGAGAAACAGCATAAGTTGGAGGAACTGCTTGCTGGAGAAACTCCATCCTCGAGAAGCTATGTTAAAGAAACTATATGTTAGAGAAACTATGTTGGAGAAACTGCATGCTGGAGAAACTCCATGTCGGGGAAACTATGTACGAGAAAATCTATGGTGGGGAAACTTCATGTTGAAGAAACTCTGTGTTGGAGAAACTTCATGTTGGAAGCTCTATTCTGGTTAAACTCCATGCTGATGAAACTCCACATTGCATAAACGCCACATTTGAGAAGATGCAGATTGGATAAATTCAACATTGGAGAAACTTCACTTTGGAGAAACTCTATGTTGGAGAAACTACATGCTGAAGAAACTCTGTTGGAGAAATTCTATTTTGGAGAACCTTCATGCTGGAGAAACTCTATGTTGGAGAAACTTCATGTTTGTGATTCTTCATGTTGAAGAAACTCCATGCCGGAAGAACTCCATGTTGGAGAGACTCCATGCAGGAGAAACTATGCTGGAGAAACTCCATGCTGGGAAACAATGTTCCGAAATTTCATGTCTGGGAAACTCCACATTGGAGAAACTCTATGTTTGAGAGTTTTTTGAAACTATTCTGGAGATCCTCTATGCTGGAGAAACTCTATGTTGGAGAAAGTCCATGTTGGAGAAAGTCCACTTTGGAGTAACTCCATATTGTAGAAGCTACATGTTGGGGAAGATCCATGTTGGGGAAATTTTATGTTGGAGACACTCCTCTTTGAAGTCACTCTATGTTGGAGAAACTGCATGTCGTGAAACTACATGTTCGGAAAACTCCATATAGGAGAAACTGTTGGGAACTAAATGTTGGAAAATCTGTTTTGAAGCTCCATGCTTGTGGAAGTATACATTGAAGACTCCATGTTGCAGACTATATGCCGCAGCAAATATGTATACGAGAAACTATGTTGAAGAAACTTCATGTTGGAGGAACTCTATGTTATAAACTCCATCTTGGAAACTTCGTGCTGGAGAAACTGCATTCGAGAAACTGTGCTGCAAAAACTCCGTTTTGGAGAAAATCTGTGCTGGAGAAACTCCATGTTCAAGAAACTATGTCGGAGAAACTCCGTGGTGGTGAAAATTCGTGCTGGAGAAACTACACATTGGATAATCTCCACATTGGAGAAACTTAATGTTGGGTAAACTGAATGTTGGAGAAACTACATGCTAGAGAAACTCCATGTTGAATAAACTCTATGCTGGAGAAACTTTGCGTTCAAGAAACTCTCTTGGAGAAACTCCATTTTGGTGAAACTCTGTGCTGAAGAAAATCCATGTTGGAGATACTCTACGTTGAAGAAACATCATGTTGGAGAAACTCCATGGTGGAGAGACTACACGTTGGATGAACTCAATGTTGGAGAAACTCCATGCTGGAGAAACTAAAGGCTGGTGAAACTACATGCTGTTTAAACTCCACGCTGTGCAAACTCCATTGTTCAGAAACTCCATGCTAGAGAAACTCCATGTTAGAGATATTCTGTTTGAGAAACACCATGCTGGAGACACTTCATGTTGGAGAGACTGCATGTTGGAGAAACACCATGTTGGAGAAACTGTGAAAGTAAATGTTGGACAAACTCCATGTTAGAAACTTCGTCCTCGAGAAACTCCATGTCGGAGAATGTCCATGTTAGACAATCCAGGATGGAGAATCTCTAAGCTGGAGACACTGCATGCTGGAGAAACTATGTTGGTGAAACTTCAGGCTGGAGAAACTAAATGTTGAGGAAATAAATGTGGGAGAAACTAAGTGGGAGAAACTTCATGTTGGACATAACTCCTTGCTGGAGAACCTCTATGTTGCAGAAACTCCATGTTGCAGAAACACAACGTTGAAGAAATTTCATGGTGTAAACTCTATGTTGGAAACCACGCTGGAGATACTCCGTGCTTGAGAAACTTCATGTCAAAGAAACTGAATGTTGGAGAAATTATCTTGGAAGCCCCATCTTGGAGAAACAATATGTTGGAAACTACACGTTGGAGAAACTGAAAGATTTAGAAATTCTATTTTAGAGAATGTCCAGGTTTGAGACTCTAGGCTGGAGATTCTCCATGCTGGAGAAACTTGCTGGAGAAACTCTATGTTGGGGAACTATGTTCGGGAAATTCCATGTTGGGGAAACTCCACATTGTAGAAACTTTATTTTGGTGAACGTTCATGTTGCAAACTATTCTAGAGAAACTCCATGCTGGTGAAACTCCAAGCTGGAGAAACTCTATGTTGGAAAAGTTCATGTTGGAGAAAGTCTATGTAGGGGAAACTCCATGTTGGCGAAATTCCATGTTGGAGATACTCCATGTTGCAGAATCTCCATGTCGGAGGAACTTCACGTTGGAGAAACGACACGCTGGAGAAACTCCATGCTGGAGAACCTCCATTTTGGAGAAACTTCATGTTGGAGAAACTTCATGCTGGAAACGTCATCTTGGAGAAACACCATGTTGTAACCTCCATGCTGGAGAAACTTCATCTTGGAGAAACTCATGTTGGATAAATTCCACGTTGAAGAAACTCCGTGTTGGAGAAACTGCATCCTGCATAAACTCCATGCTAGAGAAACTTGATGCTGGAGAAACTCTACATTAGATAAAGTCCATGTTGGAGAAACTCCATGCAGGAGATACCTTGTGTTCGAGAAACTCTGTGTTGGAGAAATTCTATGTTGGAGAAACTCCATGTTTGAGAAACTAATGCTGGACAAACTCTGTTTGGAGAACCTCTTTGAGAAACTTAACGCTGGAGAGAAAATCTGTTTGAGAAACTCTGTGTTGGAGAAACTTTTTGTTGGAGAAACACCATGTTGGAGAAATTGTGTGAAACTTCATGTTGGAGAAACTCCATGTTTTAAACTTCGTGCTCGAGAAACTCCATGTTGAAGGATGTCCATCTTGGAGAATCCACGATGGAGAATTTCCATGGTGGAGACACTGCATGCTGGAGAAACTATGTTGGAGAAACTCTATGTTGGAGGAACTCCATGTGGGAAAACTCCATGTGGGAGAAACCTCGTGTTGGAGAAACTATGAGGGAGAAACTCCATGTTGGAGAAACATCATGTTAGAGAAAGTTCATGTTATAAACTCCATGTTCGAAACTCCAAGCTGGAGATACTCCATGTTGATGAAGCTTCATGTTGGAGAATCTCGATCTTAGAGACTCCATGGAGGAGAAAGTCCATGTTGGAGAAATTATGTAGCAGAAACTCCAAGCTGGAGAAACTCCAAGCTAAAGAAATTCTTTGTTAGAGAACTGCTATGTTGGAGAAACTTCATGCTGGAGAAACCTTGTTGGGAAAACTGCACATTGGCGAAACTCCGTATTGGAGAAACTCTATGTCAAATAAACTAAATGTTGGAGAAACTCTGTTGGAAACTATCTTGGAGAAACTACATGTTGAAAACTACATGTAGGAGGAACTTCATGTTGAAGAAACACTCTGTGGGAGAAAGTCTATGTTGGAGAGGCACCATGTTGGGGAAGCTTTATGTTGGGGAAATATCATGTTGGAGAAATGCCACTTTGGTGCAACTCCATTTTGGAGAAACTACATGCTGGACAAAATCCGTGCTGGGAGACACCACGCTGAAGAAACTCCAAGCAGAAGAAACTCTTAGTTGGAGAAACTCCATGTTGGGGAAACTATGTTCGGCAAACTCCATATTGGGAAAACTCAAAATTGGAGAAACTTCATTTTGCAAACTCCATGTGGAGACTGTTTTGAAGAAACTCCATGCTGGTGGAAGTCCACAATAAAGACGCCATATTGGAGATTATAAGCTGGAGCAAATCTCTCTACGAGAATCTTCATATTGAAGAAACTCCATTTTGGAGGAACTCCATGTTAGACACTCCATCTTGGAAACTGTTCTGAAGAAACTCCATGTTCGAGAAACTATGTTGGAGAAACTCCATAGCTTAGAAACTTCAAGCTGGAGAAACTCTACATTCCATAAACTCGACATTAGAGCAAGTCCACGTTGGATATACTCAATGTTGGAGAAACTCCACGCTGGAGAAACTTCATGTTGGAGAAACTATATGCGAGACAAGCTCCATGCTGGTGACTCCACATTTGAGAAACTCCATGTCGGAGAACTTTCATGTTGGAGAAACTAAATGCTGGAGAAACTCTATGCTGATGAAACTCCAAGCTGGTAAAAATTCATGCTGGAGAAACTCCATGCTAGAGAAACTCTAATGGAGAAATGTTATGTTGGCGAAACTTCATGCTGGAGAAACTTCATGTTTGCTAATCTTCATATTCACGAAACTATATGTCGTAGGAACTCCCTGTTGGAAAGACTCCATGCTGAAGACACTCCATGCTGGAGAAACGAGACACTGCAGAAACCCCACGCTTGAGAAACAACATGTTGGAGAAAATATGTTGCAAACCCCATGTTGGAAACTCCATGTTGGAGAAGCTCCATAATGAAAACACCGTGCTGGATAAACTACATCTTAGAGAAATAATGATGGAGAAACTCTATGTTGCTGAATCTCCATCTTGGAGACTCTATGCTGTAGAATCCATGCTGCAGAAACCCCATGCTGGAGAAACACCATGCTAGAGAAGCACCATGCTGGAGAAACTGCATGCTGGAGAAACTATTTTGGAGAAACTCCATACTGCAGAAATTCTGTGGTAGAAGTTCAATGTGGGAGAATCCCCATGTTGGGGAAACTCTATGTTGGAGAAACTTCATGTCGGAAACTATGCTGGTGAAACTCCATGCTGCTGAAACTACATTTTGGAGGAACACCACGTCGGAAAATAATTGCTGGAAACTCCATGCTGGAGAAACTCCGTCTTGAAGAAACTCCATGGTGGAGATACTCTATTTTGGAAAAATTCCATGCTGAAGAAACCACACTGGGGAAACTCCACACTGGAGAAACTCCATGCTGGAGAAACTCTATGTTGCAGAAACTCCATGTTGAAGAATCTTCATGTTGGAGAAACTGTTGTAAAGTCCGTGTTGGAAACTTCATGCTTGAGATATTCAATGTTGGAGAAACTTCATGTTGGAGAATCCCGATGTTGGAGACTCCACGCAGGAGAAAGTTCGTGTTCGAGAAACTACAAGTCGCAGAAACACCAATCAGGAGAAACTCCATGCTCGACAACCTCCACACTGAATAAGCTCCATTTTCGAGAAACTATGCTGGAGAAACTATGCGGGTGAAATTCCATGCTGGTGAAACTCACTGCTGGAGAAACTAAATGTTGGAGAAACTACATGTTCGAGAAACTTTGTTGGAAACTCCATGTTAGAGAAACACCATGTTGGGACCTCCATGCTGGAGAAACTCCATGTTGCAGAAACCCTATTTTGCAGAACTTCCATCTTAGAGAAGCTAAAATTTGGAGAAACTCCATGTTGGAAACACCATTTTGGATAAACTCTATGTTCGAGAAGCTCACGTTCAAGAAACTCCATGTTGGAGAAACTCCAAGCTGGAGAAGCCTGTGTTGTAGATACTTTACACTGGAGAAACTCCATCAAGGAGAAACTCCATGTTGGAGAAACTCCATGTTAGAGAAACTGCATGCTCGAGAAACTACACGCATGAGAAACAACACAGTGGAGAAACTCTATGCGCTGGAGAGCATGTTAAAAAACTCCATGTTGAAGAAACTCCCTAATCGAGAAACTCCATGTTAAACACTCCACTTTGGAAACTTCATGCTGGAGATACTCCATTTTGGAGAAACTCCAAGTTGGATAATCTCCATGTTGGAGAATCCATGCAGGAGAAACTTCATGTAGGATAAACTCCAACTTGGAGAAATTTCGTGTTGGAAACTTCATGTTGGAGACTACACGCTCGAGACTGCATGTTTGAGGAACTCCATGCTGGAGAAACTGCATGCTGGAGAAACACCACGTTGGGGAAACTACATTCAGGAGATTCCCGGTTGGGTAAACTCCACGGTGGAGAAACTGTGTTGGAGAAACTTCATGTTGGAGATCCTATATGCTCTAAAAACTCCATGCTGGTCACTGAATGATGGCAAAACTTCTTGCTTGAGAAACTCCACACTGGAGAAACCCCATGTTGGAGAAAGTTTATGCTGGAGAAACTATGCTAGTGAAATTCCAAGCTGGTGAAACTCCATGCTGGAGAAATTTCATGTTGGAGAAACATGTTGGAGAAACTACATGTTGCAGAAACTCAAAGCTGGAGAAACTCTGTGCTGGAGAAACTCCACACTGGAGAAACTCCATGTTGGAGAAAGTCTATGCTGTTAAAACTGTGCTGCTGAAATTCCATCCTGATGAAACTTCATGCTGGAGAAACTCCGTGTTGGAGAAACTACATTTTGGAGAAACTTAATGTTGGAAACTTCATATGGAGAGACACCATGTTGGAACCTCCATGCTGGAGAAACTCCATGTCGGAGAAACTCACGTTGGAGAAACTCCATGCAGGAAAAACTTCATGCTAGAGAAACTATGCTGGAGAAACTACATTGGATAAAGTCCAGGTTGGAGATACTCCACACTGGAGAAACTCCATGCTGGAGAACTCCATGTTGCAGAAACTCCATGTTGAAGAAACTCAATAACCGAGAAACTCTATGTCAGAGTCTCCATGTTGGAAACTTCATCCTGGAGATACTTCATGTTGCAGAAACTCCATGTCGGAGAATCTCCATGTCAGAGAATCTCCATGTTGGAGAATCCATGCAGGAGAAACTTCATGTAGGAGAAACTAACTTGCAGAAACTCCGTGCTGGAAACTTCATGTTGGAAACACCATGCTCGGGAGACTGCTCGTTGGAGAAACTCCAAGATGGAGCAACTGCATGCTGGAGAAACACCATGTTGGCGAAACTATGTTCAGGAGATACCATGTTGGGTAAACTACCCGTTGGAGAAATTCTGTTAGAGAATCGTCATGTTGGAGAACATATATGCTCTAAAAACTCCATGCTGGCGAAACTCCATGCTAGAGAAACTCCATGTTGAAGAAACTCCATGCTGGAAAAACTCCATATTAGGGAAACTATGTACGGGAAATTACTTGGTGGGGAGACTTCACGTTGGAGAAACTCTGTTGGAGAAACTTCGTGTTGGAAGCTCCATTCTGGTTAAACTCCATGCTGATGAACCTCCATGTTAGAGAAACTTGATGTTGGAAACACTATGCTGTTGAAACTCCACATTGCATAAACGCTCCATTTGAGAAGCTCCAGATTGGATAAATTCAATGCCAAAGTAAAAGACTAGGCGAGTTGTATGTACTCATACTGAAAAACAGCGCACACAATACAGGGACGAAGAAAAGAAACGACAACACGAGCCTTGACTTACAACTGATCTTTATTGAGCAACATGTGCACAATAGATAGGAATTAATGAAGTAGCAGATGCAATCAGAAGCAGTCAACGCCAGATGTAAATGGCGTAAAAGCGGTAAAAACGTAAAAGTGTGGTAATTATAAAACGAGATGAAATAAAAAGATGGTAACGGTGACCATGCACTGTGGTTGACTAAAAAGCGAATAAAGTCATAAGATGTAATGAGCCATAAAAACGAAAAAATGAATAACAAAAAAGTCGAAAAATCTAACAAGAGGATGGCAAATGAAGGTGACATGGTTATGCTGACAACTGCACTACCTTAAACGACTAAAAAGATAACATGCTTGAATTAGGCGTGCGCGAATAAATTTAAAAAAAAATTCTCTAGAAGGCAAGTTCTCTCTCGTTCACGAGTTTTTAACATGTTACATGCACATTGACATGTATGCATAACGAATTAATAAGCACATGTTCTCACATTTTTATCTTTTTCGTTTCTTTTTTCAAAGGGAACGTCATTTCTTTGATAATAATATAGACGGCGCACTGACACAGGTATATTTATTAGATTTTATGTTAAAGGCTTCCAGTCGTTGTAGCGTGTACACTCCTTCTCTTGTCCATTGTCTTTTGTGACTGGTTTTTCAAGTTACTATAAACCAACTGGCCCTCATTTCAACCCTTCTTCAATCTCTTCCCTGGTTAGTTGATCAGCGTGGCGTCCTATGACATTGCGTTGTTTGAATTCTGGCTGACATGCACTGCAGTTTTCTATGTGGGCTGCTATATGTGATTTTTCCTTTTTTGGAAATCTTAGTCATGTTCACGTAACCGGTCATTAATGCATCTACCTGTCCGCCCAATGTATTTGTCACCGCATGTTAAGGGGATTGAATAAATAACTTCCTTATCACAAGGAACGAACTGTTTTCGATGTTTGGTCCTTCATGTTCTTGCTGTCTTGGAAGAGTTACCACGATTGCAGATATTAGCCAACTTTTCGGCTGCTGAAAACACTACCTTTACTTTTCCATGATTCATAATCTTTTTGAGATTATGGGACAGAGCGTGGCAGTAGGAATGACTGCGACTTTTTGTTTCTTTCGGTCTTTATTCTCTCTAGCTTCTTCAATTTGCCTGCCTTTTCATTTCATCTGCTTTTGAAGCTTCTGGGAGACGGAAATATAAAAGGTGATTGGGGTAGCCTGCTTCTGGTAACCTATTGCATAGTTTTTCAAAGCTGAACAACATGTGGTGGGGACATGATTTTTTGAGCGCATTAGACATACAAAGACTAGCAATGGCTGTCTTCACTAATTTAAAATGAGTTGAATGGTACGGAATCACCGGTCTCTTATTACGGGGTTCATAGGTGCAACAAATGGGGTGGCCTTTGAATTCCAGCTTGATGTCTAGAAACCTGATACTGCTATTGTCTGAGACGTAGTGTGTTAAGACTAGAGGCGACATGGACGAAGTAAAAGTATTCATAATATTCTGTAAAGCTGAGTGGAATAGCTGCCTGTGACTATTTATGACCACGAGATAATCATCGACGTATCACCCTTCCCAGCTCGTCAGTGGTACAGACGCTTCAATACGTAGTGCAGTTGTCAGCATAACTTTGTCACCTTCATTTGCCATCCTCTTGTTAGAATTTTCTACTTTTTTGTTATTCGTTTTTTCGTTTTTATGGCACTTTGCACCTTATGACATTATTCACTACGTAGTCAACCATAGTGCTTGGTCACCGTTACCATCTCTTTTATGATTTCATCTTGTTTTATCCTTACCACCCTTTCATCAGGATAGATAAGCGGGCGAGTTGGTGATACATAATGCAAAAAAACAGCGCGAACAAACGGGGACTGGACGAAGAATACACAGGAACAAGCGCTTGTTCCTGTGTATTCTTCGTCCAGTCCCCGTTTGTTCGCGCTGTTTTTTTGCACCCTTTCATGTTTTTTCGCCTTTATGGCCATTCACACCTGACGTTGACTGCTTCTCATTGCATCTGTTACTTCATTTATTCATATATATTTTGCACCGTTCCTCAATGAAGATCAGTTGTAAGTGAGCGCTCGTGTTGTCGTTTCTTTTCTTCATCCCTGTATTGTGTTCGCAGTTTTTCAGTATAAATTCAACATTGGTGAAACTTCAGTTTGGAGAAACTCCATGTTGGAGAAACTACATGCTGGAGTAACTATGATGGTGTAATTCTATGTTGGAGAAACTTCATACTGGAGAAACTCTTTGTTGGAGAAACTTCATGTTTGTGAAATTTCATATTGAAGAAACTCCATCTCGGAAGAACTCCATGTCGTAGAGACTCCATGCTGGCAAAAAATCCATGCTGGAGAAAAGACACACTGGAGAAACTCCACGCTGGAGAAAATCCATGTTGGAGAAACTACATGTTGAAGAAAATGTTGGAATCTCCATGTTGAAAACTCCATGTTGAAGAAACTTCATAATGGAAACTCCATGCTGGAGAAACTCCATGTTGCAAAATCTCCATGTTGGAGACACCATGCTGGAGAATCTTCATGCTGCAGAAACCTCATGTTGGAGAAATTCTGTTGGACAAACTCCAATCTGAAAAAACTCCATGTTGGAAACTCCATGTTTGAAACTATTCTGGAGATACTCCATGTAGCAGGAACTTCATGTTGGAGAATCTTGATGTTGGATACTCCATGCAATAGAAAGTTCCATGTTGCAGAAACAACTTGTTCGAGAAACTCCAAGCTGGGGAAACTCCATGCTGGAGAAACTCCGCACTGGTGAAACTCCACGCATAAGAAGCTCTACACTGGAGAAAATGTAAGCTGGAGAACTTCATGTTGAAGAAACTCCATGTTGAACAAACTCCATAATCGAGAAACTCCATGTTAGATACTCCGCGTTGGAGATACTCCATGTTCGAGAATCTCCATGTTGGAGAATCCATTCAGGAGAAAGTTCATGTAGGAGAAACACAGTCTTGCACAAACTCCTTAATGGAAACTTCATGTTGGAAACTCCATGCTGGAGAAACTGCATGCTGGAGAAACACCATGTTGGCAAAACTATGGTCAGGAGATTACATGTTGGGTAAACTCCACGTTGGAGAAACTCTGTTGGAGAAAATAAATGCTACATAAACGTCATGCTGATGATATTCCATGTTGTGAAACTTCATGCTGGAGAAACTCCATGCTAGAGAAACTCTGATGAAGAAATGCTTTGTTGGCGAAACTTCATGTTTGTTAATCTTCATGTTGAAACAATATGTCGTAGGGACTCCCTGTTGGAGAGACTCCACGCTGAAGAAACTCCATGCTGGAGAAATGATACACTGGAGAAACTACACGCTGGGGAAACTACATGTTGGAGAAAATATGTTGCAAACACCATGTTTGAAAGTTCATGTTGGAGAAGCTCCATAATGAAATACTCCATGCTGGAAAAACTGCATGCTAGAGAAACACTATGCTGGAGAAACTACATTGGAAAAAGTCCATGTTGGAGTTACTCCACACTAGACAAATTCCATGTAGGAGAAACTTCATGTTATAGAAACTCCATGTTAGAGAAACTTCACGCTGGAGAGAGTCCAATTTGGAGAAACTTTATGTTAGAGAGACACCATGTCGGAGCAACTCCATATTTAACAAACTCCATGATGGAGAAACTACACTTCACTCTGGAGAAACTTCATGCTGGAGAACTCCATGTTGAAGAAACTATATGTTGAAGAAACTCCATAATCGAGAAACTCCATGTTAGATACACAATTTTGGAGAAGCTCCATGTTGGAGAATATGCATGTTGGAGAATAGCAAAAGAAATTTTACGTAGAAGAAACACCATCTTGCAGAAGCTCCGTGTTGGCAACTTCATGTTGGAAAATCCATGCTGGAGAAACACCATGTTGGCGAAACTATGGGCAGGAGATTATACATGTTGGGTAAACTCCACATTGGAGAAACTCTGTTGGGGAAAATTCATGTTGGAGAAACTAAATGCTGGATAAACGTCATGCTGATATTCCATGCTGGTGAAACTCCATGCTGGAGAAACTGCATGCTAGAGAAACTGATGAAATGCTTTGTTGGTGCAACTTCATGCTGGAGAAACTTAATGTTTGTTAATCTTCATGTTGAAACAATATGTCGTAGGGACTCCCTGTTGGAGAGACTCCACGCTTAAGAAACTCCATGCTGGAGAAACGATACACTGGAGAAACCACGCAGGGGAAACTAAATCTTGGAGAAAATATGTTGCAAACACCAAGTTGGAAAGCTCATGGAGAAGCTCCATAATGAAATACTCCATGCTGGAGAAACTTCATCTCAGAGAAATTAATTGATGCAGAATTTCTGTGTGGCAGAATCTCTATGTTGGAGACTCCATGCTGTAGAATCTCCATGCTGGAGAAACCCCATGCTGGAGATACTGCATGTTGGAGAAATTTCATGCTGGGGAATCCCGATGTTGGAGACTCCACGCACGCAAAAGTTTGTGTTGGAGAAACTGCATGTTGCAGAAGCTCCAAGCTGGAGAATCTCCATGCTTGAGAAACTGCACACTGCATAAACTTCATGTTGGAGAAACTCTAATGTGGAGAAACTATGCCGGTGAAATTCCGTGCTGGCGAAACTCAATCCTGGAGAAACTCTACGCATGACAACCTCCACACTAGAGAAACTCTATGCTGGAGACCTCCACGTTGAAGGAACTCCATAATCGGGAAACTCCACGTTAGATACTCCATGTTAGAAACGTCATGCTGGAGATACACTATTTTGGAGAAACTCCTCGTTGGAGAATCTTCATGTTGGAGAATCCATGCAGGAGAAACTTCATGTAGGAGAAACACCAACTTGGAGAAATTCCGTGGTAGAAACTATGTTAGACACTCCATGCTAGAGGGACTGCATGTTGGAGAAACTAATTGCCGGAGAAACTGCATGCTGGAGAAACACCATCTTGGGGAAACAAAGTTTGGGAGATTCCATGTTGGGTAAACTCTGTGTTCAAGAAACTCTGTGTTGGATAAACTTCATGTTGGAGATCCTATATGCTCTAAAAACTCCTTGCTGGTAGCTCCATGCTTGTGAAACTCCATGCTGGAGAAACTCCACACTGGAGAAACTCCATGTTGGAGAAACTCTAGCTGGAGAATCTATGCTGGTGAAATTTCATCCTGGTGAAACTCCATGCTGGAGAAACTTCATGTTGGAGATACAAAGAGTTGGAGAAACTCCATGTTGCAGAACGTCCAAGCTGGAGAAATTCCATCATGGTGAAACTCGATGCTGGACAAACTCAATGTTGGAGAACTACCTGTTGGAGAAACTTAATGTTGGAAACTCCATGTTGGAGAAACACCATGTAGGAACCTCCAGCCTGGAGAAACTCCATGTTGGTGAAACTGACATTGGAGAATCTCTATGTTGGTGAAACTCCATCCTGGAAAAACTGCATGCTAGACAAACGCTATGCTGGAGAAACTACATTGGAAAAAGTCTATGTTGGAGTTACTCCACACTGGACAAATTACATGTAGGAGAAACTTCATGTTATAGAAACTCCATGTTAGAGAAACTTCACGCTGGAGAGAGTCCAATTTGGAGAAACTATATGTTAGAGAGACTCCATGTCGGAGCAACTCCATATTTAACAAACTCCATGCTGGAGAAACTACACTTCACTCTGGAGAAACTTCATGCTGGAGAACTCCATGTTGAAGAAACTATATGTTGAAGAAACTCCATAGTCGAGAAACTCCATGTTAGATACACCATTTTGGAGAAGCTCCATGTTGGAGAATATGCATGTTGGAAAATAGCAAGAGAAATTTTACGTAGAAGAAACACCATCTTTCAGAAGCTCCGTGTTGGAAACTTCATGTTGGAGAATCCATGCTGGAGAAACTGCATGCTGGAGAAACACCATGTTGGCGAAACTATGGTCAGGAGATTATACATGTTGGGTAAACTCCACATTGGAGAAACTCTGTTGGGGAAAATTCATGTTGGAGAAACTAAGTGCTGGATAAACGTCATGCTGATATTCCATGCTGGTAAAACTGCATGCTGGAGAAACTGCATGCTAGAGAAACTCTGATGAAATGCTTTGATGGTGAAACTTCATGCTGGAGAAACTCCATGTAGAGTATAAGTAGAGAGTATAAAGTCTACAACAGCCGAATGCAAGGCTGAGATCGCAAAGCTGACTGCCCGGCTGGACGACGCCGAGAACCGAGCACGGAGAAATAATCTAGTGTTCTATGGAATTAAAGATTCTAAGGATGAATCATGGCAAGATTCTGAAAAAATAATCATCGAGCACTGCAGCCAGCATCTGGACGTATCGAGCAAGCCTCGGGACATAGAACGCGCATCGTCTTGGCGCTTTTTCACTTAAAAAAACCCGACCTGTTATTGTCAAATTGGCCCACTTTAAAGACAAACAACGAGTCCTATCGTCATGCAGTAAATTTAAGGATACTGGCTACAGCGTCTCTGAGGATTATTCCCCATACACCCGTTTTGCACGTAAAGGCCTTTATGATTATGGAAAAAGCCAAGGACAAACTTTCAAATTGCGCTATGACAGATTGGTATCCGGAAATAAGTCATATGTCTTTGACCACGCCACTAATAACGTAATTGAACTCAAACCCTAGCAACTACCTCAAAAGAAGCACGCAGTAAAACAGTCTCGCCGTTCCAAATTATCTTTTTTATTTACTATTATCTGCAGTGTGATCCCAAAACGCGATGCCTTGTGTAACCTGATCGAATCATGTTCTGCTAATGTAATTTTATTAACCGAAACTTGACTCACCTCTGCTATTAACGACACTGAGATATTACCCTCTCTTCCCAATTTTGATATATTCCGAACCGATCGTAACGACCGGAGGGGTGGGGGGGTCCTCATTGCCACTGATCGCAACTTACGTTGTTTACGTCTAAACATTTCAAGCCCATTAGAAATGATCTGGCTCTGCTGTGATACATGTTACCCCCGTGTTTTGATTGGAATCTGCTATCGCCCTCCGAACCATGATTCCTCTTTTAATTTTTTGCTGCATGACGCCCTGAACAGACTAACAACCCTCTATTCCAATACACCTATCCTATTGTTCGGCGATTTCAACTTCCCATTTATCACTTGGTCCGATCTTGCTTCTACGCTTTCAAATACTAACCCTCCAAGTGAGTTCGTCCACGCTTGCCTTACCTTCGGCTTAGATCAAATAATTGACCGTCCAACCAGAATAACACAGCATTCCGCTAATATTCTCGATCTTATACTGACGTCACAACCTGATAGCTTCTCTCCGATAACTTATCTTGAAGGACTTAGCGATCACTTGGCCATTCACATTCATGCCACATTCTCTTGTCATTTTCAAAACAGCAAAAGGATAAAGAAAACGCTTACCCTTTACGATAAAGGTGACTACATCAGTCTTAACCGCGACCTCGCTACTTTTCTTAACACCTTTACATCTGGTTTTTCGCTTCGCTCCATCGAATCTAACTGGTTACTTTTTAAGTCCGAAATGCAACGCCTAATAAGCATACATGTTCCGACTATCACCATAAAAGAACGACCTGGTTCCCCATGGTATAATAAAACACTTAAAAGACTAAACAACAAAAAGAAGCGACAATTTCGTGCAGCTAAAGTGACAGACACGGATCTCGCCTGGAATAAATATTACACTACCGCTGCTAACTATGACACTCAGGTAGCCAAAACTAAAATTAACTTCTTCTCTAGCACATTACCTAACATGCTGCAGGATAATCCAAAGCGCTTCTGGAAAACTATTAGCCCCTCTACTTCTAGCATAATTCACCTGGCAGATCATTCTGGAGTTCCCGTTTCCGAATCAGATGTTCCCAATATCTTAAATGAGACATTTTGCTCTGTATTTACTCACGAACCGCTTAATAACCTCCCTGAAGCCCCCTGTTTTCTCCATGCACCAATGGATACCATAATCTTTGAGTCGCGCGGCATTGCCAAGATCATTGACGCTTTAAAAAATTCTTCATCTGCCGGTGTTGACGGCATCAACGCTAAAATTTAAAAAAACACAAAGGAACATTGTAGTGTCATGTTATCTCTCCTCTTTCAGCAGTCATTTTCTTCGTGCTCATTACCTCTTGACTGGCGGATTGGGAAGGTCATTCCGGTCTTCAAGAAAGGTAACTGATCTTCACCACGTAACTATAGGCCAATCTCATTAACCAGTGTTTGTTGTAAAATTATGGAACATGTAATATATTCACACACTGCCCAGTTTTTGTCATCGCACAACTTTTTTCATCCTAATCAGCATGGTTTTCGTAAAGGTCGTTCCTGCGAAACGCAACTTACTCTCTTTCTTCATGATATACATGCATGCCTCGATCGTAACATTCTTACTGATGCCATATTCCTAGATTTTGAAAAGGCATTTGACAAAGTCCCTCACGCGCGCCTAATTCTTAAGCTATCACGACTAAACCTGCATTCCTTAGTTCTGGGCTGGATTCGGGCTTTCCTAACTGATCGCTATCAATTCCTGCATGCTAACTCTCACTCATCATCTCTCTCCCCTGTCTTGTCTGGCGTTCCCCAGGGTACTGTTTTAGGCCCTCTTCTATTTCTTATTTACATAAATGATTTACCCCTTAACATAATGTCTAACGTCCGCCTATTTGCAGATGATTGTGTTATCTACCGCCCAATAAATAATCCATCTGACATCACCACCCTTCAAGAAGATCTTGTACGCGTCGAAGAATGGTGCAGTACATGGCTGATGTCGCTTAATAGTACTAAAACGTCCCTTCTTTCTTTTCAACGCCGGCGAAACCACCAAGGTACCACTTATACTATTAACAATATTCCTGTTGCGTAAGTTGACTCGTAGAAGTACCTTGGTATCCATTTAAGTAAAGATTTAACCTGGTCTCTACACATTCACAACGTCACTAATTCAGCTAATCAAATTCTAGGGTATTTACGTCGTAACCTTTGCTTAGCCCCCTGTTCCATAAAACTTCTTTCTTACTTAACAATCGTACGTTCTAAACTAGAGTTCGCATCTGCCGCGTATGATCCCCACTATGCTAACCTTATCACCACGCTCGAAGCGGTCCAGAACCGCGCTGTCAGATTCATTTGCTCGGACTACTCTTATCACACTAGCGTATCAGCACTAAAATCACAGCTCCATCTTCCTACTCTGGCCTGTCGCCGTAAAATCGCCCGTCTTTCTTTATATCATAAATTTTATCACACTTTCCACTACGAACCTCCCCCTGTCGCACGCGCCCACCGGATTTCTCGTCACAGTCATCCTAATGCCGTCTACCCTGAACAAGCCCGCGCCGAAACATATCATCAATCTTTTTTCCTTAGAACAGCCAAAGACTGGAATGACCTTCCGTACGAAGTGGCAACCATCATCAATCCCGTTCGCTTCAAATCCGCCATCGAAGACCATCTGTATTCATCCATTTAAAACCCTTTTGTTTGCCCACCCCTCATGTAATGTCCTTTTTGGACCCTTGAGGAAATAAATAAATAAATAAATAATGTTTGTTAATCTTCATGTTGAAACAATATGTCGTAGGGAGTCCCTCTTGGAGAGACTCCACGCTTAAGAAACTCCATGCTGGAGAAACGATACACTGGAGAAACTCCACGCAGGGGAAACTACATCTTGGAGAAAATATGTTGCAAACACCATGTTGGAAAGTTCATGGAGAAGCTCCATATTGAAAAACTCCATGCTGGAGAAACTTCATCTCAGAGAAATTAAATAATGCAGAATCTCTATGTTGCAGAATCTCTATGTTGGAGACTCCATGCTGTAGAATCTCCATGCTGTATAATCTCCATGCTGGAGAAACACCATGCTGGAGAAACTTCATGCTGGAGATACTGCATGTTGGAGAAATTTCATGTTGGGGAATCCTGATGTTGGAGACTCCACGCACGCGAAAGTTTGTGCTGGAGAAACTGCATGTTGCAGAAGCTCCAAGCTGGAGAATCTCAATGCTCGGGAAACTGCACACTGCATAAACTTCATGTTGGAGAAACTCTATTGTGGAGAAACTATGCTGGTGAAATTCCGTGCTGGCGAAACTCAATCCTGGACAAACTCTATGCATCAGAAACTCCACACTAGAGAAACACTATGTTGGAGAACTCCACGTTGTAGAAACTCCATAATCGGGAAACTCCATGTTAGATACTCCACGTTAGAAACTTCATGCTGGAGATACACCATTTTGGAGGAACTCCTCGTTAGAGAATCTTCATGTTGGAGAATCCATGCAGGAGAAACTTCATGTAGGAGAAACACCAACTTGGAGAAATTCCGTGGTGAAAACTATGTTAGAGACTCCATGCTAGAGAGACTGCATGTTGGAAAAACTCCATGCTGGAGAAACTGCATGCTGGAGAAACACCATCTTGGCGAAAATAAGTTCGGGAGATTCCATGTTGGGTAAACTCTGTGTTCGAGAAACTCTGTGTTGGATAAACTTCATGTATGTGATCCTATATACTCTTAAAACTCCATGTTGTAGCTCCATGCTTGTGAAACTCCATGCTGGAGAAACTCCACACTGGAGAAATGTTGGAGAAACTCTATGCTGGAGAATCTATGCTGGGAAAATTTCATACTGGTGAAACTCCATGCTGGAGAAATTTCATGTTGGAGATACGAGTTTGAGAAACTACATGTTGCAGAAAGTCCAAGCTGGAGAAATTCTATCGTGGTGAAACTCCATGCTGGAGAAACTCCATGTTGGAGAAACCACCTGTTGGAGAAACTTAATATTGAAAACTCCATGTTGGAGAAACACCATGTAGGAACATCCAGCCTGGAGAAACTCCATGTTGGAGAAACTGACGTTGGAGAATCTTTATGTTGGAGAAACTCCATGCTGGAAAAACTATGCTAGAGTAACGCTATGCTGGAGAAACTATATTGGAAAAAGTCCATGTTGGAGTTATTCCACACTGGACAAATTCCATGTAGGAGAAACTTCATGTTGGAGAAACTCCATGTTAGAGAAACTTCACGCTGGAGAGAGTTCAATTTAGAGAAACTATATGTTAGAGAGACTCCATGTCGGAGCAACTTCATGTTTAACAAACTCCATGCTGGAGAAACTACACTTCACACTGGAGAAACTTCATGCTGGAGAACTCCATGTTGAAGAAATTATATGTTGAAGAAACTCCATAATTGAGAAACTTCATGTTAGATACTCCATGTTGGAGAAGCTTGATGTTGGAGAATATGCATGTTGGAGAATAGCAGGAGAAATTTTATGTAGAAGAAACACCATCTTGCAGAAACTCCGTGTTGGAAACTTTACGTTGGAAACTCCATGCTGGAGAAACACCATGTTGGCGAAATTATGGTCAGGAGATTACGTGTTAGGTAAACTCCACGTTGGAGAAACTCTGTTGGGGAAAATTCATGTTGGAGAAAATAAATTCTGGATAAACGTCATGCTGATGATATTCCATGCTGGTGAAACTCCATGCAGGAGAAACTGCAAGCTGGAGAAACACCATGTTGGCGAAACTATGGTCAGGAGATTGCATGTTGGGTAAACTAAACGTTGGAGAAACTCTGTTGGAGAAACTAAATGCTGAATAAACTATATTCTGATGAAACTCCATGCTGGTGAAACTTTATGCTGGAGAAACACCATACTAGAGAAACTCTGATGAAGGAATGTTATGTTGGCGAATCTTCATGCTGGAGAAACTTCATGTTTGTTAATGTTCATGTTGAAGAAACTATATGTCGCAGGAACTCCATGATGGAGAGACTCATTGCTGAAAGAAACACGATACACTGGAGAAACACCACGCTGGGGAAACTACATGTTGGAGAAAAGATGTTGCAAACAGCGTGTTGGAAAGTTAATGTTGGAGAAGCTCCATAATGAAATACTCCATGCAGGAGAAACTTCATCTTCGAGAAACTACATGATGGAGAATCTCTATGTTGGAGACTCCATGCTGTAGAATCTCTATGCTGCAGAAACCCCATGCTGGAGGAACACCATGCTGGAGAAATTTCATGCTGGAGATACTGCATGTTCGAGAAACTTCATGTTGAAGAATCCAGATGTCGCAGACTCCACGCAGGCGAAAGTTTGTGTTGGAGAAAGTGCATGTTGCATAAGCTCCAAGCTGGAGAAACTCCATGCTCGAGGAACTCCACACTGCATAAACTCCATGTTTAAGACAATCTATGCTGGAGAAACTAAGCTGGTGAAATTCCATGCTGGTGAAACTGAATGCTGGAGAAACTGGATAAACTACATGTTGGAGAAACGTCATGTTGTAATCTCCATGTTGGAGAAACACCATATTGGAACCTCCATGCTGGAGAAACTCTATGTTGCAGAAATTCCATCTTAGAGAAACTAAATTTTGGAGAAACTCCATGTTGGAGACTCCATTCAGGATAAGCTCCATGTTGGAGAAATTCACGTTGCAGAAACCGCATGTTGAACAATCTCCATGCTGGAGAAACTCCACGCTAGAGAAACTCTATGCTGGAGAAACTGCATTGAAGAAAGTCCATGTTACAGATATTTTACACTAGAGAAACTCCATCAAAGAGACACTCGATGATGGAGAAACTCCATGTAAGAGAAAGTACACGCAAGAGAGAGACCAATTTGGAGAAACTCTATGTGAGAGAGACTCCATGTCAGAGAAACTCCATGATTGAGAAACTCCATGCTGGAGAAACTCCACGCATGAGAAACTCTACACTGGAGAAAATGTATGCTGGAGAACTTCATGTTGAAGAAACTCCATGTTGAACAAACTCTATAATCGAGAAACTCCATGTTAGATACTCCATGTCGGAGAAACTCCATGTTGGAGAATCTGCATGTTGGACAACCCAGGCAGGAGAAAGTTCATGTAGGAGAAACACAATCTTGCAGAAACTCGGTATTGGAAACTTCATGTTGGAAACTCCATGCTGGAGAAACTGCATGCTGGAGAAACACCATGTTGGCGAAACTATGGTCAGGAGATTACATGTTGGGTAAACTCCACGTTGGAGAAACTCAGTTGGAGAAAATTCATGTTGAAGAAACTGAATGCTAGATAAACGTCATGCTGATGATATTTCATGTTGTTGAAACTTCGTGCTGGAGAAACTCCATGCTAGAGAAACTCTGATGACGAAATGCTTTGTTGGTGAAACTTCATGCTGGAGAAACTTCATGCTGGAGAAACTTCATGTTTGTTAATCTTCATGTTGAAACATTATGTCGTAGGGACTCCCTGTTTGAGAGACTCCACGCTGAAGAAACTCCATGCTGGAGAAACGATACACTGGAGAAACTCCACGCTGGGGAAACTACATGTTGGAGAAAATATGTGGCAAACACCATGTTGGAAAGTTCATGTTGGAGAGGCTCCATAATGAAATACTCCCTGCTGGAGAAACTTCATCTCAGAGAAATTATTTGATGCAGAATTTCTGTGTTGCAGAATCTCTATGTTGGAGACTCCATGCTGTAGAATCTCCATGCTGGAGAAACCCCATGCTGGAGAAACTTCATGCTGGAGATACTGCATGTTGGAGAAATTTCATGTTGGGTAATCCCGATGTTGGAGACTCCACGCACGCGAAATTTTGTGTTGGAGAAACTGCATGTTGCAGAAGCTCTAAGCTGGAAAATCTCTATGCTTGAGAAACTGCACACTGCATAAACTTCATGTTGGAGGAACTCTAATGTGGAGAAACTATGCCGGTGAAATTCCGTGCTGGCGAAACTCAATCCTGGAGAAACTCTACGCATGACAAACTCCACACTAGAGAAACTCTATGCTGGAGAACTCCACGTTGAAGGAACTCCATAATCGGGAAACTCCATGTTAGATACTCCACGTTAGAAACTTCATGCTGGAGATACACCATTTTGAAGAAACTCCTCGTTGGAGAATCTTCATGTTGGAGAATCCATGCAGGAGAAACTTCATGTAGGAGAAACACCAACTTGGAGAAATTCCGTGGTGGAAACTATGTTAGACACTCCATGCTAGAAGGTCTGCATGTTGGAGAAACTCCATGCCGGAGAAACTGCATGCTGGAGAAACACCATTTTGGGGAAACTAAGTTCGGGAGATTCCATGTTGGGTAAACTCTGTGTTCGAGAAACTCTGTGTTGGATAAACTTCATGTTGGAGATCCTATATGCTCTAAAAACTCCTTGCTGGTAGCTCCATGCTTGTGAAACTCCATGCTGGAGAAACTTCACACTGGAGAAACTCCATGTTGGAGAAACTCTATGCTGGAGAATCTATGCTGGTCAAATTTCATCCTGGTGAAACTCCATGCTGGAGAAACATCATTTCTGGAGATACAAAGAGTTGGAGAAACTCCATGTTGCAGAAAGTACAAGCTGGAGAAATTCCATCGCGGTGAAACTTCATGCTGGACAAACTCTATGTTGGAGAAACTACCTGTTGGAGAAACTTTATGTTGGAAACTCCATGTTGGAGAAACACCATGTAGGAACCTCCAGCCTTGAGAAACTCCATGATGGAGAAACTGACATTGGATAATCTCTATGTTGGAGAAACTCCATGCTGGAAAAACTGCATGCTAGAGAAACGCTATGCTGGAGAAACTAATTGGAAAAAGTTCATGTTGGAGTTACTCCACACTGGACAAATTCCATGTAGGAGAAACTTCATGTTATACAAACTCCATGTTAGAGAAACATCACGCTGGAGAGAGTCCAATTTTGAGAAACTATATGTTAGAGAGACTCCATGTCGGAGCAACTCCATATTTAACAAACTCCACGCTGGAGAAACTACACTTCACTCTGGAGAAACTTCATGCTGGAGAATTCCATGTTGAAGGAACTATATGTTGAAGAAACTCCATAATCGAGAAACTCCATGTTACATACACCGTTTTGGAGAAGCTCCATGTTGGAGAATATGCATGTTGGAGAATAGCAAGAGAAATTTTACGTAGAACAAACGCCATCTTTCAGAAGCTCCGTGTTGGAAACTTCATGTTGGAAAATCCATGCTGGACAAACTGCATGCTGGAGAAACACCATGTTGGCGAAACTATGGTCAGGAGATTATACATGTTGGGTAAACTCCACATTGAAGAAACTCTGTTGGGGAAAATTCATGTTGGAGAAACTAAATGCTGGATAAACGTCATGAAGATATTCCATGCTAGTGAAACTCCATGCTGGAGAAACTGCATGCTAGAGAAACTCTGATGAAATGCTTTGTTGGTGAAACTTCATGCTGGAGAAACTTAATGTTTGTTAATCTTCGTGTTGAAACAATATGTCGTAGGGACTCCCTGTTGGAGAGACTCCACGCTAAAGAAACTCCATGCTGGAGAAACGATACACTGGAGAAACTCCACGCAGGGTGGGCTCGGTGACTGCACCACAGCTCAGCCACCTAATTCGCTTACCTTTGCGATGCAGACGACCGTCCTCGCATTTGCCAGCCTGCTGCTGCCGTCCCTGGCAGGCCTGTCTACGGGGGCGTCATCGGTGTGCGCACTGCCATACACTGGGGATGACCCGGGCTCCTGCCATCTACCGCCCGACGAGTGCTCGTCCCTACTGGATGTGCCGCCAGAGGAGCTGTACACACCGGAAATCACAGTACCATGGGTGGCCACATCGACATCAGCAAGAATGCCAACATGTATAAAAGAGCTTCACCCGCTGACACCGCTTCGTGGGCTCGGTGACTGCACCACAGCGCAGCCACCTAATCCGCTTACCTTTGCGATGCAGGTCAGTACATCGTATGCCCTCTTCGCTAAAAAATCCAGTAATTATATTTTGGTGCAGTTTCCGAGCCCGCACTGCTGTGTCGCCATTGCCGTTGAGTGTGCTCACGTAATTCATTCCTTGCTCATTCTATCAGGTGACGTTGAGACTAACCCTGGTCCTGAGGGAAACGCTGCTGTACTCGCTGAACTACAGAAGCTAAACGCGGGACAGACCCTGTTGATTACGGAAATACAGGGCCTCAAAACACAGCTGAACACAACAGATCAAACCATAGCAAGCCTAGACAAACGAATGGCCGATCTCGAAGCGCATTACCAAACACTTCTTCACCTCAGAAACGATATTGAAATAATGCAGTCAACCACAATCAACCAAGCTAAAAAGATTGAAGAACTAGAAACACGCCTGGATGACGCGGAAAACCAATCACGTCGGAATAACCTCATTTTCTATGGCATCCCTGACCCTGCTAGCGCTGAAACGTGGGCTGAGTGAGAAAAACTAGTCATTGATGTTTGCCGCAATAATCTTGATATAACCCTGGAACCTAACGACATTGAAAGAGCGCATCGCCTCGGAAATCATTCAGCCGACCGAACTCGTCCCGTAATCGTAAAATTCCTATATCATAAAACCAAAGACGCACTGTTATCAAATGGCCGTAAATTAAAAGACACAAACTACAGTATTGGAGAGGACTTTTCCCGCACCGTTCGACACGCGCGTTAACAGTTACTAGTGTTTGCCAAAGCCAATTCTAACAAGTACACCTTGCGCTTCAAAACCCTGCACATCGGCTCAAAACGCTATGTATTTGACGCATCATCCCAAACCGTTAAGGAAATCGCATAGCAATTGCCCCGTCACAAAACTTTAACAAATCGTCGACCCGCTCCACCGCACAATGTTCTCTCGTTTTCGATAATATTCACTAACATCCGTAGTCTTCTTCCAAAGCGCGAACTCATATCAAACATCATGTCGTCATCCGGAAGCAACATACTAATACTAACAGAAACTTGGCTAAATAGTGACGTAAAGGATGCGGAAATTATGGCCGATTTACCCCACTTCGAAGTGTATCGAAACGATCGGAAAGGCAAACGGGGGGGCGGTGTTCTCGTTGCCATTCATCGAGGCATATCATGCTCTGTTGTTGACGTCGCATCCGACATTGAAGCCATATGGCTCATCTGTCGCGCTCCCCCCGTAACAGTTCTGCTTGGCGTTTGCTACAGGCCCCCCCAGACTAGTCCAGACTTCCCACGTCATCTGAACAACATCCTTCATAAACTTGTTTTCACATATCCAAATGCCCGTATTCTTCTTTTTGGTGATTTTAACTACCCGGATATTGATTGGCAGAACATAGCTAGTTCCACAATAACGTGTCATGCAGAGGCGAAGAACTTCATCGATGTCTGTTTAAATTTTAACCTCACTCAATTAATTTCCCAACCAACCCGTGTCTCACGAGAATCAGCAAACACACTCGACCTGATACTAACAAGCAGCCAAGAGAATGTATCATCCATCAGTTACCTTCCTGAAATGAGCGATCACAAAGTCATGCATGCTTTATTCTCATTTACCTCGACTCAAAAACAGACATCCGATAAAACGATACACCTCTACGATAAGGGTAACTATAATGCAATAACTGAAGAACTTAGCACCTTTTTTCCTGAATACATATCCGCATTTCACACTCGCTCAATTCATGAAAACTGGCTGATATTCAAGAACAAATTAAATCATCTCACTAATATGTTCGTACCAAGGATTACCTTTCATACTAATCGCAATAAACCATGGTTTACCCAGCACTTAAAACGACTCGAAAACAAAAAGAAACGATTGTTTCGTACCGCCAAACGAAACGACACGCCTGCCGCATGGCGAAAATACTTCGAGGCCGAGAAATCATACCTACTTTCTGTTCGTAACGCAAAGTACTCATTTTATCACAATGACTTACCAAACTTACTTATAAGAAACCCCAAGCAATTCTGGCAAGTTTTAAACCCAACACATCCTCCCAATATTAAACTGACGAATGATTCACATGAAGCAGTGACTGACCATGATTGCGCAGAAATATTTGACCATGCATTCATATCTGTGTTCACTACCGAACCCAACGCACTTTCACAATTACCACCCTTTAACTTAGAAACCCCCATGCCGGCAGTCACGTTCGTCGAAGAAGGCATTTCATCCATAATTCGTAATATGAAACTTTCATCATCAGCTGGTATGGACCTGATTAATTAAAAAATATTGAAAAACGTGGAATCAATTTGTGCATCATATTTATGTCTCATTTTCTCACAGTCACTCTCCTCAGGAATTTTTCCTCTTGATTGGAAAACGGGGAAGGTCGTTCCAGTCTACAAATCAGGTAACAGAGACTCGCCCTTGAATTACAACCCCATTTCATTGACTAGTGTGCCTTGTAAAATCATGGAACATGTCATCTACTCACAAATCGTAAACTTCTTGGACCGAAACCATTTCTTTCACCCCTCACAACATGGGTTTCGTAAGGGCCTCTCTTGCGAAACACAACTAGCGCTTTTCCTTCACGACTTGCACACTAATCTAGACCGTAATATGCAGACAGACACCCTCTTTCTTGATTTCGCCAAAGCTTTTGACAAGGTTCCCCACCGCCGGCTATTACTAAAACTCTCAAAGCTGAACCTACCCCCTAATACTCTCAAATGGATTGAAGAATTCCCAACTAACCGTTCTCAGTCAGTCTATCTTAACGGCCATCTGTCTACATCTCTCCCAGTTATTTCAGGGGTCCCACAAGGTTCTGTCCTCGGTCCCCTCCTATTCTTAATATATATTAACGACTTGCCCCTGCATGTTTCCTGTAGTATTCGAATTTTCGCAGATGATTGTGTTATTTACCGCACCATTAATAACTGTCACGATCAATACACTCTTCAGACAGAGCTTAACAACGTACTAAATTGGTGTGATAACTGGCTAATGTCCCTCAATCCTACTAAATGTAAACTCATGTCCTTCACTCGTCGTTACAATCCATATCTCTTTCATTATTCAATTTCTAACACACAGATTGAGCAAGTACAATCATATAAATATCTAGGAGTCACACTCTCTTCTAATCTATCATGGCAGGTTCATATTGGTAACATCATTTCAGCATCAAACAAAACACTCGGTTTTCTGAAACGTCACCTTCGTCTTGCCCCACCAAATGTTAAATTGCTCGCGTATAAATCACTTATAAGACCCAAATTAGAATATGCATCCCCCATCTGGAGCCCACAACAAGCATATCTAATTACCGCATTGGAAGCTGTGCAGAATCGTGCTGCCCGATTTATTCATTCCTCATACTCATATGACGTCAGTGTCTCATCCTTGAAAGCTACATCCGGACTGCCACCCCTCTCTTTTCGTCGTCGCATTGCTAGCCTCACCCTTTATCACAAATTCTTTTATTCTTCTCTCAATCAAGCACCGTATATCGCCGCCGCATCACGCATATCTCACCGCACCCGTCATCCCCTTCAAGTTGCCCGCCCACTATCACGCACTACTACGTTTTCAGCTTCGTTATTTCTACGAGCAGCCACGGACTGGAACGGCCTACCCCATGACATCGTCGCCATCGCTTCAACATCTGCTTTTCAAGAAAGCGTAACAGATCACATTCAATGTTAAATTACCAACGCTGTTTGTTTTCCTCACTACAAATGTAATCCCACCCCTTATGTAACACCCCCTGAAATGGGGCCTTTAAGGAACAAAACTGAACTGAACTGAACTACATCTTGGAGAAAATATGTTGCAAACACCATGTTGGAAAGTTCATGGAGAAGCTCCATAATGAAAAACTCCATGCTGGAGAAACTTCATCTCAGAGAAATTAAATAATGCAGAATCTCTATGTTGCAGAATATCTATGTTGGAGACTCCATGCTGTAGAATCTCTATGCTGGAGAAACACCATGCTGGAGAAACTTCATGCTGGAGATACTGCATGTTGGAGAAAGTTCATGTTGGGGAATCCTGATGTTGGAGACTCCACGCACGCGAAAGTTTGTGTTGGAGAAACTGCATGTTGCAGAAGCTCCAAGCTGGAGAATCTCGATGCTCGAGAAACTGCACACTGCATAAACTTCAGGTTGGAGAAACTCTATTGTGGAGAAACTATGCTGGTGAAATTCCGTGCTGGCGAAACTCAATCCTGGAAAAACTCTATGCATGAGAAACTCCACACTAGAGAAGCTCTACGCTGGAGAACTCCACGTTGAAGAAACTCCATAATCGAGGAAACTCCATGTTAGATACTCCACGTTAGAAACTTCATGCTGGAGATACACCATTTTGGAGGAACTCCTCGTTGGAGAATCTTCATGTTGGAGAATCCATGCAGAAGAAACTTCATGTAGGAGAAACACCAACTTGGAGAAATTCCGTGGTGAAAACTATGTTAGAGACTCCATGCTAGAGAGACTGCATGTTGGAAAAACTCCATGCTGGAGAAACTGCATGCTGGAGAAACACCATCTTGGCGAAAATAAGTTCGGGAGATTCCATGTTGGGTAAACTCTCTGTTCGAGAAACTCTGTGTTGGATAAACTTCATGTATGTGATCCTATATACTCTTAAAACTCCATGCTGTAGCTCCATGCTTGTGAAACTCCATGCTGGAGAAACTCCACACTGGAGAAATGTTGGAGAAACTCTATGCTGGAGAATCTATGCTGGGGAAATTTCATCCTGGTGAAACTCCATGCTCGAGAAACTTCATGTTGGAGATACGAGTTTGAGAAACTACATGTTGCAGAAAGTCCAAGCTGGAGAAATTCCATCGTGCTGAAACTCCATGCTGGAGAAACTCCATGTTGGAGAAACCACCTGTTGGAGAAACTTAATATTGAAAACTCCATGTTGGAGAAACACCATGTAGGAACCACCAGCCTGGAGAAACTCCATGTTGGAGAAACTGATGTTGGAGAATCTCTATGTTGGAGAAACTCCATGCTGGAAAACGTCCATGCTAGAGAAACGCTATGCTGGAGAAACTGTGACATTCCTTGTGTGCTACGAGGTACATTCCTTGTGTGTGCTACGAGGTACATTCCTTGTGTGTGCTACGAGGTACATTCCTTGTGTGTGCTACGAGGTACATTCCTTGTGTGTGCTACGAGGTTCCGAGTTCGACGGCGCGGCATAGACGGAGACCCAGATGACAGCAGCATCATCAATTACCCAGCCATGCTCGTTGAGAGTGACAACCAGAACGAAGGGGTTTAAGCCCAACCGGACCCGCCGCCGCGGAGAAACGGGCTTATCCTCCCCAATTGGCGTGGCGGTTCCAGGGGCGGCCCTTCCGAGCACATTCCAGGACAAGGGAACTGTCAGCGGGCCAGAGCGCGCCTTACCTTGAGGAGCGAGTGTCAGTTGATGGATGGAGAATGGAGGCCGGTGACCCGCGGGAACTGTCAGCGGGCCAGAGCGCGCCTTACCACAGCCGACGCTATGCGCTACCTCGAAGACAACCTTCTTTCCCTCGGACTCAACACGTGAGGGGGGCGAGACAATAAGTGCGGTGGTATGTTTGTGCGCCCAAGTGAAAGCCCTAGCCCCCCTCCTAAGTGGGGTCTCAAAAGCAAATGTCCTCTGAATGCTGTGACATTCATGACTTCAAAATTGTAATCAAAAGGGAATCACGGGACTGATTGTGGGACTTTTACCCCCATTTGAGAGGCTTGAGGCACTGGAGGGCTTGAGAAAAAAAAATGTCTTTATCTGAGGGAGCTCCCACTCCACAGCCGTCGCTCGGAGCAAGCATGCTGGCATTAGGAAGCGTAATTCCGACGTTTACGGGAGATAAGACAGGGGTTCCAATCTGCGATTTCTTTTCTATGCTAGAAGAGATTGGGAAAATGGGGGGATGGTCCGATGCTCAAATGCTGGGAATGGCGAGGTGTAAGATGGCAGGAGCTGCTCATGATTTTGCATGGCGAGAAGAAAAAGTAAAATCCACAAAATCATTTGCGGAATTTAAGAAGCTCGCGTTTGAGCATTTTGACACTGATCCACGTCACGTGCGAGTACAGAGGTTCCGTGACGCCGGACAGATGGTAGGGGAGGACGTGCGAACGTTTGCGTCGCGGCTTCAGCGCTTAGCGCGCGATACGTTAAGCAGGGAGGAGGAAGGAGACCAGCATAAGAAGAAATACGCGGAGGATATACTTAAAGAGGAAATGACCGCTTTGTTCGTGGCTGGTCTGCAAGACCCCGTGCGCCGGTTCGTGCTCTCGCGCAAGCCGAGCAATTTCGACCAAGCCGTGGAGGCCGCATTGGATGAGGAACAAAATGAGGCGTTAACGACAGCCGCAGCGAGAGTACGCGTCATAGAGAGAGCGGTGCTCAACCCTGAGGTTGCTCTCTTGACAGAGCGGTTAGATCGCTTAGAACAGCTGCTATCTCAGCAGGTAGAACGCCAGGTTGAAGCGCGCGCTCAACAGCGCCCATTCGCTGGAAACCGGAGACCGCCACAAAGCTACAGGCGCGGTATGCGAGAGTTTGAAGAAATCGTATGCTTCGCTTGCCAGGGTCGCGGACACATCGCCAGGTTCTGCCAAAACGTGCGCCGTGGGGAGCCACAAAGAGAAGCAGGCGAGACACGCCCTAAGCAAGCCTACAGCGGGGCTCCAGATACCGAGACAAAAAACTAGATAGTCCTCCCCAGCCTGAGGAGCGTGGGGAGGGAGCAGTGGATGATGAGGTGGTGGTAGTTTGTGTGGCCGACGAGGCATGCCCTGTTGTGCGTTGCAAGTTAAATGGTTGTTGCATGGAATTGTTGATAGATACGGGGTCAAAGGTGACATTGCTTAAGGAGAGCAGTTTTAACACGCTTCGAAGGAAGGGGGACCGCGAGGTGTTGGAAGCGTCTGGTGGTATGGCAACCAAATTAGTAGGCATAACGGGGGATCCTCTTGGCATAAGTGGACTCTACCGGTTACACTTCTCTCTCGGCGGAATTGCATTGGAGCACCCCTGCTACGTATGCTCGGACACGGTGTCTCTGCCAACCGGAGTGTCAGGTATATTAGGGCAGGATTTTTTGAGAAAAGGGAAAGTAGTAGTCTCATTCTCTGAGGAAGAGGTGAATGCGGGCGGATCAAAAGTTCCGTTTTTGAACAGGAGAGGGGCTGAGATTCGCATTACCGATATTGACACCCGTCAAACAGTGGGATCATTGGAGAAGGTATATTCGCGGGTTGCCGCCAGGCTGGTCGATGAGGCGGTCGTCCTTCCTTGGTCGGAGCACATTTTGTACGCGTTTGTGCCTTCAGATGTAGAGAGCGGCGCCGTGGGAGTGCTTGAGCCGGTCGACTCTCTCAGCAATGGCCTGAAGGCAGCCGCGTGCCTCGTGACAGATAATGACGCCCACAGAGTGCCCCTACGGGTGGTTAACTGTAGCCAGCAGCCACTGAGCCTTCCCAAGAACAAAACATTGGCTTTCTTCACCTCTGCGATAGAGAAACGTGAGCCCACCGATACGGTACTCGCAACTGTAGAGCATGCTAGTCCTTCGGCTGCTCCAAAGGTGTTGTTCGATCTTTCTCACGTAAAATCCAGGGAGAGAGAGGCTCTGGCTGGTTTGCTGAACGACTACTCGGAAGTATTCGCCGCGTCCAACCTGGATTTGGGCTGCTGTGGCGTTATAAAGCACAGGATAGAAGCCGGCACTTCATCGCCCGTTTACCAGCGTGCGTACAGGATTCCTTACTCCCAACGTGAGGAGATAGAGCGGCAGGTGCAGGACCTGATTGATCGCGGCATTGTCGAACACTCAAAGTCACCCTGGGGAGCACCAGCACTATTGGTGGAAAAGCCAGATGGCTCGTATCGATTGGTAGTGGACTACCGCAAACTAAATGCCGTAACTCGCATCGATCCATACCCCATCCCCAATATACAGGAGACGCTTTCTCAGCTGGGCTCTGCCAGGTACTTCACGGTAGTGGACATGGCGGCGGGATTCTGGCAGATAGCAATGGATCCGGCAGATGCCGAGAAAACGGCATTCAACACGCCCTCAGGGCACTATGAATGGAAAAGAATGCCGATGGGTCTGGCCAACAGCCCTGCTGTCTGGCAGAGAACCGCTGATGTTATCCTGGCAGGTCTTCTGGGGAGGCTGTGCTTCGTGTATATGGATGACATTATCATATACAGTGACAGTTTTGAGAACCATTTGCGCGATATTGAGCAGGTTTTGGTGCGACTAAGAGGAGCGGGTCTCAAGCTGAAGCCCTCTAAGTGCCAATTCCTCAAAAACGAGGTGAAATACCTCGGGCACGTTGTTTCAGCTGACGGCGTGCGACCGGACCTTGAGAAACTAAGGTGTGTCTCAGATTTTCCATCCCCGACTAGCGTCCGCCAGGTCCGGCAGTTTCTCGGCCTGATCGGTTACTACCGAAGGCACATAGAGGAGTTCGCCAAGCTCGCTAAGCCACTCACCGCCTTAACAGCCAAAAATGTCGCCTTTCGCTGGGACGAAAACGCGGAGAATGCTTTTGGGGCCCTGAAAAGGAAGCTAATGAGTGCACCGCTGTTGCGCCACCCGGATTTTAATTTGCCCTTCGTTATGGCCACAGATGCGTCAAAGTTCGCAGTTGGTGCCGTGCTATCTCAGGTTATCGAGGGCAAAGAACATCCCGTTGCTTTTGCTAGCCGACAGCTGAGCCCCACAGAGCAAAAGTACGGAGCTACGGAAAGGGAGTGCCTCGCCGTTGTCTGGGCAGTAAAGCACTTCAGATGCTACCTTTACGGCCGCAAATTCAAGCTAGTCACAGACTGCCATCCTCTGAAATGGGTGATGAGTGTCAGAGACCCTAGCTCGCGACTCGCTAGATGGAATCTACACCTGCAGGAATACTGCTTTGAAGTTGAGCACAAGTCAGGAAAGACGCATCTGAATGCTGATGCACTCAGCCGCACAGCTGCCGTGGCAGCTATAGATGAGTTTGTCCCCGTAGTCGACCCCGCCGAATTACGCACAGAGCAGTGCTAAGATCCTGACCTGAAGCGAATAATCGAAAGCTCAGAGGGCGCACCGTCTCACCCCGAACAGCTAGGTTATTTCATTGGCAAAGACGGCACCCTGTGTCGGCGCACGAGGCCAACCAGGAAAGGGAGACCAGAGAAAACCGCTTGGGAGAGAGTCGTCATACCTCGGTCGTGGACAGAAAGGGTTCTTCGCGCGTTTCACGATGCGCCATGCGCCGGTCATTTTGGCGTAGCGAAGACACGCAGGCGTGTGGAGCGTTTGTACTTTTGGAGTGGCATGCGACAGGATGTTAGAGACTACTGTGCGAAGTGTCATTCCTGTCTCGAAAGAAAAACACCCAAGGGACGAAGACCAGCTCCAATTCAGCCGTTCCCTGAGGTTTCGGCTCCCTTCGAGCGGACAGGTATGGACATAATGGGCCCATTGCCCACGACCACTTCCGGAAACAAGTACATTTTAGTATTTGTCGATCACCTTTCAAAATACGCGGAAGCGGTAGCACTCCCAGATCAGAAGGCAGACACGGTTGCAAGAGCATTTGTCGAACAGATCGTGCTCCGACATGGACCCCCGAGGCAACTCTTGACAGATCGGGGAACGAACTTCGTGTCGCAGCTAATGACGAGAGTTTGCGAGCTGCTTAAGATCGCTAAGAAGCAGACAACACCGTACCATCCGGCTTGCAACGGCGCGGTGGAGCGACTGAACCAAACCGTGGCCGGGTTCCTGTCGCATTTTGTTTCGCGCGACCAGCGGGACTGGGACTTGTGGCTCCCGTATGCAATGTTTGCCTACAATTCCGCAGCACACGAGAGCACGGGCGAATCGCCATTCTTTCTTCTCTACGGCCGAGACCCGGACCAGCCTAGTGAAGTGCCAGAGGGCCCCCGTCGTGTCCCATACGCTTCACTGGACGACTATAAGGTTGAGCTAGAATCGCGCTTGCAAGTGGCGAGGGACATCGCAAAGGAGGCCTTAAAGAAAGCGGCGAAGCGCAGGAAGGAGGTGCACGATCACAGTGCTAGAGACGCGCCGTTTAATGTGGGGGACAGCGTGTACATTGAAAACTGCCAAAGGCAGATTGGGCTAGCTCGTAAGTTCCAGACGAAGTGGAGAGGACCGTGCGAGGTTGTCGAGAAGCTTTCTCCGGTAAACTTCAGAGTCCGAGACGTAAACCGGCGCTTGATAAGGATACACGCAAATCGCCTCAAGTCGGCACCGGTTCAGTATTCACGAAATGAGGAAAGGGAAAGCGCGGATTTTGATGGGGACAGAAGTGAAGCGGAGCGCGCAGATAGTTCGCAAGAAACGCCCTCTCCTGCATTTGTTCGGCAGGCGCCAGAGGTGACGGCCGGAATGCCACCGGATTTACTTCATGCATTGCTAGAAGAAGAAGCGCGCGAGGTTGCCGCGCAGATAACGCCAGGAGAGGCTCCTGCCACGAGCCCTCGCGAGTCCCAAAGCAGACAAAGGGTCACAGACTTACTTAGTATGACTCATGAAGGCCGATATCCGCTGCGAAATCGGAAAGCTAAGTCGGACTAATGGCGTAAACAGAGCGGAGTTTTGAACTGGTTAGAATTGTGTAATGCCACAGCTCATAACATTGCTATGTGCTTATGTGTTAAGTTATCGGAGTTGGTAGTTAAACCTTTCTGTCATTAAGTAACACCTTCACAGGAGAGCATGCGGAGCGCATGCAGAACCTGCCCTACTTCCTTTCGTTATCTATATTTTTGCCTGTGCCGAGATCGTGCTAGAAGTGGGAGCTCCTTTGTAACTGTGGTAAATTTATTTCGTCCAGTTTGGACTAGAAAGGAGAGGCTTGGGTGCTGAGTTTCATGTTTATCTGTAAAAGATCAGTGCTGCCCCTGGAGACGCCAGTTATGACAGCGGAGGCATATGGTGTTGTGCAGTGGTGTTGAACGCAGCGAAAAGTGTTTTGTCGGACGCACTGTGCGAGGCGATTCAGAAAGACAAGGGGAGCTGCAGGAACTCAAATGTTCGGAGAACATTCTTCTGGAGGGTGAGCGAGTGTGACATTCCTTGTGTGCTACGAGGTACATTCCTTGTGTGTGCTACGAGGTACATTCCTTGTGTGTGCTACGAGGTTCCGAGTTCGACGGCGCGGCGTAGACGGAGACCCAGATGACAGCAGCATCATCAATTACCCAGCCATGCTCGTTGAGAGTGACAACCAGAACGAAGGGGTTTAAGCCCAACCGGACCCGCCGCCGCGGGGAAACGGGCTTATCCTCCCCAATTGGCGTGGCGGTTCCAGGGGCGGCCCTTCCGAGCACATTCCAGGACAAGGGAACTGTCAGCGGGCCGGAGCGCGCCTTACCTTGAGGAGCGAGTGTCAGTTGAAGGATGGAGAATGGAGGCCGGTGACCCGCGGGAACTGTCAGCGGGCCAGAGCGCGCCTTACCACAGCCGACGCTATGCGCTACCTCGAAGACAACCTTCTTTCCCTCGGACTCAACACGTGAGGGGGGCGAGACAATAAGTGCGGTGGTATGTTTGTGCGCCCAAGTGAAAGCCCTAGCCCCCCTCCTTCCCCTCCGGCGTGGGCGTCCTCACCCTAGGGAGTGTGGAGAAGAGGATATAAAAATCGAGAAGCAGTACGGAAGAAGCACGCTCAGGACGACATCGTTCGCCAAGAGGGCCTTCAGCGCCGAAGCCCGACGGCGTGCAGCTTCTGCCAGCAACCGCTCGAGCCCAACTCCGGAGCCACTCCATCGCCCCCATGAAGTCGTCGGCACGTAAGCTCGGACGCCCCAGCCTCTGATGTATAATCTTAATCATGTGTAATTATTGAATATACCTGTTTGTTTAAACTGAGCCATACGGTGTCTCTTTGCCTCTCCGTCCCGTGTGGACCTGCGCATTATGGGGGTCATCACAAAACTATATTGGAAAAAGTCCATGTTGGAGTTACTCCACACTGGTCAAATTCCATGTAGAAGAAATTTCATGTTGGAGAAACTCCATGTTAGAGAAACTTCACGCTGGAGAAAGCTCAATTTAGAGAAACTATATGTTAGAGAGACTCCATGTCGGAGCAACTCTATGTTTAACAAACTCCATGCTGGAGAAACTACACTTCACACTGGAGAAACTTCATGCTGGAGAACTCCATGTTGAAGAAATTATATGTTGAAGAAACTCCATAATTGAGAAACTTCATGTTAGATACTCCATATTGGAGAAGTTTGATGTTGGAGAATATGCATGTTGGAGAATAGCAGGAGAAATTTTATGTAGAAGAAACACCATCTTGCAGAAACTCCGTGTTGGAAACTTTACGTTGGAAACCCCATGCTGGAGAAACACCATGTTGGCGAAATTATGGTCAGGAGATTACGTGTTGGGTAAACTCCACGTTGGAGAAACTCTGTTGGGGAAAATTCATGTTGGAGAAACTAAATTCTGGATAAACATCATGCTGATGATATTCCATGCTGGTGAAACTCCATGCTGGAGAAACTGCAAGCTGGAGAAACACCATGTTGGCGAAACTATGGTCAGGAGATTACATGTTTGGTAAACTAAACGTTGGAGAAACTCTGTTGGAGAAACTAAATGCAGAATAAATTCCATTCTGATGAAACTCCATGCCGGTGAAACTTTATGCTGGAGAAACACCATACTAGAGAAACTCTGATGAAGAAATGTTATGTTGGCGAATCTTCATGCTGGAGAAACTTCATGTTTGTTAATGTTCATGTTGAAGAAACTATATGTCGCAGGAACTCCATGATGGAGAGACTCATTGCTGAAAGAAACACGATACACTGGAGAAACACCACGTTGGGGAAACTACATGTTGGAGAAAAGATGTTGCAAACAGCGTGTTGTAAAGTTAATGTTGGAGAAGCTCCATAATGAAATATTCCATGCAGGAGAAACTTCATCTTAGAGAAACTACATGATGGAGAATCTCTATGTTGGAGACTCCATGCTGTAGAATCTCTATGCTGCAGAAACCCCATGCTAGAGGAACACCATGCTGGAGAAATTTCATGCTGGAGATACTGCATGTTCGAGAAACTTCATGTAGAAGAATCGAGATCTCGGAGACTTCACGCAGGCGAAAGTTTGTGTTGGAGAAACTGCATGTTGCATAAGCTCCAAGCTGGAGAAACTCCATGCTCGAGGAACTCCACACTGCATAAACTCCATGTTTAAGAAAATCTATGCTGGAGAAACTAAGCTGGTGAAATTCCATGCTGGTGAAACTGAATGCTGGAGAAACTGGAGAAACTACATGTTGGAGAAACGTCATGTTGGAAACTCCATGTTGGAGGAACACCATGTTGGAACCTCCATGCTGGAGAAACTCTATGTTGCAAAAATTCCATCTTAGAGAAACTTAATTTTGGAGAAACTCCAAGTTGGAGACCCCATTCTGGATAAACTCCATGTTGGAGAAACTCACGATGCAGAAACTGCATGTTGGATGAACTCCATGCTGGAGAAACTCCATGCTAGAGAAACTCTATCTGGAGAAACTGCATTGAAGAAAGTCCATGTTATAGATATTTTACACTAGAGAAACTCCATGAAAGAGACACTCCTTGTTGGAGAAACTCCATGTAAGTGAAAGTACACGCAAGAGAGAGTCAAATTTGGAGATATTTTTTGTGAGAGAGACTCCATGTCAGAGAAACTCCATGATTGGGAAACTCCATGCTGGAGAAACTCCACGCATGAGAAACACTACACTGGAGAAAATGTATGCTGGAGAACTTCATGCTGAAGAAACTCCATGTTGAACAAACTTCATAATCGAGAAACTCCATGTTAGATACTCCATGTCGGAGAAACTCCATGTTGAAGAATCTCCATGTCGGAGAACCCAGGCAGGAGAAAGTTCATGTAGGAGAAACACTATCTTGCAGAAACTCGGTATTGGAAACTTCATGTTGGAAACTCCATGCTGGAGAAACTGCATGCTGGAGAAACACCATGTTGGCGAAACTATGGTCGGGAGATTACATGTTGGGTAAACTCCACGTTGGAGAAACTCTGTTGGAGAAAATTCATGTTGAAGAAACTAAATGCTGAATAAGCGTCATGCTGATGATACTCCATGCTGGTGAAACTTCATGCTGGAGAAACTTCATGTTTGTTAATCTTCATGTTGAAACTAATGTTGTAGGGACTCCCTCTTGGAGAGACTCTATGCTGAAGAAACTCCATGCTGGAGAAACGATACACTGGAGAATGTCCACGCTGCGGAAACTACATGTTGGAGAAAATATGTTGCAAACACCTTGTTGGAAAGCATGTTGGACAAGCTCCATAATGAAATACTCCATGCTGGAGAAACTTCATCTCAGAGAAACTAAATGATGCAGAATCTCTATGTAGCAGAATCTCTATGTTGGGGACTCCATGCTGTAGAATCTCCATGCTGCAGAAACCTCATGCTGGAGAAACTTCATGCTGGAGATACTGCATGTTGGAGAAACTTCATGTTGGGGAATCCCGATGTTGGAGACTCCACGCAGGATAAATTTTGTGTTGGAGAAACCACATGTTGCAGAAGATCCAAGCTGGAGAATCTCCATGCTTGAGAAACTGCACACTGCATAAACTTCATGTTGGAGAAACTCTAATGTGGAGAAACTATGCTGGTGAAATTCCGTGCTGGCGAAACTCAATGCTGGAGAAACTCTACACATGAGAAACTCCACACTAGAGAAACTCTACGCTGGAGAACTCCACGTTGAAGAAACTCCATAATCGAGGAAACTCCATGTTAGATACTCCACGTTAGAAACTTCATGCTGGAGATACTCAATTTTGGAGAAACTCCAAGTTGGAGAATCTTCATAATGGAGAATCCATGCAGGAGAAACTTCATGTAGGAGAAACACCAAATTGGAGAAATTCCGTGGTGGAAACTATGTTAGACACTCCATGCTAGAGGGTCTGCATGTTGGAGAAACTCCATGCCGGAGAAACTGCATGCTGGAGAAACACCATTTTGGGGAAACTAAGTTCGGGAGATTCCATGTTGGGTAAACTCTGTGTTCGAGAAACTCTGTGTTGGATAAACTTCATGTTGGAGATCCAATATGCTCTAAAAACTCCTTGCTGGTAGCTCCATGCTTGTGAAACTCCATGCTGGAGAAACTCCACACTGGAGTAACTCCATGTTGTAGAAACTCTATGCTGGAGAATCCATGCTGGTGAAATTTCATCCTGGTGAAACTCCATGCTGGAGAAACTTCATGTTGGAGATACAAAGAGTTGGAGAAACTCCATGTTGCAGAAAGTCCAAGCTTGAGAAATTCCATCGTGGTGAAACTCCATGCTGGACAAACTCTATGTTGGAGAAACTACCTGTTAGGGAAACTTAATGTTGGAAACTTCATGTTGGAGAAACACCATGTAGGAACCTCCAGCCTGGAGAAACTCCATGTTGGAGAAACTGACATTGGAGAATCTATATGTTGGAGAAACTCCATGCTGGAAAAACTGCATGCTAGAGAAACGCTATGCTGGAGAAACTACATTGGAAAAAGTCCATGTTGGAGTTACTCCACACTGGACAAATTCCATGTAGGAGAAACTTCATGTTATACAAACTCCATGTTAGAGAAACTTCACGCTGGAGAGAGTCCAATTTGGAGAAACTATATGTTAGAGAGACTCCATATCGGAGCAACTCCATATTTAACAAACTCCATGCTGGAGAAACTACACTTCACTCTGGAGAAACTTCATGCTGGAGAATTCCATGTTGAAGAAAATATATGTTGAAGAAACTCCATAATCGAGAAACTCCATGTTAGATACACCATTTTCGAGAAGCTCCATGTTGGAGAATATGCATGTTGGAGAATAGCAAGAAAAATTTTACGAAGAAACGCCATCTTGCAGAAGCTCCGTGTTGGAAACTTCATGTTGGAAAATCCATGCTGGAGTAACTGCATGCTGGAGAAACACCATGTTGGCGAAACTATGGTCAGGAGAATATACATGTTGGGTAAACTCCACATTGGAGAAACTCTGTTGGAAAAAATTCATGTTGGAGAACTAAATGCTGGATAAACGTCATGAAGATATTCCATGCTGGTGAAACTCCATGCTGGAGAAACTGCATGCTAGAGAAACTCTGATGAAATGCTTTGTTGGTGATACTTCATGCTGGAGAAACTTAATGTTTGTTAACCTTCATGTTGAAACAATATGTCGTAGGGACTCCCTGTTGGAGAGACTCTACGCTTAAGAAACTTCATGCTGGAGAAACGATACACTGGAGAAACTCCACGCAGGGGAAACTACATCTTGGAGAAAATATGTTGCAAACACCATGTTGGAAAGTTCATGGAGAAGCTCCATAATGAAAAACTACATGCTGGAGAAACTTCATCTCAGAGAAATTAAATAATGCAGAATCTCTATGTTGCAGAATCTCTATGTTGGAGACTCCATGCTGTAGAATCTCCAAGCTGGAGAAACACCATGCTGGAAAAACTTCATGCTGGAGATACTGCATGTTGGAGAAATTTCATGTTGGGGAATCCTGATGTTGGAGACTCCACGCACGCGAAAGTTTGTGTTGGAGTAACTGCATGTTGCAGAAGCTCCAAGGTGGAGAATCTCGATGCTCGGGAAACTGCACACTGCATAAACTTCATGTTGGAGAAACTCTATTGTGGAGAAACTATGCTCTTGAAATTCCGTGCTGGCGAAACTCAATCCTGGACAAACTCTATGCATCAGAAACTCCACACTAGAGAAACTATGTTGGAGAACTCCACGTTGTAGAAACTCCATAATCGGGAAACTCCATGTTCGATACTCCACTTTAGAAACTTCATGCTGGAGATACACCATTTTGGAGGAACTCCTCGTTGGAGAATCTTCATGTTGGAGAATCCATGCAGCAGAAAACTTCATGTAGGAGAAACACCAACTTGGAGAAATTCCGTGGTGAAAACTATGTTAGAGACTCCATGCTAGAGAGACTGCATGTAGGAAAAACTCCATGCTGGAGAAACTGCATGCTGGAGAAACACCATCTTGGCGAAAATAAGTTCGGGAGATTCCATGTTGGGTAAACTCTGTGTTCGAGAAACTCTGTGTTGGATAAACTTCATGTATGTGATCCTATATACTCTTAAAACTCCATGCTGTAGCTCCATGCTTGTGAAACTCCATGCTGGAGAAACTCCACACTGGAGAAATGTTGGAGAAACTCTATGCTGGAGAATCTATGCTGGGGAAATTTCATCATGGTGAAACTCCATGCTGGAGAAACTTCATGTTGGAGATACGAGTTTGAGAAACTACATGTTGCAGAAAGTTCAAGCTCGAGAAATTCCATCGTGGTGAAACTCCATGCTGGAGAAACTTCATGTTGGAGAAACCACCTGTTGGAGAAACTTAATATTGAAAACTCTATGTTGGAGAAACACCATGTAGGAACCTCCAGTCTGGAGAAACTCCATGTTGGAGAAGCTGACGTTGGAGAATCTCTATGTTGGAGAAACTCCATGCTGGAAAAACTGCATGCTAGGGAAACGCTATGCTGGAGAAACTACATTGGAAAAGGTCCATGTTGGAGTTACTCCACACTGGACAAATTCCATGTAGGAGAAACTTCATGTTATAGAAACTCCATGTTACAGAAACTTCACGCTGGAGAGAGCCCAATCGGAGAAACTCTATGTTAGAGAGACTCCATGTCGGAGCAACTCCATATTTAACAAACTCCATGCTGGAGAAACTACACTTCACTCTGGAGAAACTTCATGCTGGAGAACTCCATGTTGAAGAAACTATATGTTGAAGAAACTCCATAATCGAGAAACTCCATGTTAGATACACCATTTTGGTGAAGCTCCATGTTGGAGAATATGCATGTTGGAAAATAGCAAGAGAAATTTTATGTAGAAGAAACATCATCTTGCAGGAGCTCCGTGTTGGAAACTTCAAGTTGGAAAATCCATGCTGGAGAAACTGCATGCTGGAGAAACACCATGTTGGCGAAACTATGGTCAGGAGATTATACATGTTGGGTATAAACTCCACATTGGAGAAACTCTGTTGGGGAAAATTCATGTTGGAGAAACTAAATGCTGGATAAACGTCATGCTGATGATATTCCATGCTGGTGAAACGATACACTGGAGAAACTCCACGCAGGGGAAACTACATCTTGGAGAAAATATGTTGCAAACACCATGTTGGAAAGTTCATGGAGAAGCTCCATAATGAAAAACTCCATGCTGGAGAAACTTCATCTCAGAGAAATTAAATAATGCAGAATCTCTATGTTGCAGAATATCTATGTTGGAGACTCCATGCTGTAGAATCTCTATGCTGGAGAAACACCATGCTGGAGAAACTTCATGCTGGAGATACTGCATGTTGGAGAAATTTCATGTTGGGGAATCCTGATGTTGGAGACTCCACGCACGCGAAAGTTTGTGTTGGAGAAACTGCATGTTGCAGAAGCTCCAAGCTGGAGAATCTCGATGCTCGAGAAAGTGCACACTGCATAAATTTCAGGTTGGAGAATTTCTATTGTGGAGAAACTATGCTGGTGAAATTCCGTGCTGGCGAAACTCAATCCTGGACAAACTCTATGCATCAGAAACTCCACACTAGAGAAACTCTATGTTGGAGAACTCCACGTTGTAGAAACTCCATAATCGGGAAACTCCATGTTAGATACTCCACGTTAGAAACTTCATGCTGGAGAAACATCATTTTGGAGGAACTCCTCGTTGGAGAATCTTCATGTTGGAGAATCCATCAGGAGAAACTTCATGTAGGAGAAACACCAACTTGTAGAAATTCCGTGGTGAAAACTATGTTAGAGCCTCCATGCTAGAGAGACTGCATGTTGGAAAAACTCCATGCTGGAGAAACTGCATGCTGGAGAAACACCATCTTGGCGAAAATAAGTTCGGGAGATTCCATGTTGGGTAAACTCTGTGTTCGAGAAACTCTGTGTTGGATAAACTTCATGTATGTGATCCTATATACTCTTAAAACTCCATGCTGTAGCTCCATGCTTGTGAAACTCCATGCTGGAGAAACTCCACACTGGAGAAATGTTGGAGAAACTCTATGCTGAAGAATCTATGCTGGGGAAATTTCATCCTGGTGAAACTCCATGCTGGAGAAACTTCATGTTGGAGATACGAGTTTGAGAAACTACATGTTGCAGAAAGTCCAAGCTGGAGAAATTCCATCGTACTCCATGCTGGAGAAACTCCATGTTGGAGAAACCACCTGTTGGAGAAACTTAATATTGAAAACTCCATGTTGGAGAAACACCATGTAGAAACCACCAGCCTGGAGAAACTCCATGTTGGAGAAACTGATGTTGGAGAATCTTTATGTTGGAGAAACTCCATGCTGGAAAACCTCCATGCTAGAGAAACGCTATGCTGGAGAAACTATATTGGAAAAAGACCATGTTGGAGTTACTCCACACTGGTCAAATTTCATGTAGGAGAAATTTCATGTTGGAGAAACTCCATGTTAGAGAAACTTCACGCTGGAGAGAGTTCAATTTAGACAAACTATATGTTAGAGAGACTCCATGTCGGAGCAACTCCATGTTTAACAAACTCCATGCTGGAGAAACTACACTTCACACTGGAGAAACTTCATGCTGGAGAACTCCATGTTGAAGAAATTATATGTTGAAGAAACTCCATAATTGAGAAACTTCATATTAGATACTCCATGTTGGAGAAGCTTGATGTTGGAGAATATGCATGTTGGAGAATAGCAGGAGAAATTTTATGTAGAAGAAACACCATCTTGCAGAAACTCCGTGTTGGAAACTTTACGTTGGAAACTCCATGCTGGAGAAACACCATGTTGGCGAAATTATGGTCAGGAGATTACGTGTTGGGTAAACTCCACGTTGGAGAAACTCTGTTGGGGAAAATTCATGTTGGAGAAAATAAATTCTGGATAAACATCATGCTGATGATATTCCATGCTGGTGAAACTCCATGCTGGAGAAACTGCAAGCTGGAGAAACACCATGTTGGCGAAACTATGGTCAGGAGATTACATGTTTGGTAAACTAAACGTTGGAGAAACTCTGTTGGAGAAACTGAATGCTGAATAAACTCCATTCTGATGAAACTCCATGCTGGTGAAACTTTATGCTGGAGAAACACCATACTAGAAAAAATCTGATGAAGAAATGTTATGTTGGCGAATCTTCATGCTGGAGAAACTTCATGTTTTTGAATGTTCATGTTGAAGAAACTATATGTCGCAGGAACTCTATGATGGAGAGACTCATTGCTGAAAGAAACACGATACACTAGAGAAACACCACGCTGGGGAAACGACATGTTGGAGAAAAGATGTTGCAAACAGTGTGTTGTAAAGTTAATGTTGGAGAAGCTCCATAATGAAATACTCCATGCAGGAGAAACTTCATCTTAGAGAAACTACATGATGGAGAATCTCTATGTTGGAGACTCCATGCTGTAGAATCTCTATGCTGCAGAAACCCCATGCCGGATGAACACCATGCTGGAGAAATTTCATGCTGGTGATACTGCATGTTCGAGAAACTTCATGTTGAAGAATCGAGATGTCGGAGACTCCACGAAGGCGAAAGTTTGTGTTGGAGAAACTGCATGTTGCATAAGCTCCAAGCTGGAGCAACTCTATGCTCGAGGAACTCCACATTGCATAAACTCCATGTTTAAGAAAATCTATGCTGGAGAAACTAAGCTGGTGAAATTCCATGCTGGTGAAACTGAATGCTGGAGAAACTGGAGAAACTACATGTTGGAGAAACGTCATGTTGGAAACTCCATGTTGGAGGAACACCATGTTGGAACCTCCATGCTGAAGAAACTCTATGTTGCAGAAATTCCATCTTAGAGAAACTAAATTTTGGAGAAACTCCAAGTTGGAGACCCCATTCTGGATAAACTCCATGTTGGAGAAACTCACGATGCAGAAACTGCATGTTGGATAAACTCCATGCTGGAGAAACTCCATGCTAGAGAAACTCTATGCTGGAGAAACTGCATTGAAGAAAGTCCATGTTATAGATATTTTACACTGGAGAAACTCCATGAAAGAGACACTCCTTGTTGGAGAAACTCCATGTAAGTGAAAGTACACGCAAGAGAGAGTCCAATTTGGAGATATTTTATGTGAGAGAGACTCCATGTCAGAGAAACTCCATGATTGAGAAACTCCATGCTGGAGAAACTCCACGCATGAGAAACACTACACTGGAGAAAATGTATGCTGGAGAACTTCATGTTGAAGAAACTCCATGTTGAACAAACTCCATAATCGAGAAACTCCATGTTAGATACTCCATGTCGGAGAAACTCCATGTTGGAGAACCCAGGCAGGAGAAAGTTCATGTAGGAGGAACACTATCTTGCAGAAACTCGGTATTGGAAACTTCATGTTGGAAACTCCATGCTGGAGAAACTGCATGCTGGAGAAACACCATGTTGGCGAAACTATGGTCGGGAGATTACATGTTGGGTAAACTCCACGTTGGAGAAACTCTGTTGGAGAAAATTCATGTTGAAGAAACTAAATGCTAGATAAACGTCATGCTGATGATATTTCATGTTGTTGAAACTTCGTGCTGGAGAAACTTCATGTTTGTTAATCTTCATGTTGAAACTAATGTTGTAGGGACTCCCTGTTGGAGAGACTCTATGCTGAAGAAACTCCATGCTGGAGAAAAGATACACTGGAGAAAGTCCAAGCTGGGGAAACTACATGTTGGAGAAAATATGTTGCAAACACCTTGTTGGAAAGCATGTTGGACATGCTCCATAATGAAATACTCCATGCTGGAGAAACTTCATCTCAGAGAAACTATATGATGCAGAATCTCTATGTAGCAGAATCTCTATGTTGGGGACTCCATGCTGTAGAATTTCCATGCTGCAGAAACCTCATGTTGGAGAAACTTCATGCTGGAGATACTGCATGTTGGAGAAACTTCATGTTGGGGAATCCCGATGTTGGAGACTCCACGCAGGAGAGAGTTTGTGTTGGAGAAACCACATGTTGCAGAAGATCCAAGCTGGAGAATCTCCATGCTTGAGAAACTGCACACTGCATAAACTTCATGTTGGAGAAACTCTAATGTGGAGAAACTATGCTGGTGAAATTCCGTGCTGGCGAAACTCAATGCTGGAGAAACTCTACACATGAGAAACTCCACACTAGAGAAACTCTACGCTGGAGAACTCCATGTTGAAGAAACTCCATAATCGAGGAAACTCCATGTTAGATACTCCACGTTAGAAACTTCATGCTGGAGATACTCAATTTTGGAGAAACTCCAAGTTGGAGAATCTTCATAATGGAGAATCCCTGCAGGAGAAACTTCATGTAGGAGAAACACCAACTTGGAGAAATTCCGTGGTGGAAACTTTGTTAGACACTCCATGCTAGAGGGTCTGCATGTTGGAGAAACTCCATGCCAGAGAAACTGCATGCTGGAGTAACACCATTTTGGGGAAACTAAGTTCGGGAGATTCCATGTTGGGTAAACTCTGTGTTCGAGAAACTCTGTGTTGGATAAACTTCATGTTGGAGATCCAATATGCTCTAAAAACTCCTTGCTGGTAGCTCCATGCTTGTGAAACTCCATGCTGGAGAAACTCCTCACTGGAGTAACTCCATGTTGGAGAAACTCTATGCTGGTGAAATTTCATCCTGGTGAAACTCCATGCTGGAGAAACTTCATGTTGGAGATACAAAGAGTTGGAGAAACTCCATGTTGCAGAAAGTCCAAGCTGGAGAAATTCCATCGTGGTGAAACTCCATGCTGGACAAACTCTATGTTGGAGAAACTACCTGTTGGGGAAACTTAATCTTGGAAACTCCATGTTGGAGAAACACTATGTAGGAACCTCCAGCCTGGAGAAACTCCATGTTGGAGAAAAAGACATTGGAGAATCTATATGTTGGAGAAACTCCATGCTGGAAAAACTGCATGCTAGAGAAACGCTATGCTGGAAAAATTGCATGCTAGAGAAACGCTATGCTGGAGAAACTACATTGGAAAAAGTCCATGTTGGAGTTACACCACACTGGACAAATTCCATGTAGGAGAAGCTTCATGTTATACAAACTCTATGTTAGAGAAACTTCACGCTGGAGAGAGTCCAATTTGGAGAAACTATAAGTTAGAGAGACTCCATGTCGGAGCAACTCCATATTTAACAAACTCCATGCTGGAGAAACTACACTTCACTCTGGAGAAACTTCATGCTGGATAATTCCATGTTGAAGAAATTATATGTTGAAGAAACTCCATAATCGAGAAACTCCATGTTAGATACACCATTTTGGAGAAGCTCCATGTTGGAGAATATGCATGTTGGAGAATAGCAAGAGAAATTTTACGAAGAAACGCCATCTTGCAGAAGCTCCGTGTTGGAAACTTTATGTTGGAAAATCCATGCTGGAGTAACTGTATGCTGGAGAAACACCATGTTGGCGAAACTATGGTCAGGAGATTATAAATGTTGGGTAAACTCCACATTGGAGTAACTCTGTTGGCGAAAATTCATGTTGGAGAAACTAAATGCTGGATAAACGTCATGAAGATATTCCATGCTGATGAAACTCCATGCTGGAGAAACTGCATGCTAGAGAAACTCTGATGAAATGCTTTGTTGGTGAAACTTCATGCTGGAGAAACTTAATGTTTGTTAACCTTCATGTTGAAACAATATGTCGTAGGGACTCCCTGTTGGAGAGACTCCACGCTTAAGAAACTTCATGCTGCAGAAACGATACACTGGAGAAACTCCACGCAGGGGAAACTGCATCTTGGAGAAAATATGTTGCAAACACCATGTTGGAACGTTCATGAAGAAGCTCCATAATGAAAAACTACATGCTGGAGAAACTTCATCTCAGATACATAAATAATGCAGAATCTCTATGTTGCAGAATCTCTATGTTGGAGACTCCATGCTGTAGAATCTCCATGCTGGAGAAACACCATGCTGGAGAAACTTCATGCTGGAGATACTGCATGTTGGAGAAATTTCATGTTGGGGAATCCTGATGTTGGAGACTCCACGCACGCGAAAGTTTGTGTTGGAGAAACTGCATGTTGCAGAAGCTCCAAGCTGGAGAATCTCGATGCTCGAGAAACTGCACACTGCATAAACTTCATGTTGGAGAAACTCTATTGTGGAGAAACTATGCTGGTGAAATTCCGTGCTGGCGAAACTCAATCCTGGACAAACTCTATGCATCAGAAACTCCACACTAGAGAAACTCTATGTTGGAGAACTCCACGTTGTAGAAACTCCATAATCGGGAAACTCCATGTTAGATACTCCACGTTAGAAACTTCATGTTGGAAAATCCATGCTGGAGAAACTGCATGCTGGAGAAACACCATGTTGGCGAAACAATGGTCAGGAGATTATACATGTTGGGTAAACTCCACATTGGAGAAACTCTGTTGGGGAAAATTCATGTTGGAGAAACTAAATTATGGATAAACGTCATTAAGATATTCCATGCTGATGAAACTCCATGCTGGAGAAACTGCATGCTAGAGAAACTCTGATGAAATGCTTTGTTGGTGAAACTTCATGCTGGAGAAACTTAATGTTTGTTAATCTTCATGTTGAAACAATATGTCGTAGGGACTTCCTTGGAGAGACTCCACGCTTAAGAAACTCCATGCTGGAGAAACGATACACTGGAGAAACTCCACGCAGGGTGGGCTCGGTGACTGCACCACAGCTCAGCCACCTAATTCGCTTACCTTTGCGATGCAGACGACCGTCCTCGCATTTGCCAGCCTGCTGCTGCCGTCCCTGGCAGGCCTGTCTACGGGGGCGTCATCGGTGTGCGCACTGCCGTACACTGGGGATGACCCGGGCTCCTGCCATCTACCGCCCGAGGAGTGCTCGTCCCTACTGAATGTGCCGCCAGAGGAGCTGCACACACCGGAAATCACAGTACCATGGGTGGCCACATCGACATCAGCAACAATGCCAAAATGTATAAAAGAGCTTCACCCGCTGACACCGCTTCGTGGGCTCGGTGACTGCACCACAGCGCAGCCACCTAATCCGCTTACATTTGCGATGCAGACGACCGTCCTCGCATTTGCCAGCCTGCTGCTGCCGTCCCTGGCAGGCCTGTCTACGGGGGCGTCATCGGTGTGCGCACTGCCGTACACTGGGGATGACCCGGGCTCCTGCCATCTACCGCCCGACGAGTGCTCGTCCCTACTGGATGTGCCGCCAGAGGAGCTGCACACACCGGAAATCACAGTACCATGGGTGGCCACATCGACATCAGCAACAATGCCAACATGTATAAAAGAGCTTCACCCGCTGGCACCGCTTCGTGGGCTCGGTGAGTGCACCACAGCGCAGCCACCTAATCCGCTTACCTTTGCGATGCAGGTCATTACATCGTATGCCCTCTTCGCTAAAAAATCCAGTAATTATATTTTGGTGCAGTTTCCGAGCCCGCACTGCTGTGTCGCCATTGCCGTTGAGTGTGCTCACGTAATTCATTCCTTGCTCATGCTATCAGGTGACTTTGAGACTAACCCTGGTCCTGAGGGAAACGCTGCTGTACTCGCTGAACAACAGAAGCTAAACGCGGGACAGACCCTGTTGATTACAAAAATACACGGCCTCAAAACACAGCTGAACACAACAGATCAAACCATAGCAAGCCTAGACAAACGAATGGCCGATCTCGAAGCGCATTACCAAACACTTCTTCGCCTCAGAAACGATATTGAAATAATGCAGTCAACCACAATCAACCAAGCTAAAAAGACTGAAGAACTAGAAACACGCCTGGATGACGCGGAAAACCAATCACGTCGGAATAACCTCATTTTCTATGGCATCCCTGGCCCTGCTAGCGCTGAAACGTGGGCTGAGTCAGAAAAACTATTCATTGATGTTTGCCGCAATAATCTTGATATAACCTTGAAACCTAACGACATTGAAAGAGCGCATCGCCTCGGAAATCATTCAGCCGACCGAACTCGTCGCGTAATCGTAAAATTCCTATCTCATAAAACCAAAGACGCACTGTTATCAAATGGCCGTAAATTAAAAGACACAAACTACAGTATTGGATAAGGACTTTTCCCGCACCGTTCGACACGCGCGTAAACAGTTACTAGTGTTTGCCAAAGCCAATTCTAACAAGTACTCCTTGCGCTTCAAAACCCTGCACATCGGCTCAAAACGCTATGTATTTGACGCATCATCCCAAACCGTTAAGGAAATCGCATAGCAATTGCCCCGTCACAAAACTTTAACAAATCGTCGACCCGCTCCACCGCACAATGTTCTCTCGTTTTCGATAATATTCACTAACATCCGTAGTCTTCTTCCAAAGCGCGAACTCATATCAAACATCATGTCGTCATCCGGAAGCAACATACTAATACTAACAGAAACTTGGCTAAATGGTGACGTAACGGATGCGGAAATTTTGGCCGATTTACCCCACTTCGAAGTGTATCGAAACGATCGGAAAGGCAAACGGGGGGGCGGTGTTCTCGTTGCCATTCATCGAGGCATATCATGCTCTGTTGTTGACGTCGCATCCGACATTGAAGCCATATGGCTCATCTGTCGCGCTCCCCCCGTAACAGTTCTGCTTGGCGTTTGCTACAGGCCCCCCCAGACTAGTCCAGACTTCCCACGTCATCTGAACAACATCCTTCATAAACTTGTTTTCACATATCCAAATGCCCGTATTCTTCTTTTTGGTGATTTTAACTACCCGGATATTGATTGGCAGAACATAGCTAGTTCCACAATAACGTGTCATGCAGAGGCGAAGAACTTCATCGATGTCTGTTTAAATTTTAACCTCACTCAATTAATTTCCCAACCAACCCGTGTCTCACGAGAATCAGCAAACACACTCGACCTGATACTAACTAACAAGCAGCCCCGAGAATGTATCATCCATCAGTTACCTTCCTGAAATGAGCGATCACAAAGTCATGCACGCTTTATTCTCATTTACCTCGACTCAAAAACAGACATCCGATAAAACGATACACCTCTACGATAAGGGTAACTATAATGCAATAACTGAAGAACTTAACACCTTTTTTCCTGAATACGTATCCGCATTTCACACTCGCTCAATTCTTGAAAACTGGCTGATATTCAACAACAAATTAAATCATCTCACTAATATGTTCGTACCAAGGATTACCTTTCATACTAATCGCAATAAACCATGGTTTACCCAGCACTTAAAACGACTCGAAAACAAAAAGAAACGATTGTTTCGTACCGCCAAACGAAACGACACGCCTGCCGCATGGGGAAAATACTTCGAGGCCGAGAAATCATACCTACTTTCTGTTCGTAACGCAAAGTACTCATTTTATCACAATGATTTACCAAACTTACTTATAAGAAACCCCAAGATTCTGGCAAGTTTTAAACCCAACACATCCTCCCAATATTAAACTGACGAATGATTCACATGAAGCAGTGACTGACCATGATTGCGCAGAAATATTTAACCATGCATTCACATCTGTGTGCACTACCGAACCCAACGCACTTTCACAATTACCACCCTTTAACTTAGAAACCCCCATGCCGGCAGTCACGTTCGTCGAAGAAGGCATTTCATCCATAATTCGTAATATGAAACTTTCTTCATCAGCTGGTATGGACCTGATTAATTAAAAAATATTGAAAAACGTGGAATCAATTTGTGCATCATATTTATGTCTCATTTTCTCACAGTCACTCTCCTCAGAAATTTTTCCTCTTGATTGGAAAACGGGGAAGGTCGTTCCAGTCTACAAATCAGGTAACAGAGACTCGCCCTTGAATTACAACCCCATTTCATTGACTAGTGTGCCTTGTAAAATCATGGAACATGTCATCTACTCACAAATCGTAAACTTCTTGGACGGAAACCATTTCTTTCACCCCTCACAACATGGGTTTCGTAAGGGCCTCTCTTGCGAAACACAACTAGCGCTTTTCCTTCACGACTTGCACACTAATCTAGACCGTAATATGCAGACAGACACCCTCTTTCTTGATTTCGCCAAAGCTTTTGACAAGGTTCCCCACCGCCGGCTATTACTAAAACTCTCAAAGCTGAACCTACCCCCCTAATACTCTCAAATGGATTGAAGAATTCCTAACTAACCGTTCTCAGTCAGTCTATCTTAACGGCCATCTGTCTACATCTCTCCCGGTTATTTCAGGGGTCCCACAAGGTTCTGTCCTCGGTCCCCTCCTATTCTTAATATATATTAACGACTTGCCCCTGCATGTTTCCTGTAGTATTCGAATTTTCGCAGATGAATGTGTTATTTACCGCACCATTAATAACTGTCACGATCAATACACTCTTCAGACAGAGCTTAACAACGTACTAAATTGGTGTGATAACTGGCTAATGTCCCTCAATCCTACTAAATGTAAACTCATGTCCTTCACTCGTCGTCACAATCCATATCTCTTTCATTATTCAATTTCTAACACACAGATTGAGCAAGTACAATCATATTGCTACGGTTGTGCTTGTGCTTGGAACCCTCGTGCTTGGTGCGCTCGCGCTTGGAACGCGAAGAGGACGAAGTGCGTTTCTGTTGCTGGGCTTCGCGTGCCCGGTTGTTCGGCTGCGTGGCTGTAAGCTGTTTCCCTGTAAATATATTTTTCCCTTTTGGTGTGCACATCTTCACGTTACATTATTGGTGGAGGTGCGGGGTAAACGTGGGCGAAAAAACCACAACATCGTCGAGGTAACATAGACATGTGGACCATTTAAAGCCGCGAAGCAAGGAGTCCATCATTCTTTCGAAGGTAGCTGGCGCATTACAGAGACCGAAGGGCATAACTTTAAACTGATATAAGCCGTCCGGTGTGACGAATGCCGTCTTTTCGCGGTCACTGTCATCAACAGAGATTTGCCAATACCCGGACCGAAGGTCAATTGAAGAGAAAAATTTGGCTCCGTGAAGGCAGTCCAAAGCATCGTCTATTCTTGGGAGTGGATAGACGTCTTTTTTTGTTATGTTGTTTAGGTGCCGGTAATCAACGCAAAAGCGCCAGCTGCCGTCCTTCTTTTTAACCAGCACAACTGGTGAGGCCCAAGGGCTCGACGAGGGCTCTATGATGTCTTTACTGAGCATCTTGTCCACCTCTTGCTGTATGATGGTGCGTTCTGTACTGGACACTCTGTAGGGTCGTCTGTGAATAGGAGCTGCGTCACCGGTGTTGATGCGATGCGTGACCACCGATGTTCGAGCCAAAGGGCGGTCATCGAAGTCAAAGATGTCGCGAAAAGACGACAGAAGATACCGAAGGTCGTGAGCTTGCCCTGGTAAGAGGTCAGCAGCAATCATTTTTGCATATTCATCAGGTGGTGGGACGTCAGAGTCGCGGCAGTTCGACGAGGGTGGGACGCTTCTCACCGCCGATACGACGCATTCGGCAGCAGGGCACAGCGTGGCGAGCGACATACCTTGTGGGAGCGGCTGAACGTAAGAGGCAAAGTTGAGAACCGGAAGGGACGCTTGATTTGCCGACATGGTGAGAACTGTATGCGCAAGGGCAACACTGCGTGTAAAGGGCACATCAGGAACCGGAGTAATGATGTAGTCACCATCGGGAACTGGCGGGACCGAGGAGAAACGGACATAAGTGGCGGCATCGGGGTCCAGGCGGACAAAGTCGGCGGTGCACAGTCGGTGAACAATTGGATCCGGTGGCTCTGAAGGAACAGGTAGAACGAGTTGAACGATGCTTGTGGCGCAATCTATAAGGGCGGAATGGTCGGTGAGAAAGTCAAGGCCGAGAATGATGTCATGAGGGCAGTGTTCGAGGACAGTGAAGAGCACAGAAGTATGGCGGCCGGCTATTGAAACACGAGCAGTACACATTCCGACGACAATAGACATACCGCCATCTGCAACACGGACCACAGTTGAGGGGGCAGGAGTGAGCACTTTCCTTAGGCGACGGCGAAGACGAGCATTCATGACTGAGACGTGCGCTCCAGTGTCGATCAGAGCGGTAACAGGGACCCCGTCCACGTCGACGTTAAGGATGTTCCGATGAGCATGAAGAGTTAAAGGAGGGTTTTCTGGTCGGGTCGTCAGAGCAGCATCACCCCCAGACGCTGCAGCCATCAGTTTTCCGACCGGGAGCGGGCATATGGGGCCGGCGACGAAGGGCGGCGAGGTCGGGGCGATGGAGATCGACGGCGCTGAGGTGACGACGAACGGTTGGTAAGCGGGGTCTGAGCGTTGTGGCCAGAAGAGGTCGTTTCCGAGGGCGAGGGAGAGCGGCGGGAATATGCAGAACCCGGCGGGTAGCGGCTGTAGGTCGAGGACGGACGGCTTCGGCAGTGTCGAGATATGTGGCCAACTCGGGAGCAGTTAAAGCAGATGGGCCTGTCATCAGGTGTTCTCCATTCATCTGGATTGCGGCTGCGTCGAGGGTAGTATGCACGTTCAGAACCGAGCTCCGGGGACATGCGGCGAGCATATGGGGCACTAACTGAGCAAACAGGTTGAATCCCAAGATTGGCAAATTCTTTGCGAACGACAGCCTGTATAAGGGATACTGCTGGAGTACTGTCTGTTGCGGGTGGATGAAACGCAACGGGGAACATTGCTTCTACTTCTTGGCGCACAAGTCGTGTCAGGCTCTCAGATGTCGGCAGACGGCTCGGTGGAGTCGAGTCTACACAGGACGACGTCGCAATCGTATTCGGCAACCGCGTGAACTGCGGAGAAATTCGGCGGCTCTTCGCTTGTTCGAACCGGCGGCATTCCTTGATGATTGCGTCAACCGTTCCGCAGTCCTTGTATACAAGAAGGTTAAAGGCGTCATCTGCGATGCCTTTGAGCACGTGACCTACTTTGTCGCACTCTGACATAGTGGCGTCGACTTTCATGCAGAGAGCTAATATGTCCTGAATGTATGATACATAGGACTCTGTGGACGTTTGTGCACGGCATGCGAGCTCCTTCTTCGCAGCGAGCTGACGCCCGAATGGCTTACCAAACAGGTCACAAAGCTTGCGCTTGCAGAGATCCCAGCTGATGAGTTCATCCTCGTGGGTCTCGAACCATACCCTGGCAGTGCCCGTCAGGTAGAAGATGACGTTGGCCAACTTTAGGGTCGGGTCCCACCTGTTGTGTGTGCTCACGCGCTCGTACATTGCGAGCCAGTCCTCCACGTCGACGCCGTCCGTTCCGTTGAAGGTCCCAGGATCTCTCGGATGGGCAATGATGAACGCCGGGTTGGCGGACGCCGACGGAGCGGCCCCTTCGCTGGTCATGGTTGAAGAGCCAGCGAGCTGACGACCGCTGCGAAGTTCCGTGCTTGCTGTGGCTGTACCCCGCACCTCCACCAATGAGGAGGAGGTGAGGAGGCCTTTTCTTCGCTAGTCGACTTACTCACCTCCCCACCTATTCTGGCCCATTTTGATCCGTCGGCTCCGACTGAAGTTCGCACAGACGCCTGCGGTTATGGGATTGGCGCCGTGCTAGCCCAACGTCACAAAGGGCAAGAACGCGTTATTGCATATGCCAGCCGCCTCCTTTCTACAGCTGAGCGAAATTACTCAATTACAGAGCGCGAGTGTCTAGCTCTTGTCTGGGCCGTAGCTAAGTTCCGACCGTACCTGTTTGGCCGTCCTTTCTCCGTAGTGACCGATCACCACGCCCTTTGTTGGCTGTCTTCACTGAAAGACCCCACAGGCCGGCTCGGACGTTGGACGTTGCGCCTCCAAGAGTATTCTTACACTGTTCATTACAAGTCAGGGCGTCTCCATCAAGACGCCGACTGCCTGTCTCGGCACCCTGTAGAGCCGCCTGATCCTGGAGACAACGACCTCGGCCCGTGCCTCTTCGCTATCTCCGATCTGGTTAACATCGCGGACGAGCAGCGACAAGACTCTTCCTTGCGTATTCTCATTGATCGCCTCAACTGTGCCAGCCGAGATCCTTCATTGCAACTGTTCGTCATTCAGGATGGCGTCCTATACCGCCGCAACCTTCGTCCTGACGGACCTCCGCTCCTGCTAGTCGTTCCCCAGCGTCTCGTTCCTCTGTCCTAGCGGAACTACACGACCTACCGACCGCAGGCCACCTCGGCGTCTCCCGCACATACGATCGGCTCCGACGCCGCTTCTTTTGGCCTGGTCTGTACCGCTCTGTTCGGCGTTACGTTGCCTCCTGCGACCTCTGTCAACGCAGGAAGAGACCATCAACGTTGCCTGCTGGCCTTCTACAGCCTATTGACGTACCTCTCGAACCATTCTACCGTGTTGGACTCGACCTTCTCGGACCTTTCCCGACGTCCTGCTCCGGCAACCGTTGGATTGCTGTCGCGACCGACTATGCGACCCGGTACGCTATCATGCGTGCGTTACCAACAAGTTGCGCAACCGATGTCGCCGACTTCCTATTGCAGAACGTAATCCTTCACCACGGCGCTCCACACCAATTGCTGACGGACCGCGGCCGCTACTTTTTGTCCCGAGTAGTTGACGATATCCTCCGGTCCTGTGGCACGCAGCATAAGCTCACTACAGCTTACCATCCCCAGACGAACGGGCTTACCGAGCGCCTCAACAGGACTCTGACCGATATGCTATCCATGTATGTCTCGCCCGACCACCGCGATTGGGACGTTGCCTTGCCTTATGTAACATTTGCTTATAATTCGTCGCGGCATGATACCACCGGCTATTCTCCTTTCTACCTTCTGTTTGGTCGGCATCCTGCGCTGCCATTGGATACATTACTACCGAGTTCTACTGCCTCGACCACAGAGTATGCACGTGACGCCATCTCCCGAGCAACTATGGCCCGTGAAATCGCCCGAGACCGGCTCACCGCATCTCAGACCTACCAGAAGTCAGTTTACGACCGCCGGCATCGCCCAGTACACTATCCGCCGGGCTCACTCGTCCTCCTTTGGTCTCCTTCTCGCCATGTCGGTCTCTCTGAGAAACTTCTACGTCAGTACAGTGGCCCTTATCGAGTTCTCCGTCAGGCGACCGACGTGACCTACGAGATTACACCTCTTCATGCTCCGACGTCGTCCACTAGCCCTTTGACTGACGTCGTTCATGTAGTCCGTCTCAAACCGTACCACACGCCTGCTACATCATCCACTTAGCACCGGGACGGTGCTTTTGCCGCCGGGAGTTATGCTACGGTTGTGCTTGTGCTTGGAACGCTCGTGCTTGGTGCGCTCGCGCTTGGAACGCGAAGAGGACGAAGTGCGTTTCTGTTGCTGGGCTTCGCGTGCCCGGTTGTTCGGCTGCGTGGCTGTAAGCTGTTTCCCTGTAAATATATTTTTCCCTTTTGGTGTGCACATCTTCACGTTACAATATAAATATCTAGGAGTCACACTCTCTTCTAATCTATCATGGCAGGTTCATATTGGTAACATCATTTCAGCATCAAACAAAACACTCGGTTTTCTGAAACGTCACCTTCGTCTTGCCCCACCAAATGTTAAATTGCTCGCGTATAAATCACTTATAAGACCCAAATTAGAATATGCATCCCCCATCTGGAGCCCCACAACAAGCATATCTAATCACCGCATTGGAAGCTGTGCAGAATCGTGCTGCCCGATTCATTCATTCCTCATACTCATATGACGTCAGTGTCTAATCCTTGAAAGCTACATCCGGACTGCCACCCCTCTCTTTTCGTCGTCGCATTGCTAGCCTCACCCTTTATCACAAATTCTTTTATTCTTCTCTCAATCAAGCACCGTATATCGCCGCCGCATCACGCATATCTCACCGCACCCGTCATCCCCTTCAAGTTGCCCGCCCACTATCACGCACTACTACGTTTTCAGCTTCGTTATTTCTACGAGCAGCCACGGACTGGAACGGCCTACCCCATGACATCGTCGCCATCGCTTCAGCATCTGCTTTTCAAGAAAGCGTAACAGATCACATTCAATGTTAAATTACCAACGCTGTTTGTTTTCCTCACTACAAATGTAATCCCACCCCTTATGTAACACCCCCTGAAATGGGGCCTTTAAGGAATAAAACTGAACTGAACTGAACTACATCTTGGAGAAAATATGTTGCAAACACCATGTTGAAAAGTTCATGGAGAAGCTCCATAATGAAAAACTCCATGCTGGAGAAACTTCATCTCAGAGAAATTAAATAATGCAGAATCTCTATGTTGCAGAATATCTATGTTGGAGACTCCATGCTGTAGAATCTCTATGCTGGAGAAACACCATGCTGGAGAAACTTCATGCTGGAGATACTGCATGTTGGAGAAATTTCATGTTGGGGAATCCTGATGTTGGAGACTCCACGCACGCGAAAGTTTGTGTTGGAGAAACTGCATGTTGCAGAAGCTCCAAGCTGGAGAATCTCGATGCTCGAGAAACTGCACACTGCATGAATTTCAGGTTGGAGAAACTCTATTGTGGAGAAACTATGCTGGTGAAATTCCGTGCTGGCGAAACTCAATCCTGGACAAACTCTATGCATCAGAAACTCCACACTAGAGAAACTCTATGTTGGAGAACTCCACGTTGTAGAAACTCCATAATCGGGAAACTCCATGTTAGATACTCCACGTTAGAAACTTCATGCTGGAGAAACATCATTTTGGAGGAACTCCTCGTTGGAGAATCTTCATGTTGGAGAATCCATCAGGAGAAACTTCATGTAGGAGAAACACCAACTTGGAGAAATTCCGTGGTGAAAACTATGTTAGAGACTCCATGCTAGAGAGACTGCATGTTGGAAAAACTCCATGCTGGAGAAACTGCATGCTGGAGAAACACCATCTTGGCGAAAATAAGTTCGGGAGATTCCATGTTGGGTAAACTCTGTGTTCGAGAAACTCTGTGTTGGATAAACTTCATGTATGTGATCCTATATACTCTTAAAACTCCATGCTGTAGCTCCATGCTTGTGAAACTCCATGCTGGAGAAACTCCACACTGGAGAAATGTTGGAGAAACTCTATGCTGAAGAATCTATGCTGGGGAAATTTCATCCTGGTGAAACTCCATGCTGGAGAAACTTCATGTTGGAGATACGAGTTTGAGAAACTACATGTTGCAGAAAGTCCAAGCTGGAGAAATTCCATCGTACTCCATGCTGGAGAAACTCCATGTTGGAGAAACCACCTGTTGGAGAAACTTAATATTGAAAACTCCATGTTGGAGAAACACCATGTAGAAACCACCAGCCTGGAGAAACTCCATGTTGGAGAAACTGATGTTGGAGAATCTTTATGTTGGAGAAACTCCATGCTGGAAAACCTCCATGCTAGAGAAATGCTATGCTGGAGAAACTATATTGGAAAAAGACCATGTTGGAGTTTCTCCACACTGGTCAAATTTCATGTAGGAGAAATTTCATGTTGGAGAAACTCCATGTTAGAGAAACTTCACGCTGGAGAGAGTTCAATTTAGACAAACTATATGTTAGAGAGACTCCATGTCGGAGCAACTCCATGTTTAACAAACTCCATGCTGGAGAAACTACACTTCACACTGGAGAAACTTCATGCTGGAGAACTCCATGTTGAAGAAATTATATGTTGAAGAAACTCCATAATTGAGAAACTTCATGTTAGATACTCCATGTTGGAGAAGCTTGATGTTGGAGAATATGCATGTTGGAGAATAGCAGGAGAAATTTTATGTAGAAGAAACACCATCTTGCAGAAACTCCGTGTTGGAAACTTTACGTTGGAAACCCCATGCTGGAGAAACACCATGTTGGCGAAATTATGGTCAGGAGATTACGTGTTGGGTAAACTCCACGTTGGAGAAACTCTGTTGGGGAAAATTCATGTTGGAGAAACTAAATTCTGGATAAACATCATGCTGATGATATTCCATGCTGGTGAAACTCCATGCTGGAGAAACTGCAAGCTGGAGAAACACCATGTTGGCGAAACTATGGTCAGGAGATTACATGTTTGGTAAACTAAACGTTGGAGAAACTCTGTTGGAGAAACTAAATGCTGAATAAACTCCATTCTGATGAAACTCCATGCCGGTGAAACTTTATGCTGGAGAAACACCATACTAGAGAAACTCTGATGAAGAAATGTTATGTTGGCGAATCTTCATGCTGGAGAAACTTCATGTTTGTTAATGTTCATGTTGAAGAAACTATATGTCGCAGGAACTCCATGATGGAGAGACTCATTGCTGAAAGAAACACGATACACTGGAGAAACACCACGCTGGGGAAACTACATGTTGGAGAAAAGATGTTGCAAACAGCGTGTTGTAAAGTTAATGTTGGAGAAGCTCCATAATGAAATACTCCATGCAGGAGAAACTTCATCTTAGAGAAACTACATGATGGAGAATCTCTATGTTGGAGACTCCATGCTGTAGAATCTCTATGCTGCAGAAACCCCATGCTAGAGGAACACCATGATGGAGAAATTTCATGCTGGAGATACTGCATGTTCGAGAAACTTCATGTAGAAGAATCGAGATCTCGGAGACTTCACGCAGGCGAAAGTTTGTGTTGGAGAAACTGCATGTTGCATAAGCTCCAAGCTGGAGAAACTCCATGCTCGAGGAACTCCACACTGCATAAACTCCATGTTTAAGAAAATCTATGCTGGAGAAACTAAGCTGGTGAAATTCCATGCTGGTGAAACTGAATGCTGGAGAAACTGGAGAAACTACATGTTGGAGAAACGTCATGTTGGAAACTCCATGTTGGAGGAACACCATGTTGGAACCTCCATGCTGGAGAAACTCTATGTTGCAAAAATTCCATCTTAGAGAAACTTAATTTTGGAGAAACTCCAAGTTGGAGACCCCATTCTGGATAAACTCCATGTTGGAGAAACTCACGATGCAGAAACTGCATGTTGGATGAACTCCATGCTGGAGAAACTCCATGCTAGAGAAACTCTATCTGGAGAAACTGCATTGAAGAAAGTCCATGTTATAGATATTTTACACTAGAGAAACTCCATGAAAGAGACACTCCTTGTTGGAGAAACTCCATGTAAGTGAAAGTACACGCAAGAGAGAGTCAAATTTGGAGATATTTTTTGTGAGAGAGACTCCATGTCAGAGAAACTCCATGATTGGGAAACTCCATGCTGGAGAAACTCCACGCATGAGAAACACTACACTGGAGAAAATGTATGCTGGAGAACTTCATGCTGAAGAAACTCCATGTTGAACAAACTTCATAATCGAGAAACTCCATGTTAGATACTCCATGTCGGAGAAACTCCATGTTGGAGAATCTCCATGTCGGAGAACCCAGGCAGGAGAAAGTTCATGTAGGAGAAACACTATCTTGCAGAAACTCGGTATTGGAAACTTCATGTTGGAAACTCCATGCTGGAGAAACTGCATGCTGGAGAAACACCATGTTGGCGAAACTATGGTCGGGAGATTACATGTTGGGTAAACTCCACGTTGGAGAAACTCTGTTGGAGAAAATTCATGTTGAAGAAACTAAATGCTGAATAAGCGTCATGCTGATGATACTCCATGCTGGTGAAACTTCATGCTGGAGAAACTTCATGTTTGTTAATCTTCATGTTGAAACTAATGTTGTAGGGACTCCCTCTTGGAGAGACTCTATGCTGAAGAAACTCCATGCTGGAGAAACGATACACTGGAGAATGTCCACGCTGCGGAAACTACATGTTGGAGAAAATATGTTGCAAACACCTTGTTGGAAAGCATGTTGGACAAGCTCCATAATGAAATACTCCATGCTGGAGAAACTTCATCTCAGAGAAACTAAATGATGCAGAATCTCTATGTAGCAGAATCTCTATGTTGGGGACTCCATGCTGTAGAATCTCCATGCTGCAGAAACCTCATGCTGGAGAAACTTCATGCTGGAGATAATGCATGTTGGAGAAACTTCATGTTGGGGAATCCCGATGTTGGAGACTCCACGCAGGATAAATTTTGTGTTGGAGAAACCACATGTTGCAGAAGATCCAAGCTGGAGAATCTCCATGCTTGAGAAACTGCACACTGCATAAACTTCATGTTGGAGAAACTCTAATGTGGAGAAACTATGCTGGTGAAATTCCGTGCTGGCGAAACTCAATGCTGGAGAAACTCTACACATGAGAAACTCCACACTAGAGAAACTCTACGCTGGAGAACTCCACGTTGAAGAAACTCCATAATCGAGGAAACTCCATGTTAGACACTCCACGTTAGAAACTTCATGCTGGAGATACTCAATTTTGGAGAAACTCCAAGTTGGAGAATCTTCATAATGGAGAATCCATGCAGGAGAAACTTCATGTAGGAGAAACACCAAATTGGAGAAATTCCGTGGTGGAAACTATGTTAGACACTCCATGCTAGAGGGTCTGCATGTTGGAGAAACTCCATGCCGGAGAAACTGCATGCTGGAGAAACACCATTTTGGGGAAACTAAGTTCGGGAGATTCCATGTTGGGTAAACTCTGTGTTCGAGAAACTCTGTGTTGGATAAACTTCATGTTGGAGATCCAATATGCTCTAAAAACTCCTTGCTGGTAGCTCCATGCTTGTGAAACTCCATGCTGGAGAAACTCCACACTGGAGTAACTCCATGTTGTAGAAACTCTATGCTGGAGAATCCATGCTGGTGAAATTTCATCCTGGTGAAACTCCATGCTGGAGAAACTTCATGTTGGAGATACAAAGAGTTGGAGAAACTCCATGTTGCAGAAAGTCCAAGCTTGAGAAATTCCATCGTGGTGAAACTCCATGCTGGACAAACTCTATGTTGGAGAAACTACCTGTTAGGGAAACTTAATGTTGGAAACTCCATGTTGGAGAAACACCATGTAGGAACCTCCAGCCTGGAGAAACTCCATGTTGGAGAAACTGACATTGGAGAATCTATATGTTGGAGAAACTCCATGCTGGAAAAACTGCATGCTAGAGAAACGCTATGCTGGAGAAACTACATTGGAAAAAGTCCATGTTGGAGTTACTCCACACTGGACAAATTCCATGTAGGAGAAACTTCATGTTATACAAACTCCATGTTAGAGAAACTTCACGCTGGAGAGAGTCCAATTTGGAGAAACTATATGTTAGAGAGACTCCATATCGGAGCAACTCCATATTTAACAAACTCCATGCTGGAGAAACTACACTTCACTCTGGAGAAACTTCATGCTGGAGAATTCCATGTTGAAGAAAATATATGTTGAAGAAACTCCATAATCGAGAAACTCCATGTTAGATACACCATTTTCGAGAAGCTCCATGTTGGAGAATATGCATGTTGGAGAATAGCAAGAAAAATTTTACGAAGAAACGCCATCTTGCAGAAGCTCCGTGTTGGAAACTTCATGTTGGAAAATCCATGCTGGAGTAACTGCATGCTGGAGAAACACCATGTTGGCGAAACTATGGTCAGGAGATTATACATGTTGGGTAAACTCCACATTGGAGAAACTCTGTTGGAAAAAATTCATGTTGGAGAACTAAATGCTGGATAAACGTCATGAAGATATTCCATGCTGGTGAAACTCCATGCTGGAGAAACTGCATGCTAGAGAAACTCTGATGAAATGCTTTGTTGGTGATACTTCATGCTGGAGAAACTTAATGTTTGTTAACCTTCATGTTGAAACAATATGTCGTAGGGACTCCCTGTTGGAGAGACTCTACGCTTAAGAAACTTCATGCTGGAGAAACGATACACTGGAGAAACTCCACGCAGGGGAAACTACATCTTGGAGAAAATATGTTGCAAACACCATGTTGGAAAGTTCATGGAGAAGCTCCATAATGAAAAACTACATGCTGGAGAAACTTCATCTCAGAGAAATTAAATAATGCAGAATCTCTATGTTGCAGAATCTCTATGTTGGAGACTCCATGCTGTAGAATCTCCAAGCTGGAGAAACACCATGCTGGAAAAACTTCATGCTGGAGATACTGCATGTTGGAGAAATTTCATGTTGGGGAATCCTGATGTTGGAGACTCCACGCACGCGAAAGTTTGTGTTGGAGTAACTGCATGTTGCAGAAGCTCCAAGGTGGAGAATCTCGATGCTCGGGAAACTGCACACTGCATAAACTTCATGTTGGAGAAACTCTATTGTGGAGAAACTATGCTCTTGAAATTCCGTGCTGGCGAAACTCAATCCTGGACAAACTCTATGCATCAGAAACTCCACACTAGAGAAACTATGTTGGAGAACTCCACGTTGTAGAAACTCCATAATCGGGAAACTCCATGTTCGATACTCCACTTTAGAAACTTCATGCTGGAGATACACCATTTTGGAGGAACTCCTCGTTGGAGAATCTTCATGTTGGAGAATCCATGCAGCAGAAACTTCATGTAGGAGAAACACCAACTTGGAGAAATTCCGTGGTGAAAACTATGTTAGAGACTCCATGCTAGAGAGACTGCATGTAGGAAAAACTCCATGCTGGAGAAACTGCATGCTGGAGAAACACCATCTTGGCGAAAATAAGTTCGGGAGATTCCATGTTGGGTAAACTCTGTGTTCGAGAAACTCTGTGTTGGATAAACTTCATGTATGTGATCCTATATACTCTTAAAACTCCATGCTGTAGCTCCATGCTTGTGAAACTCCATGCTGGAGAAACTCCACACTGGAGAAATGTTGGAGAAACTCTATGCTGGAGAATCTATGCTGGGGAAATTTCATCATGGTGAAACTCCATGCTGGAGAAACTTCATGTTGGAGATACGAGTTTGAGAAACTACATGTTGCAGAAAGTTCAAGCTCGAGAAATTCCATCGTGGTGAAACTCCATGCTGGAGAAACTTCATGTTGGAGAAACCACCTGTTGGAGAAACTTAATATTGAAAACTCTATGTTGGAGAAACACCATGTAGGAACCTCCAGTCTGGAGAAACTCCATGTTGGAGAAGCTGACGTTGGAGAATCTCTATGTTGGAGAAACTCCATGCTGGAAAAACTGCATGCTAGGGAAACGCTATGCTGGAGAAACTACATTGGAAAAGGTCCATGTTGGAGTTACTCCACACTGGACAAATTCCATGTAGGAGAAACTTCATGTTATAGAAACTCCATGTTACAGAAACTTCACGCTGGAGAGAGTCCAATTCGGAGAAACTATATGTTAGAGAGACTCCATGTCGGAGCAACTCCATATTTAACAAACTCCATGCTGGAGAAACTACACTTCACTCTGGAGAAACTTCATGCTGGAGAACTCCATGTTGAAGAAACTATATGTTGAAGAAACTCCATAATCGAGAAACTCCATGTTAGATACACCATTTTGGTGAAGCTCCATGTTGGAGAATATGCATGTTGGAAAATAGCAAGAGAAATTTTATGTAGAAGACACATCATCTTGCAGGAGCTCCGTGTTGGAAACTTCAAGTTGGAAAATCCATGCTGGAGAAACTGCATGCTGGAGAAACACCATGTTGGCGAAACTATGGTCAGGAGATTATACATGTTGGGTATAAACTCCACATTGGAGAAACTCTGTTGGGGAAAATTCATGTTGGAGAAACTAAATGCTGGATAAACGTCATGCTGATGATATTCCATGCTGGTGAAACGATACACTGGAGAAACTCCACGCAGGGGAAACTACATCTTGGAGAAAATATGTTGCAAACACCATGTTGGAAAGTTCATGGAGAAGCTCCATAATGAAAAACTCCATGCTGGAGAAACTTCATCTCAGAGAAATTAAATAATGCAGAATCTCTATGTTGCAGAATATCTATGTTGGAGACTCCATGCTGTAGAATCTCTATGCTGGAGAAACACCATGCTGGAGAAACTTCATGCTGGAGATACTGCATGTTGGAGAAATTTCATGTTGGGGAATCCTGATGTTGGAGACTCCACGCACGCGAAAGTTTGTGTTGGAGAAACTGCATGTTGCAGAAGCTCCAAGCTGGAGAATCTCGATGCTCGAGAAACTGCACACTGCATAAATTTCAGGTTGGAGAATTTCTATTGTGGAGAAACTATGCTGGTGAAATTCCGTGCTGGCGAAACTCAATCCTGGACAAACTCTATGCATCAGAAACTCCACACTAGAGAAACTCTATGTTGGAGAACTCCACGTTGTAGAAACTCCATAATCGGGAAACTCCATGTTATATACTCCACGTTAGAAACTTCATGCTGGAGAAACATCATTTTGGAGGAACTCCTCTTTGGAGAATCTTCATGTTGGAGAATCCATCAGGAGAAACTTCATGTAGGAGAAACACCAACTTGTAGAAATTCCGTGGTGAAAACTATGTTAGAGACTCCATGCTAGAGAGACTGCATGTTGGAAAAACTCCATGCTGGAGAAACTGCTTGCTGGAGAAACACCATCTTGGCGAAAATAAGTTCGGGAGATTCCATGTTGGGTAAACTCTGTGTTCGAGAAACTCTGTGTTGGATAAACTTCATGTATGTGATCCTATATACTCTTAAAACTCCATGCTGTAGCTCCATGCTTGTGAAACTCCATGCTGGAGAAACTCCACACTGGAGAAATGTTGGAGAAACTCTATGCTGAAGAATCTATGCTGGGGAAATTTCATCCTGGTGAAACTCCATGCTGGAGAAACTTCATGTTGGAGATACGAGTTTGAGAAACTACATGTTGCAGAAAGTCCAAGCTGGAGAAATTCCATCGTACTCTATGCTGGAGAAACTCCATGTTGGAGAAACCACCTGTTGGAGAAACTTAATATTGAAAACTCCATGTTGGAGAAACACCATGTAGAAACCACCAGCCTGGAGAAACTCCATGTTGGAGAAACTGATGTTGGAGAATCTTTATGTTGGAGAAACTCCATGCTGGAAAACCTCCATGCTAGAGAAACGCTATGCTGGAGAAACTATATTGGAAAAAGACCATGTTGGAGTTACTCCACACTGGTCAAATTTCATGTAGGAGAAATTTCATGTTGGAGAAACTCCATGTTAGAGAAACTTCACGCTGGAGAGAGTTCAATTTAGACAAACTATATGTTAGAGAGACTCCATGTCGGAGCAACTCCATGTTTAACAAACTCCATGCTGGAGAAACTACACTTCACACTGGAGAAACTTCATGCTGGAGAACTCCATGTTGAAGAAATTATATGTTGAAGAAACTCCATAATTGAGAAACTTCATGTTAGATACTCCATGTTGGAGAAGCTTGATGTTGGAGAATATGCATGTTGGAGAATAGCAGGAGAAATTTTATGTAGAAGAAACACCATCTTGCAGAAACTCCGTGTTGGAAACTTTACGTTGGAAACTCCATGCTGGAGAAACACCATGTTGGCGAAATTATGGTCAGGAGATTACGTGTTGGGTAAACTCCACGTTGGAGAAACTCTGTTGGGGAAAATTCATGTTGGAGAAAATAAATTCTGGATAAACATCATGCTGATGATATTCCATGCTGGTGAAACTCCATGCTGGAGAAACTGCAAGCTGGAGAAACACCATGTTGGCGAAACTATGGTCAGGAGATTACATGTTTGGTAAACTAAACGTTGGAGAAACTCTGTTGGAGAAACTGAATGCTGAATAAACTCCATTCTGATGAAACTCCATGCTGGTGAAACTTTATGCTGGAGAAACACCATACTAGAAAAACTCTGATGAAGAAATGTTATGTTGGCGAATCTTCATGCTGGAGAAACTTCATGTTTTTGAATGTTCATGTTGAAGAAACTATATGTCGCAGGAACTCTATGATGGAGAGACTCATTGCTGAAAGAAACACGATACACTAGAGAAACACCACGCTGGGGAAACGACATGTTGGAGAAAAGATGTTGCAAACAGTGTGTTGTAAAGTTAATGTTGGAGAAGCTCCATAATGAAATACTCCATGCAGGAGAAACTTCATCTTAGAGAAACTACATGATGGAGAATCTCTATGTTGGAGACTCCATGCTGTAGAATCTCTATGCTGCAGAAACCCCATGCCGGATGAACACCATGCTGGAGAAATTTCATGCTGGTGATACTGCATGTTCGAGAAACTTCATGTTGAAGAATCGAGATGTCGGAGACTCCACGAAGGCGAAAGTTTGTGTTGGAGAAACTGCATGTTGCATAAGCTCCAAGCTGGAGCAACTCTATGCTCGAGGAACTCCACATTGCATAAACTCCATGTTTAAGAAAATCTATGCTGGAGAAACTAAGCTGGTGAAATTCCATGCTGGTGAAACTGAATGCTGGAGAAACTGGAGAAACTACATGTTGGAGAAACGTCATGTTGGAAACTCCATGTTGGAGGAACACCATGTTGGAACCTCCATGCTGAAGAAACTCTATGTTGCAGAAATTCCATCTTAGAGAAACTAAATTTTGGAGAAACTCCAAGTTGGAGACCCCATTCTGGATAAACTCCATGTTGGAGAAACTCACGATGCAGAAACTGCATGTTGGATAAACTCCATGCTGGAGAAACTCCATGCTAGAGAAACTCTATGCTGGAGAAACTGCATTGAAGAAAGTCCATGTTATAGATATTTTACACTGGAGAAACTCCATGAAAGAGACACTCCTTGTTGGAGAAACTCCATGTAAGTGAAAGTACACGCAAGAGAGAGTCCAATTTGGAGATATTTTATGTGAGAGAGACTCCATGTCAGAGAAACTCCATGATTGAGAAACTCCATGCTGGAGAAACTCCACGCATGAGAAACACTACACTGGAGAAAATGTATGCTGGAGAACTTCATGTTGAAGAAACTCCATGTTGAACAAACTCCATAATCGAGAAACTTCATGTTAGATACTCCATGTCGGAGAAACTCCATGTTGGAGAACCCAGGCAGGAGAAAGTTCATGTAGGAGGAACACTATCTTGCAGAAATTCGGTATTGGAAACTTCATGTTGGAAACTCCATGCTGGAGAAACTGCATGCTGGAGAAACACCATGTTGGCGAAACTATGGTCGGGAGATTACATGTTGGGTAAACTCCACGTTGGAGAAACTCTGTTGGAGAAAATTCATGTTGAAGAAACTAAATGCTAGATAAACGTCATGCTGATGATATTTCATGTTGTTGAAACTTCGTGCTGGAGAAACTTCATGTTTGTTAATCTTCATGTTGAAACTAATGTTGTAGGGACTCCCTGTTGGAGAGACTCTATGCTGAAGAAACTCCATGCTGGAGAAAAGATACACTGGAGAAAGTCCAAGCTGGGGAAACTACATGTTGGAGAAAATATGTTGCAAACACCTTGTTGGAAAGCATGTTGGACATGCTCCATAATGAAATACACCATGCTGGAGAAACTTCATCTCAGAGAAACTATATGATGCAGAATCTCTATGTAGCAGAATCTCTATGTTGGGGACTCCATGCTGTAGAATCTCCATGCTGCAGAAACCTCATGTTGGAGAAACTTCATGCTGGAGATACTGCATGTTGGAGAAACTTCATGTTGGGGAATCCCGATGTTGGAGACTCCACGCAGGAGAGAGTTTGTGTTGGAGAAACCACATGTTGCAGAAGATCCAAGCTGGAGAATCTCCATGCTTGAGAAACTGCACACTGCATAAACTTCATGTTGGAGAAACTCTAATGTGGAGAAACTATGCTGGTGAAATTCCGTGCTGGCGAAACTCAATGCTGGAGAAACTCTACACATGAGAAACTCCACACTAGAGAAACTCTACGCTGGAGAACTCCATGTTGAAGAAACTCCATAATCGAGGAAACTCCATGTTAGATACTCCACGTTAGAAACTTCATGCTGGAGATACTCAATTTTGGAGAAACTCCAAGTTGGAGAATCTTCATAATGGAGAATCCATGCAGGAGAAACTTCATGTAGGAGAAACACCAACTTGGAGAAATTCCGTGGTGGAAACTTTGTTAGACACTCCATGCTAGAGGGTCTGCATGTTGGAGAAACTCCATGCCAGAGAAACTGCATGCTGGAGTAACACCATTTTGGGGAAACTAAGTTCGGGAGATTCCATGTTGGGTAAACTCTGTGTTCGAGAAACTCTGTGTTGGATAAACTTCATGTTGGAGATCCAATATGCTCTAAAAACTCCTTGCTGGTAGCTCCATGCTTGTGAAACTCCATGCTGGAGAAACTCCTCACTGGAGTAACTCCATGTTGGAGAAACTCTATGCTGGTGAAATTTCATCCTGGTGAAACTCCATGCTGGAGAAACTTCATGTTGGAGATACAAAGAGTTGGAGAAACTCCATGTTGCAGAAAGTCCAAGCTGGAGAAATTCCATCGTGGTGAAACTCCATGCTGGACAAACTCTATGTTGGAGAAACTACCTGTTGGGGAAACTTAATCTTGGAAACTCCATGTTGGAGAAACACTATGTAGGAACCTCCAGCCTGGAGAAACTCCATGTTGGAGAAAAAGACATTGGAGAATCTATATGTTGGAGAAACTCCATGCTGGAAAAACTGCATGCTAGAGAAACGCTATGCTGGAAAAATTGCATGCTAGAGAAACGCTATGCTGGAGAAACTACATTGGAAAAAGTCCATGTTGGAGTTACACCACACTGGACAAATTCCATGTAGGAGAAGCTTCATGTTATACAAACTCTATGTTAGAGAAACTTCACGCTGGAGAGAGTCCAATTTGGAGAAACTATAAGTTAGAGAGACTCCATGTCGGAGCAACTCCATATTTAACAAACTCCATGCTGGAGAAACTACACTTCACTCTGGAGAAACTTCATGCTGGATAATTCCATGTTGAAGAAATTATATGTTGAAGAAACTCCATAATCGAGAAACTCCATGTTAGATACACCATTTTGGAGAAGCTCCATGTTGGAGAATATGCATGTTGGAGAATAGCAAGAGAAATTTTACGAAGAAACGCCATCTTGCAGAAGCTCCGTGTTGGAAACTTTATGTTGGAAAATCCATGCTGGAGTAACTGTATGCTGGAGAAACACCATGTTGGCGAAACTATGGTCAGGAGATTATAAATGTTGGGTAAACTCCACATTGGAGTAACTCTGTTGGCGAAAATTCATGTTGGAGAAACTAAATGCTGGATAAACGTCATGAAGATATTCCATGCTGATGAAACTCCATGCTGGAGAAACTGCATGCTAGAGAAACTCTGATGAAATGCTTTGTTGGTGAAACTTCATGCTGGAGAAACTTAATGTTTGTTAACCTTCATGTTGAAACAATATGTCGTAGGGACTCCCTGTTGGAGAGACTCCACGCTTAAGAAACTTCATGCTGCAGAAACGATACACTGGAGAAACTCCACGCAGGGGAAACTGCATCTTGGAGAAAATATGTTGCAAACACCATGTTGGAACGTTCATGAAGAAGCTCCATAATGAAAAACTACATGCTGGAGAAACTTCATCTCAGATACATAAATAATGCAGAATCTCTATGTTGCAGAATCTCTATGTTGGAGACTCCATGCTGTAGAATCTCCATGCTGGAGAAACACCATGCTGGAGAAACTTCATGCTGGAGATACTGCATGTTGGAGAAATTTCATGTTGGGGAATCCTGATGTTGGAGACTCCACGCACGCGAAAGTTTGTGTTGGAGAAACTGCATGTTGCAGAAGCTCCAAGCTGGAGAATCTCGATGCTCGAGAAACTGCACACTGCATAAACTTCATGTTGGAGAAACTCTATTGTGGAGAAACTATGCTGGTGAAATTCCGTGCTGGCGAAACTCAATCCTGGACAAACTCTATGCATCAGAAACTCCACACTAGAGAAACTCTATGTTGGAGAACTCCACGTTGTAGAAACTCCATAATCGGGAAACTCCATGTTAGATACTCCACGTTAGAAACTTCATGTTGGAAAATCCATGCTGGAGAAACTGCATGCTGGAGAAACACCATGTTGGCGAAACAATGGTCAGGAGATTATACATGTTGGGTAAACTCCACATTGGAGAAACTCTGTTGGGGAAAATTCATGTTGGAGAAACTAAATTATGGATAAACGTCATTAAGATATTCCATGCTGATGAAACTCCATGCTGGAGAAACTGCATGCTAGAGAAACTCTGATGAAATGCTTTGTTGGTGAAACTTCATGCTGGAGAAACTTAATGTTTGTTAATCTTCATGTTGAAACAATATGTCGTAGGGACTTCCTTGGAGAGACTCCACGCTTAAGAAACTCCATGCTGGAGAAACGATACACTGGAGAAACTCCACGCAGGGTGGGCTCGGTGACTGCACCACAGCTCAGCCACCTAATTCTCTTACCTTTGCGATGCAGACGACCGTCCTCGCATTTGCCAGCCTGCTGCTGCCGTCCCTGGCAGGCCTATCTACGGGGGCGTCATCGGTGTGCGCACTGCCGTACACTGGGGATGACCCGGGCTCCTGCCATCTACCGCCCGAGGAGTGCTCGTCCCTACTGAATGTGCCGCCAGAGGAGCTGCACACACCGGAAATCACAGTACCATGGGTGGCCACATCGACATCAGCAACAATGCCAAAATGTATAAAAGAGCTTCACCCGCTGACACCGCTTCGTGGGCTCGGTGACTGCACCACAGCGCAGCCACCTAATCCGCTTACATTTGCGATGCAGACGACCGTCCTCGCATTTGCCAGCCTGCTGCTGCCGTCCCTGGCAGGCCTGTCTACGGGGGCGTCATCGGTGTGCGCACTGCCGTACACTGGGGATGACCCGGGCTCCTGCCATCTACCGCCCTACGAGTGCTCGTCCCTACTGGATGTGCCGCCAGAGGAGCTGCACACACCGGAAATCACAGTACCATGGGTGGCCACATCGACATCAGCAACAATGCCAACATGTATAAAAGAGCTTCACCCGCTGGCACCGCTTCGTGGGCTCGGTGAGTGCACCACAGCGCAGCCACCTAATCCGCTTACCTTTGCGATGCAGGTCAGTACATCGTATGCCCTCTTCGCTAAAAAATCCAGTAATTATATTTTGGTGCAGTTTCCGAGCCCGCACTGCTGTGTCGCCATTGCCGTTGAGTGTGCTCACGTAATTCATTCCTTGCTCATGCTATCAGGTGACTTTGAGACTAACCCTGGTCCTGAGGGAAACGCTGCTGTACTCGCTGAACAACAGAAGCTAAACGCGGGACAGACCCTGTTGATTACAAAAATACACGGCCTCAAAACACAGCTGAACACAACAGATCAAACCATAGCAAGCCTAGACAAACGAATGGCCGATCTCGAAGCGCATTACCAAACACTTCTTCGCCTCAGAAACGATATTGAAATAATGCAGCCAACCACAATCAACCAAGCTAAAAAGACTGAAGAACTAGAAACACGCCTGGATGACGCGGAAAACCAATCACGTCGGAATAACCTCATTTTCTATGGCATCCCTGGCCCTGCTAGCGCTGAAACGTGGGCTGAGTCAGAAAAACTATTCATTGATGTTTGCCGCAATAATCTTGATATAACCTTGAAACCTAACGACATTGAAAGAGCGAATCGCCTCGGAAATCATTCAGCCGACCGAATTCGTCCCGTAATCGTAAAATTCCTATCTCATAAAACCAAAGACGCACTGTTATCAAATGGCCGTAAATTAAAAGACACAAACTACAGTATTGGATAAGGACTTTTCCCGCACCGTTCGACACGCGCGTAAACAGTTACTAGTGTTTGCCAAAGCCAATTCTAACAAGTACTCCTTGCGCTTCAAAACCCTGCACATCGGCTCAAAACGCTATGTATTTGACGCATCATCCCAAACCGTTAAGGAAATCGCATAGCAATTGCCCCGTCACAAAACTTTAACAAATCGTCGACCCGCTCCACCGCACAATGTTCTCTCGTTTTCGATAATATTCACTAACATCCGTAGTCTTCTTCCAAAGCGCGAACTCATATCAAACATCATGTCGTCATCCGGAAGCAACATACTAATACTAACAGAAACTTGGCTAAATGGTGACGTAACGGATGCGGAAATTTCGGCCGATTTACCCCACTTCGAAGTGTATCGAAACGATCGGAAAGGCAAACGGGGGGGCGGTGTTCTCGTTGCCATTCATCGAGGCATATCATGCTCTGTTGTTGACGTCGCATCCGACATTGAAGCCATATGGCTCATCTGTCGCGCTCCCCCCGTAACAGTTCTGCTTGGCGTTTGCTACAGGCCCCCCCAGACTAGTCCAGACTTCCCACGTCATCTGAACAACATCCTTCATAAACTTGTTTTCACATATCCAAATGCCCGTATTCTTCTTTTTGGTGATTTTAACTACCCGGATATTGATTGGCAGAACATAGCTAGTTCCACAATAACGTGTCATGCAGAGGCGAAGAACTTCATCGATGTCTGTTTAAATTTTAACCTCACTCAATTAATTTCCCAACCAACCCGTGTCTCACGAGAATCAGCAAACACACTCGACCTGATACTAACTAACAAGCAGCCCCGAGAATGTATCATCCATCAGTTACCTTCCTGAAATGAGCGATCACAAAGTCATGCACGCTTTATTCTCATTTACCTCGACTCAAAAACAGACATCCGATAAAACGATACACCTCTACGATAAGGGTAACTATAATGCAATAACTGAAGAACTTAACACCTTTTTTCCTGAATACGTATCCGCATTTCACACTCGCTCAATTCTTGAAAACTGGCTGATATTCAACAACAAATTAAATCATCTCACTAATATGTTCGTACCAAGGATTACCTTTCATACTAATCGCAATAAACCATGGTTTACCCAGCACTTAAAACGACTCGAAAACAAAAAGAAACGATTGTTTCGTACCGCCAAACGAAACGACACGCCTGCCGCATGGGGAAAATACTTCGAGGCCGAGAAATCATACCTACTTTCTGTTCGTAACGCAAAGTACTCATTTTATCACAATGATTTACCAAACTTACTTATAAGAAACCCCAAGCAATTCTGGCAAGTTTTAAACCCAACACATCCTCCCAATATTAAACTGACGAATGATTCACATGAAGCAGTGACTGACCATGATTGCGCAGAAATATTTAACCATGCATTCACATCTGTGTGCACTACCGAACCCAACGCACTTTCACAATTACCACCCTTTAACTTAGAAACCCCCATGCCGGCAGTCACGTTCGTCGAAGAAGGCATTTCATCCATAATTCGTAATATGAAACTTTCATCATCAGCTGGTATGGACCTGATTAATTAAAAAATATTGAAAAACGTGGAATCAATTTGTGCATCATATTTATGTCTCATTTTCTCACAGTCACTCTCCTCAGAAATTTTTCCTCTTGATTGGAAAACGGGGAAGGTCGTTCCAGTCTACAAATCAGGTAACAGAGACTCGCCCTTGAATTACAACCCCATTTCATTGACTAGTGTGCCTTGTAAAATCATGGAACATGTCATCTACTCACAAATCGTAAACTTCTTGGACGGAAACCATTTCTTTCACCCCTCACAACATGGGTTTCGTAAGGGCCTCTCTTGCGAAACACAACTAGCGCTTTTCCTTCACGACTTGCACACTAATCTAGACCGTAATATGCAGACAGACACCCTCTTTCTTGATTTCGCCAAAGCTTTTGACAAGGTTCCCCACCGCCGGCTATTACTAAAACTCTCAAAGCTGAACCTACCCCCCTAATACTCTCAAATGGATTGAAGAATTCCTAACTAACCGTTCTCAGTCAGTCTATCTTAACGGCCATCTGTCTACATCTCTCCCGGTTATTTCAGGGGTCCCACAAGGTTCTGTCCTCGGTCCCCTCCTATTCTTAATATATATTAACGACTTGCCCCTGCATGTTTCCTGTAGTATTCGAATTTTCGCAGATGAATGTGTTATTTACCGCACCATTAATAACTGTCACGATCAATACACTCTTCAGACAGAGCTTAACAACGTACTAAATTGGTGTGATAACTGGCTAATGTCCCTCAATCCTACTAAATGTAAACTCATGTCCTTCACTCGTCGTCACAATCCATATCTCTTTCATTATTCAATTTCTAACACACAGATTGAGCAAGTACAATCATATTGCTACGGTTGTGCTTGTGCTTGGAACGCTCGTGCTTGGTGCGCTCGCGCTTGGAACGCGAAGAGGACGAAGTGCGTTTCTGTTGCTGGGCTTCGCGTGCCCGGTTGTTCGGCTGCGTGGCTGTAAGCTGTTTCCCTGTAAATATATTTTTCCCTTTTGGTGTGCACATCTTCACGTTACATTATTGGTGGAGGTGCGGGGTAAACGTGGGCGAAAAAACCACAACATCGTCGAGGTAACATAGACATGTGGACCATTTAAAGCCGCGAAGCAAGGAGTCCATCATTCTTTCGAAGGTAGCTGGCGCATTACAGAGACCGAAGGGCATAACTTTAAACTGATATAAGCCGTCCGGTGTGACGAATGCCGTCTTTTCGCGGTCACTGTCATCAACAGAGATTTGCCAATACCCGGACCGAAGGTCAATTGAAGAGAAAAATTTGGCTCCGTGAAGGCAGTCCAAAGCATCGTCTATTCTTGGGAGTGGATAGACGTCTTTTTTTGTTATGTTGTTTAGGTGCCGGTAATCAACGCAAAAGCGCCAGCTGCCGTCCTTCTTTTTAACCAGCACAACTGGTGAGGCCCAAGGGCTCGACGAGGGCTCTATGATGTCTTTACTGAGCATCTTGTCCACCTCTTGCTGTATGATGGTGCGTTCTGTACTGGACACTCTGTAGGGTCGTCTGTGAATAGGAGCTGCGTCACCGGTGTTGATGCGATGCGTGACCACCGATGTTCGAGCCAAAGGGCGGTCATCGAAGTCAAAGATGTCGCGAAAAGACGACAGAAGATACCGAAGGTCGTGAGCTTGCCCTGGTAAGAGGTCAGCAGCAATCATTTTTGCATATTCATCAGGTGGTGGGACGTCAGAGTCGCGGCAGTTCGACGAGGGTGGGACGCTTCTCACCGCCGATACGACGCATTCGGCAGCAGGGCACAGCGTGGCGAGCGACATACCTTGTGGGAGCGGCTGAACGTAAGAGGCAAAGTTGAGAACCGGAAGGGACGCTTGATTTGCCGACATGGTGAGAACTGTATGCGCAAGGGCAACACTGCGTGTAAAGGGCACATCAGGAACCGGAGTAATGATGTAGTCACCATCGGGAACTGGCGGGACCGAGGAGAAACGGACATAAGTGGCGGCATCGGGGTCCAGGCGGACAAAGTCGGCGGTGCACAGTCGGTGAACAATTGGATCCGGTGGCTCTGAAGGAACAGGTAGAACGAGTTGAACGATGCTTGTGGCGCAATCTATAAGGGCGGAATGGTCGGTGAGAAAGTCAAGGCCGAGAATGATGTCATGAGGGCAGTGTTCGAGGACAGTGAAGAGCACAGAAGTATGGCGGCCGGCTATTGAAACACGAGCAGTACACATTCCGACGACAATAGACATACCGCCATCTGCAACACGGACCACAGTTGAGGGGGCAGGAGTGAGCACTTTCCTTAGGCGACGGCGAAGACGAGCATTCATGACTGAGACGTGCGCTCCAGTGTCGATCAGAGCGGTAACAGGGACCCCGTCCACGTCGACGTTAAGGATGTTCCGATGAGCATGAAGAGTTAAAGGAGGGTTTTCTGGTCGGGTCGTCAGAGCAGCATCACCCCCAGACGCTGCAGCCATCAGTTTTCCGACCGGGAGCGGGCATATGGGGCCGGCGACGAAGGGCGGCGAGGTCGGGGCGATGGAGATCGACGGCGCTGAGGTGACGACGAACGGTTGGTAAGCGGGGTCTGAGCGTTGTGGCCAGAAGAGGTCGTTTCCGAGGGCGAGGGAGAGCGGCGGGAATATGCAGAACCCGGCGGGTAGCGGCTGTAGGTCGAGGACGGACGGCTTCGGCAGTGTCGAGATATGTGGCCAACTCGGGAGCAGTTAAAGCAGATGGGCCTGTCATCAGGTGTTCTCCATTCATCTGGATTGCGGCTGCGTCGAGGGTAGTATGCACGTTCAGAACCGAGCTCCGGGGACATGCGGCGAGCATATGGGGCACTAACTGAGCAAACAGGTTGAATCCCAAGATTGGCAAATTCTTTGCGAACGACAGCCTGTATAAGGGATACTGCTGGAGTACTGTCTGTTGCGGGTGGATGAAACGCAACGGGGAACATTGCTTCTACTTCTTGGCGCACAAGTCGTGTCAGGCTCTCAGATGTCGGCAGACGGCTCGGTGGAGTCGAGTCTACACAGGACGACGTCGCAATCGTATTCGGCAACCGCGTGAACTGCGGAGAAATTCGGCGGCTCTTCGCTTGTTCGAACCGGCGGCATTCCTTGATGATTGCGTCAACCGTTCCGCAGTCCTTGTATACAAGAAGGTTAAAGGCGTCATCTGCGATGCCTTTGAGCACGTGACCTACTTTGTCGCACTCTGACATAGTGGCGTCGACTTTCATGCAGAGAGCTAATATGTCCTGAATGTATGATACATAGGACTCTGTGGACGTTTGTGCACGGCATGCGAGCTCCTTCTTCGCAGCGAGCTGACGCCCGAATGGCTTACCAAACAGGTCACAAAGCTTGCGCTTGCAGAGATCCCAGCTGATGAGTTCATCCTCGTGGGTCTCGAACCATACCCTGGCAGTGCCCGTCAGGTAGAAGATGACGTTGGCCAACTTTAGGGTCGGGTCCCACCTGTTGTGTGTGCTCACGCGCTCGTACATTGCGAGCCAGTCCTCCACGTCGACGCCGTCCGTTCCGTTGAAGGTCCCAGGATCTCTCGGATGGGCAATGATGAACGCCGGGTTGGCGGACGCCGACGGAGCGGCCCCTTCGCTGGTCATGGTTGAAGAGCCAGCGAGCTGACGACCGCTGCGAAGTTCCGTGCTTGCTGTGGCTGTACCCCGCACCTCCACCAATGAGGAGGAGGTGAGGAGGCCTTTTCTTCGCTAGTCGACTTACTCACCTCCCCACCTATTCTGGCCCATTTTGATCCGTCGGCTCCGACTGAAGTTCGCACAGACGCCTGCGGTTATGGGATTGGCGCCGTGCTAGCCCAACGTCACAAAGGGCAAGAACGCGTTATTGCATATGCCAGCCGCCTCCTTTCTACAGCTGAGCGAAATTACTCAATTACAGAGCGCGAGTGTCTAGCTCTTGTCTGGGCCGTAGCTAAGTTCCGACCGTACCTGTTTGGCCGTCCTTTCTCCGTAGTGACCGATCACCACGCCCTTTGTTGGCTGTCTTCACTGAAAGACCCCACAGGCCGGCTCGGACGTTGGACGTTGCGCCTCCAAGAGTATTCTTACACTGTTCATTACAAGTCAGGGCGTCTCCATCAAGACGCCGACTGCCTGTCTCGGCACCCTGTAGAGCCGCCTGATCCTGGAGACAACGACCTCGGCCCGTGCCTCTTCGCTATCTCCGATCTGGTTAACATCGCGGACGAGCAGCGACAAGACTCTTCCTTGCGTATTCTCATTGATCGCCTCAACTGTGCCAGCCGAGATCCTTCATTGCAACTGTTCGTCATTCAGGATGGCTTCCTATACCGCCGCAACCTTCGTCCTGACGGACCTCCGCTCCTGCTAGTCGTTCCCCAGCGTCTCGTTCCTCTGTCCTAGCGGAACTACACGACCTACCGACCGCAGGCCACCTCGGCGTCTCCCGCACATACGATCGGGTCCGACGCCGCTTCTTTTGGCCTGGTCTGTACCGCTCTGTTCGGCGTTACGTTGCCTCCTGCGACCTCTGTCAACGCAGGAAGAGACCATCAACGTTGCCTGCTGGCCTTCTACAGCCTATTGACGTACCTCTCGAACCATTCTACCGTGTTGGACTCGACCTTCTCGGACCTTTCCCGACGTCCTGCTCCGGCAACCGTTGGATTGCTGTCGCGACCGACTATGCGACCCGGTACGCTATCATGCGTGCGTTACCAACAAGTTGCGCAACCGATGTCGCCGACTTCCTATTGCAGAACGTAATCCTTCACCACGGCGCTCCACACCAATTGCTGACGGACCGCGGCCGCTACTTTTTGTCCCGAGTAGTTGACGATATCCTCCGGTCCTGTGGCACGCAGCATAAGCTCACTACAGCTTACCATCCCCAGACGAACGGGCTTACCGAGCGCCTCAACAGGACTCTGACCGATATGCTATCCATGTATGTCTCGCCCGACCACCGCGATTGGGACGTTGCCTTGCCTTATGTAACATTTGCTTATAATTCGTCGCGGCATGATACCACCGGCTATTCTCCTTTCTACCTTCTGTTTGGTCGGCATCCTGCGCTGCCATTGGATACATTACTACCGAGTTCTACTGCCTCGACCACAGAGTATGCACGTGACGCCATCTCCCGAGCAACTATGGCCCGTGAAATCGCCCGAGACCGGCTCACCGCATCTCAGACCTACCAGAAGTCAGTTTACGACCGCCGGCATCGCCCAGTACACTATCCGCCGGGCTCACTCGTCCTCCTTTGGTCTCCTTCTCGCCATGTCGGTCTCTCTGAGAAACTTCTACGTCAGTACAGTGGCCCTTATCGAGTTCTCCGTCAGGCGACCGACGTGACCTACGAGATTACACCTCTTCATGCTCCGACGTCGTCCACTAGCCCTTTGACTGACGTCGTTCATGTAGTCCGTCTCAAACCGTACCACACGCCTGCTACATCATCCACTTAGCACCGGGACGGTGCTTTTGCCGCCGGGAGTTATGCTACGGTTGTGCTTGTGCTTGGAACGCTCGTGCTTGGTGCGCTCGCGCTTGGAACGCGAAGAGGACGAAGTGCGTTTCTGTTGCTGGGCTTCGCGTGCCCGGTTGTTCGGCTGCGTGGCTGTAAGCTGTTTCCCTGTAAATATATTTTTCCCTTTTGGTGTGCACATCTTCACGTTACAATATAAATATCTAGGAGTCACACTCTCTTCTAATCTATCATGGCAGGTTCATATTGGTAACATCATTTCAGCATCAAACAAAACACTCGGTTTTCTGAAACGTCACCTTCGTCTTGCCCCACCAAATGTTAAATTGCTCGCGTATAAATCACTTATAAGACCCAAATTAGAATATGCATCCCCCATCTGGAGCCCCACAACAAGCATATCTAATCACCGCATTGGAAGCTGTGCAGAATCGTGCTGCCCGATTCATTCATTCCTCATACTCATATGACGTCAGTGTCTAATCCTTGAAAGCTACATCCGGACTGCCACCCCTCTCTTTTCGTCGTCGCATTGCTAGCCTCACCCTTTATCACAAATTCTTTTATTCTTCTCTCAATCAAGCACCGTATATCGCCGCCGCATCACGCATATCTCACCGCACCCGTCATCCCCTTCAAGTTGCCCGCCCACTATCACGCACTACTACGTTTTCAGCTTCGTTATTTCTACGAGCAGCCACGGACTGGAACGGCCTACCCCATGACATCGTCGCCATCGCTTCAGCATCTGCTTTTCAAGAAAGCGTAACAGATCACATTCAATGTTAAATTACCAACGCTGTTTGTTTTCCTCACTACAAATGTAATCCCACCCCTTATGTAACACCCCCTGAAATGGGGCCTTTAAGGAATAAAACTGAACTGAACTGAACTACATCTTGGAGAAAATATGTTGCAAACACCATGTTGAAAAGTTCATGGAGAAGCTCCATAATGAAAAACTCCATGCTGGAGAAACTTCATCTCAGAGAAATTAAATAATGCAGAATCTCTATGTTGCAGAATATCTATGTTGGAGACTCCATGCTGTAGAATCTCTATGCTGGAGAAACAACATGCTGGAGAAACTTCATGCTGGAGATACTGCATGTTGGAGAAATTTCATGTTGGGGAATCCTGATGTTGGAGACTCCACGCACGCGAAAGTTTGTGTTGGAGAAACTGCATGTTGCAGAAGCTCCAAGCTGGAGAATCTCGATGCTCGAGAAACTGCACACTGCTTAAACTTCAGGTTGGAGAAACTCTATTGTGGAGAAACTATGCTGGTGAAATTCCGTGCTGGCGAAACTCAATCCTGGACAAACTCTACACATGAGAAACTCCACACTAGAGAAACTCTACGCTGGAGAACTCCACGTTGAAGAAACTCCATAATCGAGGAAACTCCATGTTAGATACTCCACGTTAGAAACTTCATGCTGGAGATACTCCATTTTGGAGAAACTCCAAGTTGGAGAATCTTCATAATGGAGAATCCATGCAGGAGAAACTTCATGTAGGAGAAACACCAACTTGGAGAAATTCCGTGGTGGAAACTATGTTAGACACTCCATGCTAGAGGGTCTGCATGTTGGAGAAACTCCATGCCGGAGAAGCTGCATGCTGGAGAAACACCATTTTGGGGAAACTAAGTTCGGGAGATTCCATGTTGGGTAAACTCTGTGTTCGAGAAACTCTGTGTTGGATAAACTTCATGTTGGAGATCCAATATGCTCTAAAAACTCCTTGCTGGTAGCTCCATGCTTGTGAAACTCCATGCTGGAGAAACTCCACACTGGAGTAACTCCATGATGTAGAACTCTATGCTGGAGAATCCATGCTGGTGAAATTTCATCCTGGTGAAACTCCATGCTGGAGAAACTTCATGTTGGAGATAAAAAGAGTTGGAGAAACTCCATGTTGCAGAAAGTCCAAGCTTGAGAAATTCCATCATGGTGAAACTCCATGCTGGACAAACTCTATGTTGGAGAAAGTACCTGTTAGGGAAACTTAATGTTGGAAACTCCATGTTGGAGAAACACCATGTAGGAACCTCCAGCCTGGAGAAACTATATGTTGGAGAAACTGACATTGGAGAATCTATATGTTGGAGAAACTCAATGCTGGAAAAACTTCATGCTAGAGAAACGCTATGCTGGAGAAACTACATTGGAAAAAGTCCATGTTGGAGTTACTCCACACTGGACAAATTCCATGTAGGAGAAACTTCATGTTATACAAACTCCATGTTAGAGAAACTTCACGCTTGAGAGAGTCCAATTTGGAGAAACTATATGTTAGAGAGACTCCATATCGGAGCAACTCCATATTTAACAAACTCCATGCTGGAGAAACTACACTTCACTCTGGAGAAACTTCATGCTGGAGAATTCCATGTTGAAGCAAATATATGTTGAAGAAACTCCATAATCGAGAAACTCCATGTTAGATACACCATTTTGGAGAAGCTCCATGTTGGAGAATATGCATGTTGGAGAATAGCAAGAGAAATTTTACGAAGAAACGCCATCTTGCAGAAGCTCCGTGTTGGAAACTTCATGCTGGAAAATCCATGCTGGAGTAACTGCATGCTGGAGAAACACCATGTTGGCGAAACTATGGTCAGGAGATTATACATGTTGGGTAAACTCCACATTGGAGAAACTCTGTTGGAAAAAATTCATGTTGGAGAACTAAATGCTGGATAAACGTCATGAAGATATTCCATGCTGGTGAAACTCCATGCTGGAGAAACTGCATGCTAGAGAAACTCTGATGAAATGCTTTGTTGGTGAAACTTCATGCTGGAGAAACTTAATGTTTGTTAACCTTCATGTTGAAACAATATGTCGTAGGGACTCCCTGTTGGAGAGACTCCACGCTTAAGAAACTTCATGCTGGAGAAACGATACACTGGAGAAACTCCACGCAGGGGAAACTACATCTTGGAGAAAATATGTTGCAAACACCATGTTGGAAAGTTCATGGAGAAGCTCCATAATGAAAAACTACATGCTGGAGAAATTTCATCTCAGAGAAATTAAATAATGCAGAATCTCTATGTTGGAGACTCCATGCTGTAGAATCTCCATGCTGGAGAAACTTCATGCTGGAGATACTGCATGTTGGAGAAATTTCATGTTGGGGAATCCTGATGTTGGAGACTCCACGCACGCGAAAGTTTGTGTTGGAGTAACTGCATGTTGCAGAAGCTCCAAGGTGGAGAATCTCAATGCTCGGGAAACTGCACACTGCATAAACTTCATGTTGGAGAAACTCTATTGTGGAGAAACTATGCTGGTGAAATTCCGTGCTGGCGAAACTCAATCCTGGACAAACTCTATGCATCAGAAACTCCACACTAGAGAAACTGTATGTTGGAGAACTCCACGTTGTAGAAACTCCATAATCGGGAAACTCCATGTTCGATAATCCACTTTAGAAACTTCATGCTGGAGATACACCATTTTGGAGGAACTCCTCGTTGGAGAATCTTCATGTTGGAGAATCCATGCAGGAGAAACTTCATGTAGGAGAAACACCAACTTGGAGAAATTCCGTGGTGAAAACTATGTTAGAGTCTCCATGCTAGAGAGACTGCATGTAGGAAAAACTCCATGCTGGAGAAACTGCATGCTGGAGAAACACCATCTTGGCGAAAATAAGTTTGGGAGATTCCATGCTGGGTAAACTGTGTTCGAGAAACTCTGTGTTGGATAAACTTCATGTATGTGATCCAATATACTCTTAAAACTCCATGCTGTAGCTCCATGCTTGTGAAACTCCATGCTGGAGAAACTCCACACTGGAGAAATGTTGGAGAAACTCTATGCTGGAGAATCTATGCTGGGGAAATTTCATCATGGTGAAACTCCATGCTGGAGAAACCATGTTGGAGATACGAGTTTGAGAAACTACATGTTGCAGAAAGTTCAAGCTCGAGAAATTCCATCGTGGTGAAACTCCATGCTGGAGAAACTTCATGTTGGAGAAACCACCTGTTGGAGAAACTTAATATTGAAAACTCTATGTTGGAGAAACACCATGTAGGAACCTCCAGTCTGGAGAAACTCCATGTTGGAGAAGCTGACGTTGGAGAATCTCTATGTTGGAGAAACTCCATGCTGGAAAACCTCCATGCTAGAGAAACGCTATGCTGGAGAAACTATATTGGAAAAAGTCCATGTTGGAGTTACTCCACACTGGACAAATTCCATGTAGGAGAAACTTCATGTTATAGAAACTCCATGTTACAGAAACTTCACGCTGGAGAGAGTCCAATTTGGAGAAACTATATGTTAGAGAGACTCCATGTCGGAGCAACTCCATATTTAACAAACTCCATGCTGGAGAAACTACATTTCACTCTGGAGAAACTTCATGCTGGAGAACTCCATGTTGAAGAAACTATATGTTGAAGAAACTCCATGTTCGATACACCATTTTGGTGAAGCTCCATGTTGGAGGATATGCATGTTGGAAAATAGCAAGAGAAATTTTACGTAGAAGAAACATCATCTTGCAGGAGCTCCGTGTTGGAAACTTCAAGTTGAAAAATCCATGCTGGAGAAACTGCATGCTGGAGAAACACCATGTTGGCGAAACTATGGTCAGGAGATTATACATGTTGGGTAAACTCCACATTGGAGAAACTCTGTTGGGGAAAATTCATGTTGGAGAACTAAATGCTGGATAAACGTCATGCTGATGATATTCCATGCTGGTGAAACGATACACTGGAGAAACTCCACGCAGGGGAAACTACATCTTGGAGAAAATATGTTGCAAACACCATGTTGGAAAGTTCATGGAGAAGCTCCATAATGAAAAACTCCATGCAGGAGAAACTTCATCTCAGAGAAAGTAAATAATGCAGAATCTCTATGTCGCAGAATCTCTATGTTGGAGACTCCATGCTGTAGAATCTCCTTGCTGGAGAAACACCATGCTGAAGAAACTTCATGCTGGAGATACTGCATGTTGGAGAAATTTCATGTTGGGGAATCCTGATGTTGGAGACTCCACGCACGCGAAAGTTTGTGTTGGAGAAACTGCATGTTGCAGAAGCTCCAAGCTGGAGAATATCGATGCTCGAGAAACTGCACACTGCATAAACTTCATGTTGGAGAAACTCTATTGTGGAGAAACTATGCTGGTGAAATTCCGTGCTGGCGAAACTCAATCCTGGACAAACTCTATGCATCAGAAACTCCACACTAGAGAAACTCTATGTTGGAGAACTCCACGTTGTAGAAACTCCATAATCGGGAAACTCCATGTTCGATACTCCACTTTAGAAACTTCATGCTGGAGATACACCATTTTGGAGGAACTCCTCGTTGGAGAATCTTCATGTTGGAGAATCCATGCAGGAGAAACTTCATGTAGGAGGAACACCAACTTGGAGAAATTCCGTGGTGAAAACTATGTTAGAGTCTCCATGCTAGAGAGACTGCATGTAGGAAAAACTCCATGCTGGAGAAACTGCATGCTGGAGAAACACCATCTTGGCGAAAATAAGTTCGGGAGATTCCATGCTGGGTAAACTGTGTTCGAGAAACTCTGTGTTGGATAAACTTCATGTATGTGATCCTATATACTCTTAAAACTCCATGCTGTAGCTCCATGCTTGTGAAACTCCATGCTGGAGAAACTCCACACTGGAGAAATGTTGGAGAAACTCTATGCTGGAGAATCTATGCTGGGGAAATTTCATCATGGTGAAACTCCATGCTGGAGAAACCATGTTGGAGATACGAGTTTGAGAAACTACATGTTGCAGAAAGTTCAAGCTCGAGAAATTCCATCGTGGTGAAACTCCATGCTGGAGAAACTTCATGTTGGAGAAACCACCTGTTGGAGAAACTTAATATTGAAAACTCTATGTTGGAGAAACACCATGTAGGAACCTCCAGTCTGGAGAAACTCCATGTTGGAGAAGCTGACGTTGGAGAATATGTTGGAGGAACTCCATGCTGGAAAAACTGCATGCTAGGGAAACGCTATGCTGGAGAAACTACATTAGAAAAAGTCCATGTTGGAGTTACTCCACACTGGACAAATTCCATGTAGGAGAAACTTCATGTTATAGAAACTCCATGTTACAGAAACTTCACGCTGGAGAGAGTCCAATTTGGAGAAACTATATGTTAGAGAGACTCCATGTCGGAGCAACTCCATATTTAACAAACTCCATGCTGGAGAAACTACATTTCACTCTGGAGAAACTTCATGCTGGAGAACTCCATGTTGAAGAAACTATATGTTGAAGAAACTCCATAATCGAGAAACTCCATGTTCGATACACCATTTTGGTGAAGCTCCATGTTGGAGGATATGCATGTTGGAAAATAGCAAGAGAAATTTTACGTAGAAGAAACATCATCTTGCAGGAGCTCCGTGTTGGAAACTTCAAGTTGGAAAATCCATGCTGGAGAAACTGCATGCTGGAGAAACACCATGTTGGCGAAACTATGGTCAGGAGATTATACATGTTGGGTAAACTCCACATTGGAGAAACTCTGTTGGGGAAAATTCATGTTGGAGAACTAAATGCTGGATAAACGTCATGCTGATGATATTCCATGCTGGTGAAACGATACACTGGAGAAACTCCACGCAGGGGAAACTACATCTTGGAGAAAATATGTTGCAAACACCATGTTGGAAAGTTCATGGAGAAGCTCCATAATGAAAAACTCCATGCAGGAGAAACTTCATCTCAGAGAAAGTAAATAATGCAGAATCTCTATGTCGCAGAATCTCTATGTTGGAGACTCCATGCTGTAGAATCTCCTTGCTGGAGAAACACCATGCTGAAGAAACTTCATGCTGGAGATACTGCATGTTGGAGAAATTTCATGTTGGGGAATCCTGATGTTGGAGACTCCACGCACGCGAAAGTTTGTGTTGGAGAAACTGCATGTTGCAGAAGCTCCAAGCTGGAGAATATCGATGCTCGAGAAACTGCACACTGCATAAACTTCATGTTGGAGAAACTCTATTGTGGAGAAACTATGCTGGTGAAATTCCGTGCTGGCGAAACTCAATCCTGGACAAACTCTATGCATCAGAAACTCCACACTCGAGACTCTATGTTGTAGAACTCCACGTTGTAGAAATTGCATAATCGGGAAACTCCATGTTAGATACTCCACGTTAGAAACTTCATGCTGGAGATACACCATTTTGGAGGAACTCCTCGTTGGAGATTCTTCATGTTGGAGAATCCATGCTGGAGAAAGTTCATGCAGGAGAAACACCAACTTGGAGAAATTCCGTGGAGGAAACTATGTTAGAGACTCCATGCTAGAGAGACTGCATGTGTGAGAAACTCCATGCTGGAGAAACTGCTTGCTGGAGAAACACCATCTTGTTGAAACTAAGTTCGGGAGATTCCATGTTGGGTAAACTCTGTGTTCGAGAAACTCTGTGTTGGATAAACTTCATGTTGGAGATACTATATGCTCTAAACACTCCATGCTGGTAGCTCCATGCTTGTGAAACCCCATTCTGGAGAAACTCCACACTGGAGAAACTTTATGCTGGAGATATGCTGGTGAAATTTCATATTGGTGAAACTCCATGCTGGAGAAAATTCATGTTGGAGATACAACGAGTTGGAGAAACTCCATGTTGCAGAAAGTCCAAGGTGGAGAAATTCCATCGTGGTGAAACTCCATGCTGGACAAACTCTATGTTGGAGAAACTACCTGTTAGGGAAACTTAATGTTGGAAACTCCATGTTGGAGAAACACCATGTAGGAACCTCCAGCCTGGAGAAACTCCATGTTGGAGAAACTGACATTGGAGAATCTATATGTTGGAGAAACTCCATGCTGGAAAAACTGCATGCTAGAGAAACGCTATGCTGGAGAAACTACATTGGAAAAAGTCCATGCTGGAGTTACTCCACACTGGACAAATTCCATGTAGGAGAGACTTCATGTTATACAAACTCCATGTTAGAGAAACTTCACGCTGGAGAGAGTCCAATTTGGAGAAACTATATGTTAGAGAGACTCCATGTCGGAGCAACTCTATATTTCACAAACTCCATGCTGGAGAAACTACACTTCACTCTGGAGAAACTTCATGCTGGAGAATTCCATGTTGAAGAAACTATATGTTGAAGAAACTCCATAATCGAGAAACTCCATGTTAGATACACCATTTTGGAGAAGCTCCATGTTGGAGAATATGCATGTTGGAGAATAGCAAGAGAAATTTTACGAAGAAACGCCATCTTGCAGAAGCTCCGTGTTGGAAACTTCATGTTGGAAAAATCCATGCTGGAGTAACTGTATGCTGGAGAAACACCATGTTGGCGAAACTATGGTCAGGAGATTATAAATGTTGGGTAAACTCCACATTGGAGAAACTCTGTTGGGGAAAATTCATGTTGGAGAAACTAAATGCTGGATAAACGTCATGAAGATATTCCATGCTGGAGAAACTGCATGCTAGAGAAACTCTGATGAAATGCTTTGTTGGTGAAACTTCATGCTGGAGAAACTTATTGTTTGTTAATCTTCATGTTGAAACAATATGTCGTAGGGACTTCCTTGGAGAGACTCCACGCTTAAGAAACTCCATGTTGGAGAAACGATACACTGGAGAAACTCCACGCAGGGTGGGCTCGGTGACTGCACCACAGCTCAGCCACCTTATTCGCTTACCTTTGCGATGCCGACGACCGTCCTCGCATTTGCCAGCCTGCTGCTGCCGTCCCTGGCAGGCCTGTCTACGGGGGCGTCATCGGTGTGCGCACTGCCGTACACTGGGGATGACCCGGGCTCCTGCCATCTACCGCCCGACGAGTGCTCGTCCCTACTTAATGTGCCGCCAGAGGAGCTGCACACACCGGAAATCATAGTACCATGGGTGGCCACATCGACATCAGCAACAATGCCAACATGTATAAAAGAGCTTCACCCGCTGACACCGCTTCGTGGGCTCGGTGACTGCACCACAGCGCAGCCACCTAATCCGCTTACATTTGCGATGCAGACGACCGTCCTCGCATTTGCCAGCCTGCTGCTGCCGTCCCTGGCAGGCCTGTCTACGGGGGCGTCATCGGTGTGCGCACTGCCGTACACTGGGGATGACCCGGGCTCCTGCCATCTACCGCCCGACGAGTGCTCGTCCCTACTGGATGTGCCGCCAGAGGAGCTGCACACACCGGAAATCACAGTACCATGTGTGGCCACATCGACATCAGCAACAATGCCAACATGTATAAAAGAGCTTCACCCGCTGACACCGCTTCGTGGGCTCGGTGACTGCACCACAGCGCAGCCACCTAATCCGCTTACCTTTGCGATGCAGGTGAGTACATCGTATGCCCTCTTCGCTAAAAAATCCAGTAATTATATTTTGGTGCAGTTTCCGAGCCTGCACTGCTGTGTCGCCATTGCCGTTGAGTGTGCTCACGTAATTCATTCCTTGCTCATGCTATCAGGTGACTTTGAGACTAACCCTGGTCCTGGGGGAAACGCTGCTGTACTCGCTGAAAAACAGAAGCTAAACGCGGGACAGACCCTGTTGATTACAAAAATACAGGGCCTCAAAACACAGCTGAACACAAATAATCAAACCATAGCAAGCCTATACAAACGAATGGCCGATCTCGAAGCGCATTACCAAACACTTCTTCACCTCAGAAACGATATTGAAATAATGCAGTCAACCACAATCAACCAAGCTAAAAAGACTGAAGAACTAGAAACACGCCTGGATGACGCGGAAAACCAATCACGTCGGAATAACCTCATTTTCTATGGCATCCTTGACCCTGCTAGCGCTGAAACGTGGGCTGAGTCAGAAAAACTAGTCATTGATGTTTGCCGCAATAATCTTGATATAACCTTGGAACCTAACGACATTGAAAGAGCGAATCGCCTCGGAAATCATTCAGCCGACCGAACTCGTCCCGTAATCGCAAAATTCCTATCTCATAAAACCAAAGACGCACTGTTATCAAATGGCCGTAAATTAAAAGACACAAACTACAGTATTGGGGAGGACTTTTCCCGCACCGTTCGACACGCGCGTAAACAGTTACTAGTGTTTGCCAAAGCCAATTCTAACAAGTACTCCTTGCGCTTCAAAACCCTGCACATCGGCTCAAAACGCTATGTATTTGACGCATCATCCCAAACCGTTAAGGAAATCGCATAGCAATTGCCCCGTCACAAAACTTTAACAAATCGTCGACCCGCTCCACCGCACAATGTTCTCTCGTTTTCGATAATATTCACTAACATCCGTAGTCTTCTTCCAAAGCGCGAACTCATATCAAACATCATGTCGTCATCCGGAAGCAACATACTCATACTAACAGAAACTTGGCTAAATAGTGACGTAACGGATGCGGAAATTTTGGCCGATTTACCCCACTTCGAAGTGTATCGAAACGATCTGAAAGGCAAACGGGGGGGCGGTGTTCTCGTTGCCATTCATCGAGGCATATCATGCTCTGTTGTTGACGTCGCATCCGACATTGAAGCCATATGGCTCATCTGTCGCGCTCCCCCCGTAACAGTTCTGCTTGGCGTTTGCTACAGGCCCCCCCCCCAGACTAGTCCAGACTTCCCACGTCATCTGAACAACATCCTTCATAAACTTGTTTTCACATATCCAAATGCCCGTATTCTTCTTTTTGGTGATTTTAACTACCCGGATATTGATTGGCAGAACATAGCTAGTTCCACAATAACGTGTCATGCAGAGTCGAAGAACTTCATCGATGTCTGTTTAAATTTTAACCTCACTCAATTAATTTCCCAACCAACCCGTGTCTCACGAGAATCAGCAAACACACTCGACCTGATACTAACAAGCAGCCCCGAGAATGTATCATCCATCAGTTACCTTCCTGAAATGAGCGATCACAAAGTCATGCACGCTTTATTCTCATTTACCTCGACTCAAAAACTGACATCCGATAAAACGATACACCTCTACGATAAGGGTAACTATAATGCAATAACTGAAGAACTTAACATCTTTTTTCCTGAATACGTATCCGCATTTCACACTCGCTCAATTCTTGAAAACTGGCTGATATTCAAGAACAAATTAAATCATCTCACTAATATGTTCGTACCAAGGATTACCTTTCATACTAATCGCAATAAACCATGGTTTACCCCGCACTTAAAACGACTCCAAAACAAAAAGAAACGATTGTTTCGTACCGCCAAACGAAACGACACGCCTGCCGCATGGGGAAAATACTTCGAGGCCGAGAAATCATACCTACTTTCTGTTCGTAACGCAAAGTACTCATTTTATCACAATGACTTACCAAACTTACTTATAAGAAACCCCAAGCAATTCTGGCAAGTTTTAAACCCAACACATCCTCCCAATATTAAACTGACGAATGATTCACATGAAGCAGTGACTGACCATGATTGCGCAGAAATATTTAACCATGCATTCACATCTGTGTTCACTACCGAACCCAACGCACTTTCACAATTACCACCCTTTAACTTAGAAACCCCCATGCCGGCAGTCACGTTCGTCGAAGAAGGCATTTCATCCATAATTCGTAATATGAAACTTTCATCATCAGCTGGTATGGACCTGATTAATTCAAAACTATTGAAAAACGTGGAATCAATTTGTGCATCATATTTATGTCTCATTTTCTCACAGTCACTCTCCTCAGGAATTTTTCCTCTTGATTGGAAAATGGGGAAGGTCGTTGCAGTCTACAAATCAGGTAACAGAGACTCGCCCTTGAATTACAACCCCATTTCATTGACTAGTGTGCCTTGTAAAATCATGGAACATGTCATCTACTCACAAATCGTAAACTTCTTGGACGGAAACCACTTCTTTCACCCCTCACAACATGGGTTTCGTAAGGGCCTCTCTTGCGAAACACAACTAGCGCTTTTCCTTCACGACTTGCACACTAATCTAGACCGTAATATGCAGACAGACACCCTCTTTCTTGATTTCGCCAAAGCTTTTGACAAGGTTCCCCACCGCCGGCTATTACTAAAACTCTCAAAGCTGAACCTACCCCCTAATACTCTCAAATGGATTGAAGAATTCCTAACTAACCGTTCTCAGTCAGTCTATCTTAACGGCCATCTGTCTACATCTCTCCCGGTTATTTCAGGGGTCCCACAAGGTTCTGTCCTCGGTCCCCTCCTATTCTTAATATATATTAACGACTTGCCCCTGCATGTTTCCTGTAGTATTCGAATTTTCGCAGATGATTGTGTTATTTACCGCACCATTAATAACTGTCACGATCAATACACTCTTCAGACAGAGCTTAACAACGTACTAAATTGGTGTGATAACTGGCTAATGTCCCTCAATCCTACTAAATGTAAACTCATGTCCTTCACTCGTCGTTACAATCCATATCTCTTTCATTATTCAATTTCTAACACACAGATTGAGCAAGTACAATCATATAAATATCTAGGAGTCACACTCTCTTCTAATCTATCATGGCAGGTTCATATTGGTAACATCATTTCAGCATCAAACAAAACACTCGGTTTTCTGAAACGTCACCTTCGTCTTGCCCCACCAAATGTTAAATTGCTCGCGTATAAATCACTTATAAGACCCAAATTAGAATATGCATCCCCCATCTGGAGCCCACAACAAGCATATCTAATTACCGCATTGGAAGCTGTGCAGAATCGTGCTGCCCGATTTATTCATTCCTCATACTCATATGACGTCAGTGTCTCATCCTTGAAAGCTACATCCGGACTGCCACCCCTCTCTTTTCGTCGTCGCATTGCTAGCCTCACCCTTTATCACAAATTCTTTTATTCTTCTCTCAATCAAGCACCGTATATCGCCGCCGCATCACGCATATCTCACCGCACCCGTCATCCCCTTCAAGTTGCCCGCCCACTATCACGCACTACTACGTTTTCAGCTTCGTTATTTCTACGAGCAGCCACGGACTGGAACGGCCTACCCCATGACATCGTCGCCATCGCTTCAACATCTGCTTTTCAAGAAAGCGTAACAGATCACATTCAATGTTAAATTACCAACGCTGTTTGTTTTTCTCCCTACAAATGTAATCCCACCCCTTATGTAACACCCCCTGAAATGGGGCCTTTAAGGAACAAAACTGAACTGAACTGAACTACATCTTGGAGAAAATATGTTGCAAACACCATGTTGGAAAGTTCATGGAGAAGCTCCATAATGAAAAACTCCATGCTGGAGAAACTTCATCTCAGAGAAATTAAATAATGCAGAATCTCTATGTTGCAGAATATCTATGTTGGAGACTCCATGCTGTAGAATCTCTATGCTGGAGAAACACCATGCTGGAGAAACTTCATGCTGGAGATACTGCATGTTGGAGAAATTTCATGTTGGGGAATCCTGATGTTGGAGACTCCACGCACGCGAAAGTTTGTGTTGGAGAAACTGCATGTTGCAGAAGCTCCAAGCTGGAGAATCTCGATGCTCGAGAAACTGCACACTGCATAAACTTCAGGTTGGAGAAACTCTATTGTGGAGAAACTATGCTGGTGAAATTCCGTGCTGGCGAAACTCAATCCTGGAAAAACTCTATGCATCAGAAACTCCACACTAGAGAAGCTCTATGTTGGAGAACTCCACGTTGTAGAAACTCCATAATCGGGAAACTCCATGTTAGATACTCCACGTTAGAAACTTCATGCTGGAGATACACCATTTTGGAGGAACTCCTCGTTGGAGAATCTTCATGTTGGAGAATCCATGCAGAAGAAACTTCATGTAGGAGAAACACCAACTTGGAGAAATTCCGTGGTGAAAACTATGTTAGAGTCTCCATGCTAGAGAGACTGCATGTTGGAAAAACTCCATGCTGGAGAAACTGCATGCTGGAGAAACACCATCTTGGCGAAAATAAGTTCGGGAGATTCCATGTTGGGTAAACTCTCTGTTCGAGAAACTCTGTGTTGGATAAACTTCATGTATGTGATCCTATATACTCTTAAAACTCCATGCTGTAGCTCCATGCTTGTGAAACTCCATGCTGGAGAAACTCCACACTGGAGAAATGTTGGAGAAACTCTATGCTGGAGAATCTATGCTGGGGAAATTTCATCCTGGTGAAACTCCATGCTCGAGAAACTTCATGTTGGAGATACGAGTTTGAGAAACTACATGTTGCAGAAAGTCCAAGCTGGAGAAATTCCATCGTGGTGAAACTCCATGCTGGAGAAACTCCATGTTGGAGAAACCACCTGTTGGAGAAACTTAATATTGAAAACTCCATGTTGGAGAAACACCATGTAGGAACCACCAGCCTGGAGAAACTCCATGTTGGAGAAACTGATGTTGGAGAATCTCTATGTTGGAGAAACTCCATGCTGGAAAACGTCCATGCTAGAGAAACGCTATGCTGGAGAAACTGTGACATTCCTTGTGTGCTACGAGGTACATTCCTTGTGTGTGCTACGAGGTACATTCCTTGTGTGTGCTACGAGGTACATTCCTTGTGTGTGCTACGTGGTACATTCCTTGTGTGTGCTACGAGGTTCCGAGTTCGACGGCGCGGCGTAGACGGAGACCCAGATGACAGCAGCATCATCAATTACCCAGCCATGCTCGTTGAGAGTGACAACCAGAACGAAGGGGTTTAAGCCCAACCGGACCCGCCGCCGCGGGGAAACGGGCTTATCCTCCCCAATTGGCGTGGCGGTTCCAGGGGCGGCCCTTCCGAGCACATTCCAGGACAAGGGAACTGTCAGCGGGCCAGAGCGCGCCTTACCTTGAGGAGCGAGTGTCAGTTGATGGATGGAGAATGGAGGCCGGTGACCCGCGGGAACTGTCAGCGGGCCAGAGCGCGCCTTACCACAGCCGACGCTATGCGCTACCTCGAAGACAACCTTCTTTCCCTCGGACTCAACACGTGAGGGGGGCGAGACAATAAGTGCGGTGGTATGTTTGTGCGCCCAAGTGAAAGCCCTAGCCCCCCCTCCTAAGTGGGGTCTCAAAAGCAAATGTCCTCTGAATGCTGTGACATTCATGACTTCAAAATTGTAATCAAAAGGGAATCACGGGACTGATTGTGGGACTTTTACCCCCATTTGAGAGGCTTGAGGCACTGGAGGGCTTGAGAAAAAAAAATGTCTTTATCTGAGGGAGCTCCCACTCCACAGCCGTCGCTCGGAGCAAGCATGCTGGCATTAGGAAGCGTAATTCCGACGTTTACGGGAGATAAGACAGGGGTTCCAATCTGCGATTTCTTTTCCATGCTAGAAGAGATTGGGAAAATGGGGGGATGGTCCGATGCTCAAATGCTGGGAATGGCGAGGTGTAAGATGGCAGGAGCTGCTCATGATTTTGCATGGCGAGAAGAAAAAGTAAAATCCACAAAATCATTTGCGGAATTTAAGAAGCTCGCGTTTGAGCATTTTGACACTGATCCACGTCACGTGCGAGTACAGAGGTTCCGTGACGCCGGACAGATGGTAGGGGAGGACGTGCGAACGTTTGCGTCGCGGCTTCAGCGCTTAGCGCGCGATACGTTAAGCAGGGAGGAGGAAGTAGACCAGCATAAGAAGAAATACGCGGAGGATATACTTAAAGAGGAAATGACCGCTTTGTTCGTGGCTGGTCTGCAAGACCCCGTGCGCCGGTTCGTGCTCTCGCGCAAGCCGAGCAATTTCGACCAAGCCGTGGAGGCCGCATTGGATGAGGAACAAAATGAGGCGTTAACGACAGCCGCAGCGAGAGTACGCGTCATAGAGAGAGCGGTGCTCAACCCTGAGGTTGCTCTCTTGACAGAGCGGTTAGATCGCTTAGAACAGCTGCTATCTCAGCAGGTAGAACGCCAGGTTGAAGCGCGCGCTCAACAGCGCCCATTCGCTGGAAACCGGAGACCGCCACAAAGCTACAGGCGCGGTATGCGAGAGTTTGAAGAAATCGTATGCTTCGCTTGCCAGGGTCGCGGACACATCGCCAGGTTCTGCCAAAACGTGCGCCGTGGGGAGCCACAAAGAGAAGCAGGCGAGACACGCCCTAAGCAAGCCTACAGCGGGGCTCCAGATACCGAGACAAAAAACTAGATAGTCCTCCCCAGCCTGAGGAGCGTGGGGAGGGAGCAGTGGATGATGAGGTGGTGGTAGTTTGTGTGGCCGACGAGGCATGCCCTGTTGTGCGTTGCAAGTTAAATGGTTGTTGCATGGAATTGTTGATAGATACGGGGTCAAAGGTGACATTGCTTAAGGAGAGCAGTTTTAACACGCTTCGAAGGAAGGGGGACTGCGAGGTGTTGGAAGCGTCTGGTGGTATGGCAACCAAATTAGTAGGCATAACGGGGGATCCTCTTGGCATAAGTGGACTCTACCGGTTACACTTCTCTCTCGGCGGAATTGCATTGGAGCACCCCTGCTACGTATTCTCGGACACGGTGTCTCTGCCAACCGGAGTGTCAGGTATATTAGGGCAGGATTTTTTGAGAAAAGGGAAAGTAGTAGTCTCATTCTCTGAGGAAGAGGTGAATGCGGGCGGATCAAAAGTTCCGTTTTTGAACAGGAGAGGGGCTGAGATTCGCATTACCGATATTGACACCCGTCAAACAGTGGGATCATTGGAGAAGGTATATTCGCGGGTTGCCGTCAGGCTGGTCGATGAGGCGGTCGTCCTTCCTTGGTCGGAGCACATTTTGTACGCGTTTGTGCCTTCAGATGTAGAGAGCGGCGCCGTGGGAGTGCTTGAGCCGGTCGACTCTCTCAGCAATGGCCTGAAGGCAGCCGCGTGCCTCGTGACAGATAATGACGCCCACAGAGTGCCCCTACGGGTGGTTAACTGTAGCCAGCAGCCACTGAGCCTTCCCAAGAACAAAACATTGGCTTTCTTCACCTCTGCGATAGAGAAACGTGAGCCCACCGATACGGTACTCGCAACTGTAGAGCATGCTAGTCCTTCGGCTGCTCCAAAGGTGTTGTTCGATCTTTCTCACGTAAAATCCAGGGAGAGAGAGGCTCTGGCTGGTTTGCTGAACGACTACTCGGAAGTATTCGCCGCGTCCAACCTGGATTTGGGCTGCTGTGGCGTTATAAAGCACAGGATAGAAGCCGGCACTTCATCGCCCGTTTACCAGCGTGCGTACAGGATTCCTTACTCCCAACGTGAGGAGATAGAGCGGCAGGTGCAGGACCTGATTGATCGCGGCATTGTCGAACACTCAAAGTCACCCTGGGGAGCACCAGCACTATTGGTGGAAAAGCCAGATGGCTCGTATCGATTGGTAGTGGACTACCGGAAACTAAATGCCGTAACTCGCATCGATCCATACCCCATCCCCAATATACAGGAGACGCTTTCTCAGCTGGGCTCTGCCAGGTACTTCACGGTAGTGGACATGGCGGCGGGATTCTGGCAGATAGCAATGGATCCGGCAGATGCCGAGAAAACGGCATTCAACACGCCCTCAGGGCACTATGAATGGAAAAGAATGCCGATGGGTCTGGCCAACAGCCCTGCTGTCTGGCAGAGAACCGCTGATGTTATCCTGGCAGGTCTTCTGGGGAGGCTGTGCTTCGTGTATATGGATGACATTATCATATACAGTGACAGTTTTGAGAACCATTTGCGCGATATTGAGCAGGTTTTGGTGCGACTAAGAGGAGCGGGTCTCAAGCTGAAGCCCTCTAAGTGCCAATTCCTCAAAAACGAGGTGAAATACCTCGGGCACGTTGTTTCAGCTGACGGCGTGCGACCGGACCTTGAGAAACTAAGGTGTGTCTCAGATTTTCCATCCCCGACTAGCGTCCGCCAGGTCCGGCAGTTTCTCGGCCTGATCGGTTACTACCGAAGGCACATAGAGGAGTTCGCCAAGCTCGCTAAGCCGCTCACCGCCTTAACAGCCAAAAATGTCGCCTTTCGCTGGGACGAAAACGCGGAGAATGCTTTTGGGGCCCTGAAAAGGAAGCTAATGAGTGCACCGCTGTTGCGCCACCCGGATTTTAATTTGCCCTTCGTTATGGCCACAGATGCGTCAAAGTTCGCAGTTGGTGCCGTGCTATCTCAGGTTATCGAGGGCAAAGAACATCCCGTTGCTTTTGCTAGCCGACAGCTGAGCCCCACAGAGCAAAAGTACGGAGCTACGGAAAGGGAGTGCCTCGCCGTTGTCTGGGCAGTAAAGCACTTCAGATGCTACCTTTACGGCCGCAAATTCAAGCTAGTCACAGGCTGCCATCCTCTGAAATGGGTGATGAGTGTCAGGGACCCTAGCTCGCGACTCGCTAGATGGAATCTACACCTGCAGGAATACTGCTTTGAAGTTGAGCACAAGTCAGGAAAGACGCATCTGAATGCTGATGCACTCAGCCGCACAGCTGCCGTGGCAGCTATAGATGAGTTTGTCCCCGTAGTCGACCCCGCCGAATTACGCACAGAGCAGTGCTAAGATCCTGACCTGAAGCGAATAATCGAAAGCTCAGAGGGCGCACCGTCTCACCCCGAACAGCTAGGTTATTTCATTGGCAAAGACGGCACCCTGTGTCGGCGCACGAGGCCAACCAGGAAAGGGAGACCAGAGAAAACCGCTTGGGAGAGAGTCGTCATACCTCGGTCGTGGACAGAAAGGGTTCTTCGCGCGTTTCACGATGCGCCATGCGCCGGTCATTTTGGCGTAGCGAAGACACGCAGGCGTGTGGAGCGTTTGTACTTTTGGAGTGGCATGCGACAGGATGTTAGAGACTACTGTGCGAAGTGTCATTCCTGTCTCGAAAGAAAAACACCCAAGGGACGAAGACCAGCTCCAATTCAGCCGTTCCCTGAGGTTTCGGCTCCCTTCGAGCGGACAGGTATGGACATAATGGGCCCATTGCCCACGACCACTTCCGGAAACAAGTACATTTTAGTATTTGTCGATCACCTTTCAAAATACGCGGAAGCGGTAGCACTCCCAGATCAGAAGGCAGACACGGTTGCAAGAGCATTTGTCGAACAGATCGTGCTCCGACATGGACCCCCGAGGCAACTCTTGACAGATCGGGGAACGAACTTCGTGTCGCAGCTAATGACGAGAGTTTGCGAGCTGCTTAAGATCGCTAAGAAGCAGACAACACCGTACCATCCGGCTTGCAACGGCGCGGTGGAGCGACTGAACCAAACCGTGGCCGGGTTCCTGTCGCATTTTGTTTCGCGCGACCAGCGGGACTGGGACTTGTGGCTCCCGTATGCAATGTTTGCCTACAATTCCGCAGCACACGAGAGCACGGGCGAATCGCCATTCTTTCTTCTCTACGGCCGAGACCCGGACCAGCCTAGTGAAGTGCCAGAGGGCCCCCGTCGTGTCCCATACGCTTCACTGGACGACTATAAGGTTGAGCTAGAATCGCGCTTGCAAGTGGCGAGGGACATCGCAAAGGAGGCCTTAAAGAAAGCGGCGAAGCGCAGGAAGGAGGTGCACGATCACAGTGCTAGAGACGCGCCGTTTAATGTGGGGGACAGCGTGTACATTGAAAACTGCCAAAGGCAGATTGGGCTAGCTCGTAAGTTCCAGACGAAGTGGAGAGGACCGTGCGAGGTTGTCGAGAAGCTTTCTCCGGTAAACTTCAGAGTCCGAGACGTAAACCGGCGCTTGATAAGGATACACGCAAATCGCCTCAAGTCGGCACCGGTTCAGTATTCACGAAATGAGGAAAGGGAAAGCGCGGATTTTGATGGGGACAGAAGTGAAGCGGAGCGCGCAGATAGTTCGCAAGAAACGCCCTCTCCTGCATTTGTTCGGCAGGCGCCAGAGGTGACGGCCGGAATGCCACCGGATTTACTTCATGCATTGCTAGAAGAAGAAGCGCGCGAGGTTGCCGCGCAGATAACGCCAGGAGAGGCTCCTGCCACGAGCCCTCGCGAGTCCCAAAGCAGACAAAGGGTCACAGACTTACTTAGTATGACTCATGAAGGCCGATATCCGCTGCGAAATCGGAAAGCTAAGTCGGACTAATGGCGTAAACAGAGCGGAGTTTTGAACTGGTTAGAATTGTGTAATGCCACAGCTCATAACATTGCTATGTGCTTATGTGTTAAGTTATCGGAGTTGGTAGTTAAACCTTTCTGTCATTAAGTAACACCTTCACAGGAGAGCATGCGGAGCGCATGCAGAACCTGCCCTACTTCCTTTCGTTATCTATATTTTTGCCTGTGCCGAGATCGTGCTAGATGTGGGAGCTCCTTTGTAACTGTGGTAAATTTATTTCGTCCAGTTTGGACTAGAAAGGAGAGGCTTGGGTGCTGAGTTTCATGTTTATCTGTAAAAGATCAGTGCTGCCCCTGGAGACGCCAGTTATGACAGCGGAGGCATATGGTGTTGTGCAGTGGTGTTGAACGCAGCGAAAAGTGTTTTGTCGGACGCACTGTGCGAGGCGATTCAGAAAGACAAGGGGAGCTGCAGGAACTCAAATGTTCGGAGAACATTCTTCTGGAGGGTGAGCGAGTGTGACATTCCTTGTGTGCTACGAGATACATTCCTTGTGTGTGCTACGAGGTACATTCCTTGTGTGTGCTACGAGGTACATTCCATGTGTGTGCTACGAGGTTCCGAGTTCGACGGCGCGGCGTAGACGGAGACCCAGATGACAGCAGCATCATCAATTACCCAGCCATGCTCGTTGAGAGTGACAACCAGAACGAAGGGGTTTAAGCCCAACCGGACCCACCGCCGCGGGGAAACGGGCTTATCCTCCCCAATTGGCGTGGCGGTTCCAGGGGCGGCCCTTCCGAGCACATTCCAGGACAAGGGAACTGTCAGCGGGCCGGAGCGCGCCTTACCTTGAGGAGCGAGTGTCAGTTGATGGATGGAGAATGGAGGCCGGTGACCCGCGGGAACTGTCAGCGGGCCAGAGCGCGCCTTACCACAGCCGACGCTATGCGCTACCTCGAAGACAACCTTCTTTCCCTCGGACTCAACACGTGAGGGGGGCGAGACAATAAGTGCGGTGGTATGTTTGTGCGCCCAAGTGAAAGCCCTAGCCCCCCTCCTTCCCCTCCGGCGTGGGCGTCCTCACACTAGGGAGTGTGGAGAAGAGGATATAAAAATCGAGAAGCAGTACGGAAGAAGCACGCTCAGGACGACATCGTTCGCCAAGAGGGCCTTCAGCGCCGAAGCCCGACGGCGTGCAGCTTCTGCCAGCAACCGCTCGAGCCCAACTCCGGAGCCACTCCATCGCCCCCATGAAGTCGTCGGCACGTAAGCTCGGACGCCCCAGCCTCTGATGTATAATCTTAATCATGTGTAATTATTGAATATACCTGTTTGTTTAAACTGAGCCATACGGTGTCTCTTTGCCTCTCCGTCCCGTGTGGACCTGCGCATTATGGGGGTCATCACAAAACTATATTGGAAAAAGTCCATGTTGGAGTTACTCCACACTGGTCAAATTCCATGTAGAAGAAATTTCATGTTGGAGAAACTCCATGTTAGAGAAACTTCACGCTGGAGAAAGCTCAATTTAGAGAAACTATATGTTAGAGAGACTCCATGTCGGAGCAACTCTATGTTTAACAAACTCCATGCTGGAGAAACTACACTTCACACTGGAGAAACTTCATGCTGGAGAACTCCATGTTGAAGAAATTATATGTTGAAGAAACTCCATAATTGAGAAACTTCATGTTAGATACTCCATATTGGAGAAGTTTGATGTTGGAGAATATGCATGTTGGAGAATAGCAGGAGAAATTTTATGTAGAAGAAACACCATCTTGCAGAAACTCCGTGTTGGAAACTTTACGTTGGAAACCCCATGCTGGAGAAACACCATGTTGGCGAAATTATGGTCAGGAGATTACGTGTTGGGTAAACTCCACGTTGGAGAAACTCTGTTGGGGAAAATTCATGTTGGAGAAACTAAATTCTGGATAAACATCATGCTGATGATATTCCATGCTGGTGAAACTCCATGCTGGAGAAACTGCAAGCTGGAGAAACACCATGTTGGCGAAACTATGGTCAGGAGATTACATGTTTGGTAAACTAAACGTTGGAGAAACTCTGTTGGAGAAACTAAATGCTGAATAAACTCCATTCTGATGAAACTCCATGCCGGTGAAACTTTATGCTGGAGAAACACCATACTAGAGAAACTCTGATGAAGAAATGATATGTTGGCGAATCTTCATGCTGGAGAAACTTCATGTTTGTTAATGTTCATGTTGAAGAAACTATATGTCGCAGGAACTCCATGATGGAGAGACTCATTGCTGAAAGAAACACGATACACTGGAGAAACACCACGCTGGGGAAACTACATGTTGGAGAAAAGATGTTGCAAACAGCGTGTTGTAAAGTTAATGTTGGAGAAGCTCCATAATGAAATACTCCATGCAGGAGAAACTTCATCTTAGAGAAACTACATGATGGAGAATCTCTATGTTGGAGACTCCATGCTGTAGAATCTCTATGCTGCAGAAACCCCATGCTAGAGGAACACCATGCTGGAGAAATTTCATGCTGGAGATACTGCATGTTCGAGAAACTTCATGTAGAAGAATCGAGATCTCGGAGACTTCACGCAGGCGAAAGTTTGTGTTGGAGAAACTGCATGTTGCATAAGCTCCAAGCTGGAGAAACTCCATGCTCGAGGAACTCCACACTGCATAAACTCCATGTTTAAGAAAATCTATGCTGGAGAAACTAAGCTGGTGAAATTCCATGCTGGTGAAACTGAATGCTGGAGAAACTGGAGAAACTACATGTTGGAGAAACGTCATGTTGGAAACTCCATGTTGGAGGAACACCATGTTGGAACCTCCATGCTGGCGAAACTCTATGTTGCAAAACTTCCATCTTAGAGAAACTTAATTTTGGAGACACTCCAAGTTGGAGACCCCATTCTGGATAAACTCCATGTTGGAGAAACTCACGATGCAGAAACTGCATGTTGGATGAACTCCATGCTGGAGAAACTCCATGCTAGAGAAACTCTATCTGGAGAAACTGCATTGAAGAAAGTCCATGTTATAGATATTTTACACTAGAGAAACTCCATGAAAGAGACACTCCTTGTTGGAGAAACTCCATGTAAGTGAAAGTACACGCAAGAGAGAGTCAAATTTGGAGATATTTTTTGTGAGAGAGACTCCATGTCAGAGAAACTCCATGATTGGGAAACTCCATGCTGGAGAAACTCCACGCATGAGAAACACTACACTGGAGAAAATGTATGCTGGAGAACTTCATGTTGAAGAAACTCCATGTTGAACAAACTTCATAATCGAGAAACTCCATGTTAGATACTCCATGTCGGAGAAACTCCATGTTGGAGAATCTCCATGTCGGAGAACCCAGGCAGGAGAAAGTTCATGTAGGAGAAACACTATCTTGCAGAAACTCGGTATTGGAAACTTCATGTTGGAAACTCCATGCTGGAGAAACTGCATGCTGGAGAAACACCATGTTGGCGAAACTATGGGCGGGAGATTACATGTTGGGTAAACTCCACGTTGGAGAAACTCTGTTGGAGAAAATTCATGTTGAAGAAACTAAATGCTGAATAAGCGTCATGCTGATGATACTCCATGCTGGTGAAACTTCATGTTTGTTAATCTTCATGTTGAAACTAATGTTGTAGGGACTCCCTCTTGGAGAGACTCTATGCTGAAGAAACTCCATGCTGGAGAAACGATACACTGGAGAATGTCCACGCTGCGGAAACTACATGTTGGAGAAAATATGTTGCAAACACCTTGTTGGAAAGCATGTTGGACAAGCTCCATAATGAAATACTCCATGCTGGAGAAACTTCATCTCAGAGAAACTAAATGATGCAGAATCTCTATGTAGCAGAATCTCTATGTTGGGGACTCCATGCTGTAGAATCTCCATGCTGCAGAAACCTCATGCTGGAGAAACTTCATGCTGGAGATACTGCATGTTGGAGAAACTTCATGTTGGGGAATCCCGATGTTGGAGACTCCACGCAGGATAAATTTTGTGTTGGAGAAACCACATGTTGCAGAAGATCCAAGCTGGAGAATCTCCATGCTTGAGAAACTGCACACTGCATAAACTTCATGTTGGAGAAACTCTAATGTGGAGAAACTATGCTGGTGAAATTCCGTGCTGGCGAAACTCAATGCTGGAGAAACTCTACACATGAGAAACTCCACACTAGAGAAACTCTACGCTGGAGAACTCCACGTTGAAGAAACTTCATAATCGAGGAAACTCCATGTTAGATACTCCACGTTAGAAACTTCATGCTGGAGATACTCAATTTTGGAGAAACTCCAAGTTGGAGAATCTTCATAATGGAGAATCCATGCAGGAGAAACTTCATGTAGGAGAAACACCAAATTGGAGAAATTCCGTGGTGGAAACTATGTTAGACACTCCATGCTAGAGGGTCTGCATGTTGGAGAAACTCCATGCCGGAGAAACTGCATGCTGGAGAAACACCATTTTGGGGAAACTAAGTTCGGGAGATTCCATGTTGGGTAAACTGTGTTCGAGAAACTCTGTGTTGGATAAACTTCATGTTGGAGATCCAATATGCTCTAAAAACTCCTTGCTGGTAGCTCCATGCTTGTGAAACTCCATGCTGGAGAAACTCCACACTGGAGTAACTCCATGTTGTAGAAACTCTATGCTGGAGAATTCATGCTGGTGAAATTTCATCCTGGTGAAACTCCATGCTGGAGAAACTTCATGTTGGAGATACAAAGAGTTGGAGAAACTCCATGTTGCAGAAAGTCCAAGCTTGAGAAATTCCATCGTGGTGAAACTCCATGCTGGACAAACTCTATGTTGGAGAAACTACCTGTTAGGGAAACTTAATGTTGGAAACTCCATGTTGGAGAAACACCATGTAGGAACCTCCAGCCTGGAGAAACTCCATGTTGGAGAAACTGACATTGGAGAATCTATATGTTGGAGAAACTCCATGCTGGAAAAACTGCATTCTAGAGAAACGCTATGCTGGAGAAACTACATTGGAAAAAGTCCATGTTAGAGTTACTCCACACTGGACAAATTCCATGTAGGAGAAACTTCATGTTATACAAACTCCATGTTAGAGAAACTTCACGCTGGAGAGAGTCCAATTTGGAGAAACTATATGTTAGAGAGACTCCATATCGGAGCAACTCCATATTTAACAAACTCCATGCTGGAGAAACTACACTTCACTCTGGAGAAACTTCATGCTGGAGAATTCCATGTTGAAGAAAATATATGTTGAAGAAACTCCATAATCGAGAAACTCCATGTTAGATACACCATTTTCGAGAAGCTCCATGTTGGAGAATATGCATGTTGGAGAATAGCAAGAAAAATTTTACGAAGAAACGCCATCTTGCAGAAGCTCCGTGTTGGAAACTTCATGTTGGAAAATCCATGCTGGAGTAACTGCATGCTGGAGAAACACCATGTTGGCGAAACTATGGTCAGGAGATTATACATGTTGGGTAAACTCCACATTGGAGAAACTCTGTTGGAAAAAATTCATGTTGGAGAACTAAATGCTGGATAAACGTCATGAAGATATTCCATGCTGGTGAAACTCCATGCTGGAGAAACTGCATGCTAGAGAAACTGATGAAATGCTTTGTTGGTGATACTTCATGCTGGAGAAACTTAATGTTTGTTAACCTTCATGTTGAAACAATATGTCGTAGGGACTCCCTGTTGGAGAGACTCTACGCTTAAGAAACTTCATGCTGGAGAAAAGATACACTGGAGAAACTCCACGCAGGGGAAACTACATCTTGGAGAAAATATGTTGCAAACACCATGTTGGAAAGTTCATGGAGAAGCTCCATAATGAAAAACTACATGCTGGAGAAACTTCATCTCAGAGAAATTAAATAATGCAGAATCTCTATGTTGCAGAATCTCTATGTTGGAGACTCCATGCTGTAGAATCTCCATGCTGGAGAAACACCATGCTGGAAAAACTTCATGCTGGAGATACTGCATGTTGGAGAAATTTCATGTTGGGGAATCCTGATGTTGGAGACTCCACGCACGCGAAAGCTTGTGTTGGAGTAACTGCATGTTGCAGAAGCTCCAAGGTGGAGAATATCGATGCTCGGGAAACTGCACACTGCATAAACTTCATGTTGGAGAAACTCTATTGTGGAGAAACTATGCTCTTGAAATTCCGTGCTGGCGAAACTCAATCCTGGACAAACTCTATGCATCAGAAACTCCACACTAGAGAAACTCTATGTTGGAGAACTCCACGTTGTAGAAACTCCATAATCGGGAAACTCCATGTTAGATACTCCACGTTAGAAACTTCATGCTGGAGATACACCATTTTGGAGGAACTCCTCGTTGGAGATTCTTCATGTTGGAGAATCCATGCTGGAGAAAGTTCATGTAGGAGAAACACCAACTTGGAGTAATTCCGTGGAGGAAACTATGTTAGAGACTCCATGCTAGAGAGACTGCATGTTGGAGAAACTCCATGCTGGAGAAACTGCTTGCTGGAGAAACACCATCTTGGGGAAACTAAGTTCGGGAGATTCCATGTTGGGTAAACTCTGTGTTCGAGAAACTCTGTGTTGGATAAACTTCATGTATGTGATCCTATATACTCTAAAAACTCCATGCTGTAGCTCCATGCTTGTGAAACTCCATGCTGGAGAAACTCCACACTGGAGAAATGTTGGAGAAACTCTATGCTGGAGAATCTATGCTGGGGAAATTTCATCATGGTGAAACTCCATGCTGGAGAAACTTCATGTTGGAGATACGAGTTTGAGAAACTACATGTTGCAGAAAGTTCAAGCTCGAGAAATTCCATCGTGGTGAAACTCCATGCTGGAGAAACTTCATGTTGGAGAAACCACCTTTTGGAGAAACTTAATATTGAAAACTCTATGTTGGAGAAACACCATGTAGGAACCTCCAGTCTGGAGAAACTCCATGTTGGAGAAGCTGACGTTGGAGAATCTCTATGTTGGAGAAACTCCATGCTGGAAAAACTGCATGCTAGGGAAACGCTATGCTGGAGAAACTACATTGGAAAAAGTCCATGTTGGAGTTACTCCACACTGGACAAATTCCATGTAGGAGAAACTTCATGTTATAGAAACTCCATGTTACAGAAACTTCACGCTGGAGAGAGTCCAATTTGGAGAAACTATATGTTAGAGAGACTCCATGTCGGAGCAACTCCATATTTAACAAACTTCATGCTGGAGAACTCCATGTTGAAGAAACTATATGTTGAAGAAACTCCATAATCGAGAAACTCCATGTTAGATACACCATTTTGGTGAAGCTCCATGTTGGAGAATATGCATGTTGGAAAATAGCAAGAGAAATTTTACATAGAAGAAACATCATCTTGCAGGAGCTCCGTGTTGGAAACTTCAAGTTGGAAAATCCATGCTGGAGAAACTGCATGCTGGAGAAACACCATGTTGGCGAAACTATGGTCAGGAGATTATACATGTTGGGTATAAACTCCACATTGCAGAAACTCTGTTGGGGAAAATTCATGTTGGAGAAACTAAATGCTGGATAAACGTCATGCTGATGATATTCCATGCTGGTGAAACGATACACTGGAGAAACTCCACGCAGGGGAAACTACATCTTGGAGAAAATATGTTGCAAACACCATGTTGGAAAGTTCATGGAGAAGCTCCATAATGAAAAACTCCATGCAGGAGAAACTTCATCTCAGAGAAATTAAATAATGCAGAATCTCTATGTCGCAGAATCTCTATGTTGGAGACTCCATGCTGTAGAATCTCCTTGCTGGAGAAACACCATGCTGGAGAAACTTCATGCTGGAGATCTGCATGTTGGAGAAATTTCATGTTGGGGAATCCTGATGTTGGAGACTCCACGCACGCGAAAGTTTGTGTTGGAGAAACTGCATGTGCAGAAGCTCCAAGCTGGAGAATATCGATGCTCGAGAAACTGCACACTGCATAAACTTCATGTTGGAGAAACTCTATTGTGGAGAAACTATGCTGGTGAAATTCCGTGCTGGCGAAACTCAATCCTGGACAAACTCTATGCATCAGAAACTCCACACTCGAGACTCTATGTTGTAGAACTCCACGTTGTAGAAATTGCATAATCGGGAAACTCCATGTTAGATACTCCACGTTAGAAACTTCATGCTGGAGATACACCATTTTGGAGGAACTCCTCGTTGGAGATTCTTCATGTTGGAGAATCCATGCTGGAGAAAGTTCATGTAGGAGAAACACCAACTTGGAGAAATTCCGTGGAGGAAACTATGTTAGAGACTCCATGCTAGAGAGACTGCATGTTGGAGAAACTCCATGCTGGAGAAACTGCTTGCTGGAGAAACACCATCTTGGGGAAACTAAGTTCGGGAGATTCCATGCTGGGTAAACTCTGTGTTCGAGAAACTCTGTGTTGGATAAACTTCATGTTGGAGATACTATATGCTCTAAACACTCCATGCTGGTAGCTCCATGCTTGTGAAACCCCATTCTGGAGAAACTCCACACTGGAGAAACTTTATGCTGGAGATATGCTGGTGAAATTTCATATTGGTGAAACTCCATGCTGGAGAAAATTCATGTTGGAGATACAACGAGTTGGAGAAACTCCATGTTGCAGAAAGTCCAAGGTGGAGAAATTCCACGGTGGTGAAACTCCATGCTGGACAAACTCTATGTTGGAGAAACTACCTGTTAGGCAAACTTAATGTTGGAAACTCCATGTTGGAGAAACACCATGTAGGAACCTCCAGCCTGGAGAAACTCCATGTTGGAGAAACTGACATTGGAGAATCTATATGTTGGAGAAACTCCATGCTGGAAAAACTGCATGCCAGAGAAACGCTATGCTGGAGAAACTATATTGGAAAAAGTCCATGCTGGAGTTACTCCACACTGGACAAATTCCATGTAGGAGAGACTTCATGTTATACAAACACCATGTTAGAGAAACTTCACGCTGGAGAGAGTCCAATTTGGAGAAACTATATGTTAGAGAGACTCCATGTCGGAGCAACTCCATATTTAACAAACTCCATGCTGGAGAAACTACACTTCACTCTGGAGAAACTTCATGCTGGAGAATTCCATGTTGAAGAAACTATATGTTGAAGAAACTCCATAATCGAGAAACTCCATGTTAGATACACCATTTTGGTGAAGCTCCATGTTGGAGAATATGCATGTTGGAGAATAGCAAGAGAAATTTTACGAAGAAACGCCATCTTGCAGAAGCTCCGTGTTGGAAACTTCATGTTGGAAAAATTCATGCTGGAGTAACTGTATGCTGGAGAAACACCATGTTGGCGAAACTATGGTCAGGAGATTATAAATGTTGGGTAAACTCCACATTGGAGAAACTCTGTTGGGGAAAATTCATGTTGGAGAAACTAAATGCTGGATAAACGTCATGAAGATATTCCATGCTGGTGAAACTCCATGCTGGAGAAACTGCATGCTAGAGAAACTCTGATGAAATGCTTTGTTGGTGAAACTTCATGCTGGAGAAACTTAATGTTTGTTAACCTTCATGTTGAAACAATATGTCGTAGGGACTCCCTGTTGGAGAGACTCCACGCTTAAGAAACTTCATGTTTGAGAAACGATACACTGGAGAAACTCCACGCAGGGGAAACTACCACTTGGAGAAAATATGTTGCAAACACCATGTTTGAAAGTTCATGGAGAAGCTCCATAATGAAAAACTACATGCTGGAGAAACTTTATCTCAGAGAAATTAAATAATGCAGAATCTCTATGTTGCAGAATCTCTATGTTGGAGACTCCATGCTGGAGAAACACCATGCTGGAGAAACTTCATGCTGGAGATACTGCATGTTGGAGAAATTTCATGTTGGGGAATCTTGATGTTGGAGACTCCACGCACGCGAAAGTTTGTGTTGGAGAAACTGCATGTTGCAGAAGCTCCAAGCTGGAGAATCTCGATGCTCGAGAAACTGCACACTGCATAAACTTCAGGTTGGAGAAACTCCATTGTGGAGAAACTATGCTGGTGAAATTCCGTGCTGGCGAAACTCAATCCTGGACAAACTCTATGCATCAGAAATTCCACACTAGAGAAGCTCTATGTTGGAGAACTCCACGTTGTAGAAACTCCATAATCGGGAAACTCCATGTTAGATACTCCACGTTAGAAACTTCATGCTGGAGATACACCATTTTGGAGGAACTCCTCGTTGGAGAATCTTCATGTTGGAGAATCCATGCAGGAGAAACTTCATGTAGGAGAAACACCAACTTGGAGAAATTCCGTGGTGAAAACTATGTTAGAGACTCCATGCTAGAGAGACTGCATGTTGGAAAAACTCCATGCTGGAGAAACTGCATGCTGGAGAAACACCATCTTGGCGAAAATAAGTTCGGGAGATTCCATGTTGGGTAAACTCTGTGTTCGAGAAACTCTGTGTTGGATAAACTTCATGTATGTGATCCTATATACTCTTAAAACTCCATGCTGTAGCTCCATGCTTGTGAAACTCCATGCTGGAGAAACTCCACACTGGAGAAATGTTGGAGAAACTCTATGCTGGAGAATCTATGCTGGGGAAATTTCATCATGGTGAAACTCCATGCTGGAGAAACTTCATGTTGGAGATACGAGTTTGAGAAACTACATGTTGCAGAAAGTTCAAGCTCGAGAAATTCCATCGTGGTGAAACTCCATGCCGGAGAAACTTCATGTTGGAGAAACCACCTGTTGGAGAAACTTAATATTGAAAACTCTATGTTGGAGAAACACCATGTAGGAACCTCCAGTCTGGAGAAACTCCATGTTGGAGAAGCTGACGTTGGAGAACTTCTATGTTGGAGAAACTCCATGCTGGAAAAACTGCATGCTAGGGAAACGCTATGCTGGAGAAACTACATTGAAAAAGTCCATGTTGGAGTTACTCCACACTGGACAAATTCCATGTAGGAGAAACTTCATGTTATAGAAACTCCATGTTACAGAAACTTCACGCTGGAGAGAGTCCAATTTGGAGAAACTATATGTTAGAGAGACTCCATGTCGGAGCAACTCCATATTTAACAAACTCCATGCTGGAGAAACTACACTTCACTCTGGAGAAACTTCATGCTGGAGAAATCCATGTTGAAGAAACTATATGTTGAAGAAACTCCATAATCGAGAAACTCCATGTTAGATACACCATTTTGGTGAAGCTCCATGTTGGAGAATATGCATGTTGGAAAATAGCAAGAGAAATTTTACGTAGAAGAAACATCATCTTGCAGGAGCTCCGTGTTGGAAACTTCAAGTTGGAAAATCCATGCTGGAGAAACTGCATGCTGGAGAAACACCTTGTTGGCGAAACTATGGTCAGGAGATTATACATGTTGGGTATAAACTCCACATTGGAGAAACTCGGTTGGGGAAAATTCATGTTGGAGAAACTAAATGCTGGATAAACGTCATGCTGATGATATTCCATGCTGGTGAAACGATACACTGGAGAAACTCCACGCAGGGGAAACTACATCTTGGAGAAAATATGTTGCAAACACCATGTTGGAAAGTTCATGGAGAAGCTCCATAATGAAAAACTCCATGCAGGAGAAACTTCATCTCAGAGAAATTAAATAATGCAGAATCTCTATGTCGCAGAATCTCTATGTTGGAGACTCCATGCTGTAGAATCTCCTTGCTGGAGAAACACCATGCTGGAGAAACTTCATGCTGGAGATACTGCATGTTGGAGAAATTTCATGTTGGGGAATCCTGATGTTGGAGACTCCACGCACGCGAAAGTTTGTGTTGGAGAAACTGCATGTTGCAGAAGCTCCAAGCTGGAGAATATCGATGCTCGAGAAACTGCACACTGCATAAACTTCATGTTGGAGAAACTCTATTGTGGAGAAACTACGCTGGTGAAATTCCGTGCTGGCGAAACTCAATCCTGGACAAACTCTATGCATCAGAAACTCCACACTCGAGACTCTATGTTGTAGAACTCCACGTTGTAGAAATTGCATAATCGGGAAACTCCATGTTAGATACTCCACGTTAGAAACTTCATGCTGGAGATACACCATTTTGGAGGAACTCCTCGTTGGAGATTCTTCATGTTGGAGAATCCATGCTGGAGAAAGTTCATGTAGGAGAAACACCAACTTGGAGAAATTCCGTGGAGGAAACTATGTTAGAGACTCCATGCTAGAGAGACTGCATGTTGGAGAAACTCCATGCTGGAGAAACTGCTTGCTGGAGAAACACCATCTTGGGGAAACTAAGTTCGGGAGATTCCATGTTGGGTAAACTCTGTGTTCGAGAAACTCTGTGTTGGATAAACTTCATGTTGGAGATACTATATGCTCTAAACACTCCATGCTGGTAGCTCCATGCTTGTGAAACCCCATTCTGGAGAAACTCCACACTGGAGAAACTTTATGCTGGAGATATGCTCGTGAAATTTCATATTGGTGAAACTCCATGCTGGAAAAAATTCATGTTGGAGATACAACGAGTTGGAGAAACTCCATGTTGCAGAAAGTCCAAGGTGGAGAAATTCCATCGTGGTGAAACTCCATGCTGGACAAACTCTATGTTGGAGAAACTACCTGTTAGGGAAACTTAATGTTGGAAACTCCATGTTGGAGAAACACCATGTAGGAACCTCCAGCCTGGAGAAACTCCATGTTGGAGAAACTGACATTGGAGAATCTATATGTTGGAGAAACTCCATGCTGGAAAAACTGCATGCTAGAGAAACGCTATGCTGGAGAAACTACATTGGAAAAAGTCCATGCTGGAGTTACTCCACACTGGACAAATTCCATGTAGGAGAGACTTCATGTTATACAAACTCCATGTTAGAGAAACTTCACGCTGGAGAGAGTCCAATTTGGAGACACTATATGTTAGAGAGACTCCATGTCGGAGCAACTCCATATTTAACAAACTCCATGCTGGAGAAACTACACTTCACTCTGGAGAAACTTCATGCTGGAGAATTCCATGTTGAAGAAACTATATGTTGAAGAAACTCCATAATCGAGAAACTCCATGTTAGATACACCATTTTTGAGAAGCTCCATGTTGGAGAATATGCATGTTGGAGAATAGCAAGAGAAATTTTACGAAGAAACGCCATCTTGCAGAAGCTCCGTGTTGGAAACGTCATGTTGGAAAATCCATGCTGGAGTAACTGCATGCTGGAGAAACACCATGTTGGCAAAACTATGGTCAGGAGATTATACAAGTTGGGTAAACTCCACATTGGAGAAACTCTGTTGGAAAAAATTCATGTTGGAGAACTAAATGCTGGATAAACGTCATGAAGATATTCCATGCTGGTGAAACTCCATGCTGGAGAAACTGCATGCTAGAGAAACTCTGATGAAATGCTTTGTTGGTGAAACTTCATGCTGGAGAAACTTAATGTTTGTTAACCTTCATGTTGAAACAATATGTCGTAGGGAATTCCTGTTGGAGAGACTCTACGCTTAAGAAACTTCAAGCTGGAGAAACGATACACTGGAGAAACTCCACGCAGGGGAAACTACATCTTGGAGAAAATATGTTGCAAACACCATGTTGGAAAGTTCATGGAGAAGCTCCATAATGAAAAACTACATGCTGGAGAAACTTCATCTCAGAGAAATTAAATAATGCAGAATCTCTATGTTGCAGAATCTCTATGTTGGAGACTCCATGCTGTAGAATCTCCATGCTGGAGAAACACCATGCTGGGGAAACTTCATGCTGGAGATACTGCATGTTGGAGAAATTTCATGTTGGGGAATCCTGATGTTGGAGACTCCACGCACGCGAAAGTTTGTGTTGGAGTAACTGCATGTTGCAGAAGCTCCAAGGTGGAGAATCTCGATGCTCGGGAAACTGCACACTGCATAAACTTCATGTTGGAGAAACTCTATTGTGGAGAAACTATGCTGGTGAAATTCCGTGCTGGCGAAACTCAATCCTGGACAAACTCTATGCATCAGAAACTCCACACTAGAGAAACTCTATGTTGGAGAACTCCACGTTGTAGAAACTCCATAATCGGGAAACTCCATGTTAGATACTCCACGTTAGAAACTTCATGTTGGAAAATTCATGCTGGAGAAACTGCATGCTGGAGAAACACCATGTTGGCGAAACTATGGTCAGGAGATTATACATGTTGGGTAAACTCCACATTGGAGAAACTCTGTTGGGGAAAATTCTTGTTGGAGAAACTAAATGCTGGATAAACGTCATGAAGATATTCCATGCTGGTGAAACTCCATGCTGGAGAAACTGCATGCTAGAGAAACTGATGAAATGCTTTGTTGGTGAAACTTCATGCTGGAGAAACTTAATGTTTGTTAATCTTCATGTTCAAACAATATGTCGTAGGGACTTCCTTGGAGAGACTCCACGCTTAAGAAACTCCATGCTGGAGAAACGATACACTGGAGAAACTCCACGCAGGGTGGGCTCGGTGACTGCACCACAGCTCAGCCACCTAATTCGCTTACCTTTGCGATGCAGACGACCGTCCTCGCATTTGCCAGCCTGCTGCTGCCGTCCCTGGCAGGCTTGTCTACGGGGGCGTCATCGGTGTGCGCACTGCCGTACACTGGGGATGACCCGGGCTCCTGCCATCTACCGCCCGACGAGTGCTCGTCCCTACTGGATGTGCCGCCAGAGGAGCTGCACACACCGGAAATCACAGTACCATGGGTGGCCTCATCGACATCAGCAACAATGCCAACATGTATAAAAAAAGAGCTTCACTCGCTGACACCGCTTCGTGGGCTCGGTGACTGCACCACAGCGCAGCCACCTAATCCGCTTACATTTGCGATGCAGACGACCGTCCTCGCATTTGCCAGGCTGCTGCTGCCGTCCCTGGCAGGCCTGTCTACGGGGGCGTCATCGGTGTGCGCACTGCCGTACACTGGGGATGACCCGGGCTCCTGCCATCTACCGCCCGACGAGTGCTGGTCCCTACTGGATGTGCCGCCAGAGGAGCTGCACACACCGGAAATCACAGTACCATGGGTGGCCACATCGACATCAGCAACAATGCCAACATGTATAAAAGAGCTTCACCCGCTGACACCGCTTCGTGGGCTCGGTGACTGCACCACAGCGCAGCCACCTAATCCGCTTACCTTTGCGATGCAGGGCAGTACATCGTATGCCCTCTTCGCTAAAAAAATCCAGTAATTATATTTTGGTGCAGTTTCCGAGCCCGCACTGCTGTGTCGCCATTGCCGTTGAGTGTGCTCACGTAATTCATTCCTTGCTCATGCTATCAAGTGACGTTGAGACTAACCCTGGTCCTGAGGGAAACGCTGCTGTACTCGCTGAACTACAGAAGCTAAACGCGGGACAGACCCTGTTGATTACAAAAATACAGGGCCTCAAAACACAGCTGAACACAACAGATCAAACTATAGCAAGCCTAGACAAACGAATGGCCGATCTCGAAGCGCATTACCAAACACTTCTTCACCTCAGAAACGATATTGAAATAATGCAGTCAACCACAATCAACCAAGCTAAAAAGATTGAAGAACTAGAAACACGCCTGGATGACGCGAAAAACCAATCACGTCGGAATAACCTCATTTTCTATGGCATCCCTGACCCTGCTAGCGCTGAAACGTGGGCTGAGTCAGAAAAACTAGTCATTGATGTTTGCCGCAATAATCTTGATATAACCTTGGAACCTAACGACATTGAAAGAGCGCATCGCCTCGGAAATCATTCAGCCGACCGAACTCGTCCCGTAATCGTAAAATTCCTATCTCATAAAACCAAAGACGCACTGTTATAAAATGGCCGTAAATTAAAAGACACAAACTACAGTATTGGAGAGGACTTTTCCCGCACCGTTCGACACGCGCGTAAACAGTTACTAGTGTTTGCCAAAGCCAATTCTAACAAGTACTCCTTGCGCTTCAAAACCCTGCACATCGGCTCAAAACGCTATGTATTTGACGCATCATCCCAAACCGTTAAGGAAATCGCATAGCAATTGCCCCGTCACAAAACTTTAACAAATCGTCGACCCGCTCCACCGCACAATGTTCTCTCGTTTTCGATAATATTCACTAACATCCGTAGTCTTCTTCCAAAGCGCGAACTCATATCAAACATCATGTCGTCATCCGGAAGCAACATACTAATACTAACAGAAACTTGGCTAAATAGTGACGTAACGAATGCGGAAATTTTGGCCGATTTACCCCACTTCGAAGTGTATCGAAACGATCGGAAAGGCAAACGGGGGGGGGGGGCGGTGTTCTCGTTGCCATTCATCGAGGCATATCAAGCTCTGTTGTTGACGTCGCATCCGACATTGAAGCCATATGGCTCATCTGTCGCGCTCCCCCCCGTAACAGTTCTGCTTGGCGTTTGCTACAGGCCCCCCCAGACTAGTCCAGACTTCCCACGTCATCTGAACAACATCCTTCATAAACTTGTTTTCACATATCCAAATGCCCGTATTCTTCTTTTTGGTGATTTTAACTACCCGGATATTGATTGGCAGAACATAGCTAGTTCCACAATAACGTGTCATGCAGAGGCGAAGAACTTCATCGATGTCTGTTTAAATTTTAAACTCACTCAATTAATTTCCCAAGCAACCCGTGTCTCACGAGAATCAGCAAACACACTCGACCTGATACTAACAAGCAGCCCCGAGAATGTATCATCCATCAGTTACCTTCCTGAAATGAGCGATCACAAAGTCATGCACGCTTTATTCTCATTTACCTCGACTCAAAAACAGACATCTGATAAAACGATACACCTCTACGATAAGGGTAACTATAATGCAATAACTGAAGAACTTAACACCTTTTTTCCTGAATACGTATCCGCATTTCACACTCGCTCAATTCATAAAAACTGGCTGATATTCAAGAACAAATTAAATCATCTCACTAATATGTTCGTACCAAGGATAACCAACCTTTCATACTAATCGCAATAAACCATGGTTTACCCAGCACTTAAAACGACTCGAAAACATAAAGAAACGATTGTTTCGTACCGCCAAACGAAACGACACGCCTGCCGCATGGGGAAAATACTTCGAGGCCGAAAAATCATACCTACTTTCTGTTCGTAACGCCAAGTACTCATTTTATCACAATGACTTACCAAACTTATAAGAAACCCCAAGCAATTCTGGCAAGTTTTAAACCCAACACATCCTCCCAATATTAAACTGACGAATGATTCACATGAAGCAGTGACTGACCATGATTGCGCAGAAATATTTAACCATGCATTCACATCTGTGTTCACTACCGAACCCAACGCACTTTCACAATTACCACCCTTTAACTTAGAAACCCCCATGCCGGCAGTCACGTTCGTCGAAGAAGGCATTTCATCCATAATTCGTAATATGAAACTTTCATCATCAGCTGGTATGGACCTGATTAATTAAAAAATATTGAAAAACGTGGAATCAATTTGTGCATCATATTTATGTCTCATTTTCTCACAGTCACTCTCCTCAGGAATTTTTCCTCTTGATTGGAAAACGGGGAAGGTCGTTCCAGTCTACAAATCAGGTAACAGAGACTCGCCCTTGAATTACCACCCCATTTCATTGACTAGTGTGCCTTGTAAAATCATGGAACATGTCATCTACTCACAAATCGTAAACTTCTTGGACCGAAACCATTTCTTTCACCCCTCACAACATGGGTTTCGTAAGGGCCTCTCTTGCGAAACACAACTAACGCTTTTCCTTCACGACTTGCACACTAATCTAGACCGTAATATGCAGACAGACACCCTCTTTCTTGATTTCGCCAAAGCTTTTGACAAGGTTCCCCACCGCCGGCTATTACTAAAACTCTCAAAGCTGAACCTACCCCCTAATACTCTCAAATGGATTGAAGAATTCCTAACTAACCGTTCTCAGTCAGTCTATCTTAACGGCCATCTGTCTACATCTCTCCCGGTTATTTCAGGGGTCCCACAAGGTTCTGTCCTTGGTCCCCTCCTATTCTTAATACATATTAACGACTTGCCCCTGCATGTTTCCTGTAGTATTCGAATTTTCGCAGATGATTGTGTTATTTACCGCACCATCAATAACTGTCACGATCAATACACTCTTCAGACAGAGCTTAACAACGTACTAAATTGGTGTGATAACTCGCTAATGTCCCTCAATCCTACTAAATGTAAACTCATGTCTTTCACTCGTCGTCACAATCCATATCTCTTTCATTATTCAATTTCTAACACACAGATTGAGCAAGTACAATCATATAAATATCTAGGAGTCACACTCTCTTCTAATCTATCATGGCAGGTTCATATTGGTAACATCATTTCAGCATCAAACAAAACACTCGGTTTTCTGAAACGTCACCTCACCAAATGTTGAATTGCTCGCGTATAAATCACTTATAAGACCCAAATTAGAATATGCATCCCCCATCTGGAGCCCACAACAAGCATATCTAATCACCGCATTGGAAGCTGTGCAGAATCGTGCTGCCCGATTCATTCATTCCTCATACTCATATGACGTCAGTGTCTCATCCTTGAAAGCTACATCCGGACTGCCACCCCTCTCTTTTCGTCGTCGCATTGCTAGCCTCACCCTTTATCACAAATTCTTTTATTCTTCTCTCAATCAAGCACCGTATATCGCCGCCGCATCACGCATATCTCACCGCACCCGTCATCCCCTTCAAGTTGCCCGCCCACTATCACGCACTACTACGTTTTCAGCTTCGTTATTTCTACGAGCAGCCACGGACTGGAACGGCCTACCCCATGACATCGTCGCCATCGCTTCAACATCTGCTTTTCAAGAAAGCGTAACAGATTACATTCAATGTTAAATTACCAACGCTGTTTGTTTTCCTCACTACAAATGTAATCCCACCCCTTATCTAACACCCCCTGAAATGGGGGCCTTTAAGGAATAAAACTGAACTGAACTGAACTAATTCTTGGAGAAAATATGTTGCAAACACCATGTTGGAAAGTTCATGGAGAAGCTCCATAATGAAAAACTCCATGCTGGAGAAACGTCATCTCAGAGAAATTAAATAATGCAGAATCTCTATGTTACAGAATATCTATGTTGGAGACTCCATGCTGTAGAATCTTTATGCTGGAGAAACACCATGCTGGAGAAACTTCATGCTGGAGATACTGCATGTTAGAGAAATTTCATGTTGGGGAATCCTGATGTTAGAGACTCCACGCACGCGAAAGTTTGTGTTGGAGAAACTGCACGTTGCAGAAGCTCCAAGCTGGAGAATCTCGATGCTCGAGAAACTGCACACTGCATAAACTTCAGGTTGGAGAAACTCTATTGTGGAGAAACTATGCTGGTGAAATTCCGTGCTGGCGAAACTCAATCCTGGACAAACTCTATGCATCAGAAACTCCACACTAGAGAAACTCTATGTTGGAGAACTCCACGTTGTAGAAACTCCATAATCGGGAAACTCCATGTTAGATACTCCACGTTAGAAACTTCATGCTGGAGATACACCATTTTGGAGGAACTCCTCGTTGGAGAATCTTCATGTTGGAGAATCCATGCAGGAGAAACTTCATGTAGGAGAAACACCAACTTGGAGAAATTCCGTGGTGAAAACTATGTTAGAGACTCCATGCTAGAGAGACTGCATGTTGGAAAAACTCCATGCTGGAGAAACTGCATGCTGGAGAAACACCATCTTGGCGAAAATAAGTTCGGGAGATTCCATGTTGGGTAAACTCTGTGTTCGAGAAACTCTGTGTTGGATAAACTTCATGTATGTGATCCTATATACTCTTAAAACTCCATGCTGTAGCTCCAAGCTTGTGAAACTCCATGCTGGAGAAACTCCACACTGGAGAAATGTTGGAGAAACTCTATGCTGGAGAATCTATGCTGGGGAAATTTCATCCTGGTGAAACTCCATGCTGGAGAAACTTCATGTTGGAGATACGAGTTTGAGAAACTACATGTTGCAGAAAGTCCAAGCTGGAGAAATTCCATCGTGGTGAAACTCCATGCTGGAGAAACTCCATGTTGGAGAAACCACCTGTTGGAGAAACTTAATATCGAAAACTCCATGTTGGAGAAACACCATGTAGGAACCACCAGCCTGGAGAAACTCCATGTTGGAGAAACTGATGTTGGAGAATCTCTATGTTGGAGAAACTCCATGCTGGAAAACCTCCATGCTAGAGAAACGCTATGCTGGAGAAACTATATTGGAAAAAGTCCATGTTGGAGTTACTCCACACTGGACAAATTCCATGTAGGAGAAATTTCATGTTGGAGAAACTCCATGTTAGAGAAACTTCACGCTGGAGAGAGTTCAATTTAGAGAAACTATATGTTAGAGAGACTCCATGTCGGAGCAACTCCATGTTTAACAAACTCCATGCTGGAGAAACTACACTTCACACTGGAGAAACTTCATGCTGGAGAACTCTATGTTGAAGAAATTATATGTTGAAGAAACTCCATAATTGAGAAACTTCATGTTAGATACTCCATGTTGGAGAAGCTTGATGTTGGAGAATATGCATGTTGGAGAATGGCAGGAGAAATTTTATGTAGAAGAAACACCATCTTGCAGAAACTCCGTGTTGGAAACTTTACGTTGGAAACTCCATGCTGGAGAAACACCATGTTGGCGAAATTATGGTCAGGAGATTACGTGTTGGGTAAACTCCACGTTGGAGAAACTCTGTTGGGGAAAATTCATGTTGGAGAAACTAAATTCTGGATAAACATCATGCTGATGATATTGAATGCTGGTGAAACTCCATGCTGGAGAAACTGCAAGCTGGACAAACACCATGTTGGCGAAACTATGGTCAGGAGATTTACATGTTTGGTAAACTAAACGTTGGAGAAACTCTGTTGGAGAAACTAAATGCTGAATAAACTCCATTCTGATGAAACTCCATGCTGGTGAAACTTTATGCTGGAGAAACACCATACTAGAGAAACTCTGATGAAGAAATGTTATGTTGGCGAATCTTCATGCTGGAGAAACTTCATGTTTGTTAATGTTCATGTAGAAGAAACTATATGTCGCAGGAACTCCATGATGGAGAGCCTCATTGCTGAAAGAAACACGATACACTGGAGAAACACCACGCTGGGGAAACTACATGTTGGAGAAAAGATGTTGGAAACAGCGTGTTGTAAAGTTAATGTTGGAGAAGCTCCATAATGAAATACTCCATGCAGGAGAAACTTCATCTTAGAGAAACTACATGATGGAGAATCTCTATATTGGAGACTCCATGCTGTAGAATCTCTATGCTGCAGAAACCCCATGCTGGAGGAACACCATGCTGGAGAAATTTCATGCTGGAGATACTGCATGTTCGAGAAACTTCATGTTGAAGAATCGAGATATCGGAGACTCCACGCAGGCGAAAGTTTGTGTTGGAGAAACTGCATGTTGCATAAGCTCCAAGCTGAAGAAACTCCATGCTCGAGGAACTCCACACTGCATAAACTCCATGTTTAAGAAAATCTATGCTGGAGAAACTAAGCTGGTGAAATTCCATGCTTGTGAAACTGAATGCTCATCGTTGGAGGAACTCCATGTTGGAGGAACACCATGTCGGAACCTCCATGCTGGAGAAACTCTATGTTGCAGAAATTCCATCTTAGAGAAACTAAATTTTGGAGAAACTCCATGTTGGAGACTCCATTCAGGATAAACTCCATGTTGGAGAAACTCACGATGCAGAAACTGCATGTTGGACAAACTCCATGCTGGAGAAACTCTATGCTGGAGAAACTGCATTGAAGAAAGTCCATGTTATAGATATTTTACACTAGAGAAACTCTTTGAAAGAGACACTCCTTGTTGGAGAAACTCCATGTAAGTGAAAGTACACGCAAGAGAGAGTCAAATTTGGAGATATTTTATGTGAGAGAGACTCCATGTCAGAGAAACTCGATGATTGAGAAACTCCATGCTGGAGAAACTCCACGCATGAAAAACACTACACTGGAGAAAATGTATGCTGGAGAACTTCATGTTGAAGAAACTCCATGTTGAACAAACTCCATAATCGAGAAACTCCATGTTAGATACTCCATGTCGGAGAAACTCCATGTCGGAGAATCTCCATGTCGGAGAACCCAGGCAGGAGAAAGTTCATGTAGGAGAAACACTATCTTGCAGAAACTCGGTATTGGAAACTTCATGTTGGAAACTCCATGCTGGAGAAACTGCATGCTGGAGAAACACCATGTTGGCGAAACTACGGTCGGGAGATTACATGTTGGGTAAACTCCACGTTGGAGAAACTCTGTTGGAGAAAATTCATGTTGAAGAAACTAAATGCTAGGTAAACGTCATGCTGATGATATTTCATGTTGTTGAAACTTCGTGCTGGAGAAAATTAATGTTTGTTAACCTTCATGTTGAAACAATATGTCGTAGGGACTCCCTGTTGGAGAGACTCCACGCTTAAGAAACTTCATGCTGGAGAAACGATACACTGGAGAAACTCCACGCAGGGGAAACTACATCTTGGAGAAAATATGTTGCAAACACCATGTTGGAAAGTTCATGGAGAAGCTCCATAATGAAAAACTCCATGCAGGAGAAACATCATCTCAGAGAAATTAAATAATGCAGAATCTCTATGTCGCAGAATCTCTATGTTGGAGACTCCATGCTGTAGAATCTCCTTGCTGGAGAAACACCATGCTGGAGAAACTTCATGCTGGAGATACTGCATGTTGGAGAAATTTCATGTTGGGGAATCCTGATGTTGGAGACTCCACGCACGCGAAAGTTTGTGTTGGAGAAACTGCATGTTGCAGAAGCTCCAAGCTGGAGAATCTCGATGCTCGAGAAACTGCACACTGCATAAACTTCATGTTGGAGAAACTCTATTGTGGAGAAACTATGCTGGTGAAATTCCGTGCTGGCGAAACTCAATCCTGGACAAACTGTATGCATCAGAAACTCCACACTCGAGAGACTCTATGTTGTAGAACTCCACGTTGTAGAAATTGCATAATCGGGAAACTCCATGTTAGATACTCCACGTTAGAAACTTCATGCTGGAGATACACCATTTTGGAGAAACTCCTCGTTGGAGATTCTTCATGTTGGAGAATCCATGCTGGAGAAAGTTCATGTAGGAGAAACACCAACTTGGAGAAATTCCGTGAAGGAAACTATGTTAGAGACTCCATGCTAGAGAGACTGCATGTTGGAGAAACTCCATGCTGGAGAAACTGCTTGCTGGAGAAACACCATCTTGGGGAAACTAAGTTCGGGAGATTCCATGTTGGGTAAACTCTGTGTTCGAGAAACTCTGTGTTGGATAAACTTCATGTTGGAGATACTATATGCTCTGAACACTCCATGCTGGTAGCTCCATGCTTGTGAAACCCCATACTGGAGAAACTCCACACTGGAGAAACTTTATGCTGGAGATATGCTGGTGAAATTTCATATTGGTGAAACTCCATGCTGGAGAAAATTCATGTTCGAGATACAACGAGTTGGAGAAACTCCATGTTGCAGAAAGTCCAAGGTGGAGAAATTCTATCGTGATGAAACTCCATGTTGGAGAAACACCATGTAGGAACCTCCAACCTGGAGAAACTCCATGTTGGAGAAACTGACATTGGAGAATCTATATGTTGGAGAAACTCCATGCTGGAAAAACTGCATGCTAGAGAAACGCTATGCTGGAGAAACTACATTGGAAAAAATCCATGTTGGAGTTACTCCACACTGGACAAATTACTCCACGCTGGAGAGAGTCCAATTTGGAGAAACTATGTGTTAGAGGGACTCCATGTCGGAGCAACTCCATGTTTAACAAACCCCATGCTGGAGTAACTACACTTCACCATGGAGAAACCTCATGCTGGAGAACTCCATGATGAAGAAAGAATATGTTAAAGAAACTCCATAATCGAGAAACTCCATGTTGGAGAAGCTTCATGATGGAGAATATGCATGTTGGAGAATAGCAGGAGAAATTTTATGCAGAAGAAACACCATCTTGCAGAAACTCCGTGTTGGAAACTTCATTTTGGAAACTCCATGCTGGAAAAACTGCATGCTGGAGAAACACCATGTTGGCGAAACTATTGTCAGGAGATTACATGTTGGGTAAACTGCACATTGGAGAAACTCTGTTGGGGAAAATTCATGTTAGAGAAACTAAATGCTGGATAACCGTCATGCTGATGATATTCCATGCTGGTGAAACTCCATGCTGGAGAAACTGCATGCTGGAGAAACACCATGTTGGCGAAACTATGGTCAGGAGATTACATGTTGGGTAAACTCCACGCTGGAGAAACTCCATGTTGGAGAAACTAAATGCTGAATAAACTCCATTCTGATAAAACTCCATGCTGGTGAAACTTTATGCTGGTGAAACACCATGCCAGAAAAACTCTGATGAAGAAATGTTATGTTGGCGAATCTTCATGCTGGAGAAACTTCTTGTTTGTTAATCTTCATGTTGAAAAAACTATATGTCGTAGGAACTCCCTGTTGTAGAGGCTCAGTGCTGAAAGAAACTCCATGCTGAATAAACGATACACTGGAGAAACACCATGCTTGGGAAACTACATGTTCGAGAAAAGATGTTGCAAACAGCGTGTTGGAAAGTTAATGTTGGAGAAGCTCCATAATGAAATACTCCATGCAGGAAAAACTTCATCTTAGAGAAACTACATGATGGAGAATCTCTATGTTGGAGACTCCATGCTGTAGAATCTCTATGCTGCAGAAACCCCATGCTGGAGGAACACCATGCTGGAGAAACATGCTGGAGATACTGCATGTTCGAGAAACTTTATGTTGAAGAATACAGACGTCGGAGACTCCACGCAGACGAAAGTTTGTGTTGGAGAAACTGCATGTTGCATATGCTCCAAGCTGGAGAAACTCCATGCCCGAGGAACTCCACACTGCATAAACTCCATGTTTAAGAAAATCTATGCTGGAGAAACTAAGCTGGTGAAATTCCATGCTGGTGAAACTCAATGCTGGAGAAACTGGAGAAACTACATGTTGGAGAAACGTCATGTTGGAAACTCCATGTTGGAGGAACACCATGTTGGAACCTCCATGCTGGAGAAACTCTATGTTGCAGAAATTCCATCTTAGAGAAACTAAATTTTGGAGAAACTCCAAGTTGGAGACTCCATTCTGGATAAACTCCATGTTGGAGAAACTCACGATGCAGAAACTGCATGTTGGACAAACTCCATGCTGGAGAAACTCCATGCTAGAGAAACTCTATGATGGAGAAACTGCATTGAAGAAAGTCCATGTTATAGATATTGCCGCGAATATTTGCAGTGTTTGTTCGTTTTTCAAATCTGCCGCGACACCACTTTATCGCTTTGTTTGCGACGCAAGACGCGACTAGATTTATCTCGATTGATCGCAGCCAGGCAAAGCTGATTCTACGTTGTTCCGGAAAGTTCTAGTAACTTTGCGCCCTTTATCTCGAATGTTCGCTATCAGCTTTAAATTGAGCACGGCCGTAGCGGCGGGCATTCTGTTCGACGACCGCCGAGCACGCTTGTCGCTTCGCCGCCGCCGAGTGATTCAGTCCATTTTGGGTGAAAGTCAGCCCAATAAACAGTTCTTTTACAAGACCCTTTCGTCCGTCTTCATTGCTGCTTCGACTGCCGTCACCACTACGTGACATCTGGTGGAGGTGCTGGGTAGCCTTCCATGTTCCGGACGCCCCCTTCAAGTCGTGAAGCCAGCCCTGAGCGCTTCGTACCCGAGGACGAACCAGCAGCTCAGCGAGCCAGCCGACGTCTCCAGGGAGAGGAGCCTGAGTTTGGGAAACTGCCGGACCGCACCAGACAGCGAAAAGACGCTGCTACGAGCACCGCAACCTCGCCGAAGATGTCGACACCGATCATACTGCAGCAGCCGCGGGTACCGCCAACTTTCAGTGGATCCCTAGTCGAAGACCCTGAAGAATGGTTGGACCAATTTGAGCGCGTGGCGTCATTCAACAAGTGGGATGATGCGGCTAAGATTGGACACGTTTTTTCTCATTGGATGGCTCCGCACGCACGTGGTACGAAAACTACGAGTCGTCCCTTACGACATGGGAGCTATTCAAGAGAGAACTATTGAAGGTATTCACCAGTGTCGTGCGGAAAGAAAGAGCCGAACGACTCCTCGAGTCCAGGATCCAGCTTCCGAATGAGCCCGTCCGCAGGTACGTCGAGGAGATGAAGCGCCTATTTCGCCGCGCCGATCCCGGGATGACCAAGGAAAAGAAAGTTCAGTTTTTAATGCGCGGCGTAAAAGAACAACTCTTTGCAAGCCTCGTCCGCCAGTCGCCAAAAAGAGTCGAGGAGTTTATGCAAGAAGCCTGCACGATTGAGAAGACCCTCGACGTTCGAGCTCGGCAGTACAATCGCCCTTCCTCTGCCTGTGCAATCCGTTCGGACACGCCGGCCACCACCAGCGACAGCTTGTGGGAACTTATCCGCGAAATCGTCCGAGAGGAGCTACGCCGATTACTGCCATCTTCCCCACGGCCACAAGAAGCGACTCTGATGGATGTGGTACGGGAAAAAGTGCAACAGGCACTTGGCACCCCGACGGCCACAGAACCCCAGGCCATGACCTACGCCGCTGCAGTAAGTACTGCTCAGCCCCAGCGACAACCCCCACGTCCTCCCCGAGATGAGCCAATCATTCCACAACGCCGCCTCCCAGCCCCCGCCCGCCCAGCCTATGACCGACGCTCAAGCCCCAGGAAATGCGACGCCTGGAGGACTTCCGACTTCCGAGTTCAAGGTGATGCCATTTGGTCTCTGTTCCGCACCAGCGACGTTTCAGCGAGTAATGGACACAGTGCTGGGAGGCCTGAAGTGGCAAATTTGTCTGGTATATTTAGATGACGTCGTTGTCTTCGCCTCGAACTTTGAAGAGCACCTCAAAAGACTTCGAACATTACTAGACGCAATCAAGTCGTCTGGCCTAACCTTGAAAGCAGAGAAATGCCACTTTGCCTAGGAAGAGCTGCTGTTTCTAGGCCACATCGCTAGCAAGGAAGGAGTACGCCCAGACCCGCAGAAAACAGCTGCCATTGAACAGTTTCAACCGCCGGCCGATAAGAAAGCAGTGCGCAGATTTCTCGGACTATGCGCATATTACCGACGATTTGTGAAAAACTTTTCGCGCATCGCCGAGCCCCTGACCCAACTGACGAAGGCAGACGTGCCGTTTAAATGGGAAGCGCAGCAAGCAGAAGCCTTCAAGGAACTTCAGCGTCGTTTACAGTCCCCACCGATCCTTGCGCATTTTGATGAAAACGACGATACTGAAGTTCATACCGACGCAAGCAGCGTGGGACTAGGCGCCGTTCTCGTTCAAAAATGTGACGGGCTGGAGAAGGTCATCGCATACGCTAGCCGTTCCCTTTCCAAGGCCGAGGCTAACTATTCGACCACTGAGAAGGAGTGCCTTGCCATCATCTGGGCTACGTCGAAATTACGTCCCTACCTCTACGGACGGCCGTTCAAGGTGGTCAGCGACCACCACGCGCTCTGCTGGCTTGCCAATTTGAAGGATCCCTCTGGCCGACTCGCTCGATGGAGTCTGCGTCTCCAGGAGTTTGACGTCACTGTCGTTTACAAGTCCGGACGCAAGCACACTGACGCCGATTGCCTCTCACGAGCCCCTGTAGATGCACCGCCGCTGGACGACGATGAGGACGCCTTCCTGGGACCCATCAGCGCAAGCTCTTTTGCTCAGCAGCAACGCTCGGACCCCAAACTAAAAGGCCTCATCGAGTACCTGGAAGGCAAGGTTTCTTCACCCCCTGCTTCATTCAAGCGAGGACTGTCTTCCTTCTGTTTGCAGAATGAGGTCCTTGTGAAGAAGAACTTTACAGCGAACAAAACAGCCTACCTCCTTGTTGTACCTACTTGTCTCCGCGAAGAAGTTCTACAGGCTTCACACGACGAGCCGACAGCTGGACATCTCGGGTTTACTCGCACCCTCCGCCGCATTCAAGACAAGTATTACTGGCCCCGACTGTCTGCCGATGTCGGACACTATGTGAAAACATGCCGAGATTGTCAGCGACGAAAGACTCCTCCCACACGACCAGCAGGATTTCTGAACCCCATCGAACCTCCCTCAAGGCCCTTTCAGCAGATTGGCATGGACTTGCTTGGCCCTTTTCCAACGTCAACATCTGGAAATAAGTGGATCATCATAGCGACCGACTACCTGACCCGCTACGCCGAGGCGAAAGCCCTACCGAACGGAACAGCAGCAGAAGTGGCCAAATTTTTCGTGGAGTGCATTCTTCGACACGGTGCCCCCGATGTGCTCATCACGGACAGAGGAAAGCATTTACGGCGAAACTCACGCAAGCCATCCTGCGCTACAGCCAAACCAGCCACCGGAGGACAACTGCATACCATCCGCAGACCAACGGACTGACCGAGCGCCTGAACAAAACCATCGCCGATATGCTCGCTATGTATGTCGATGCCGAACACAAAACCTGGGATGTCATCCTGCCTTACGTCGTCTTCGCCTACAACACCGCAGTGCAGGAGACCACCCAGATGACGCCTTTTAGGCTCGTCCATGGCAGGGATGCCACGACCACGCTAGACGCCATGCTGCCCAACGTTACAGAAGAGAACGTCGACGTTGCCGCCTACCTTCAACGCGCAGAAGCTCGAAGGCTTGCCCGATTACGGATCAAAGATCAGCAGCGGTCCGACGCCAGACACTACAACCTACGAAGACGCAACGCGGAATACAAGCCAGGAGACCAAGTCTGGGTGTGGACGCCCATTCGCCGCCGTGGATTGAGTGAAAAGCTTTTGCGCCGCTATTTCGGCCCGTACAAGGTTCTTCGTCGGCTGGGTGAACTGGATTATGAAGTCATCCCTGACGCAATGACTGCATCCCAGCGACGCCGCGTACGACCAGAAGTTGTCCATGTAGTCCGTCTGAAGTCGTATTATGCGCGCTAAAGGCCGCTGCGTTTCCATGCCCTATTTTCGCAAGATCCGTTTTTTCCCTTACTAGTCGCATTATTTGTTTTAATGCATCGGGTCGATGCTTCTTTGAGAGGGGAGTAATGCCGCGAATATTTGCAGTGTTTGTTCGTTTTTCAAATCTGCCGCGACACCACTTTATCGCTTTGTTTGCGACGCAAGACGCGACTAGATTTATCTTGATTGATCGCAGCCAGGCAAAGCTGATTCTACGTTGTTCCGGAATGTTCTAGTAACTTTGCGCCCTTTCTCTCGAATGTTCGCTATCAGCTTTAAATTGAGCACTGCCGACAGCGGCGGGCATTCTGTTCGACGACCGCCGAGCACGCTTGTCGCTTCGCCGCCGCCGAGTGATTAAGTCCATTTTGGGTGAAAGTCAGCCCAATAAACAGTTCTTTTACAAGACCCTTTCGTCCGTCTTCATCGCTGCTTCGACTGCCGTGTACCACTACGTGACAATATTTTACACTAGAGAAACTCCATCTAAGAGACACTCCATGTTGGAGAAACTCCATGTAAGAGAAAGTACACTGGAGAGAGTCCAATTTGGAGAAATTCTATGCGAGCGAGACTCCATGCCAGAGAAACTCCATGTTTGAAAAACTCCATGCTGGAGAAACTCCACGCATGAGAAACTCTACACTGGAGAAAATGTATGCTGGAGAACTTCATGTTGAAGAAACTCCACGTTGAACAAACTCCATAATTGAGAAAATCCATGTTAGATACTGCATGTTGGAGAAACTCCATGTTGGAGAATCTCCATGTTGAAGAATCCATGCAGGAGAATCTCCATGTTGGAGAATCCATGCAGGAGAAACTTCATGTAGCAGAAACTCCAACTTGCAGAAACTCCATGTTGAAAACTTCATGTCGGAAATCCATGCTCGAGAGACTGCATGTTGGCGAAACTCCATGGTGGAGAAACACAATGTTGGCAAAACTATGTTCAGGAGATTCCATGTTGGGTAAACTTGATGTTGAAGAAACTCTGTTGGAGAAACCAGGTTGGAGAACATATATGCTCTAAAAACTTCATCCTAGAGAAACTCCATGCTGGAGAAATTCTATATTGCAGAAATTCCATCATGGAGAAGTTCCAGGTTTTACTAACGATGTTGGACAAACTCTATGCTGTAGAAATTCGATGTTGGAGAAACTCATGTTGGGGAAACTACATTGCAGAAGGTCCATGTTCGAGAAGTTTCTTGTTGGATATACTCCACACTGAAAATTTCCATGTAAGAGAAACTCTATGTTAGATAAACTCCAAGCTGGAGAGAGTTCAATTTGGAGAAATTCCATGATGAAGAAACTTCATGTTGGAGAAACTCATTGTTGAAGGCACTCCATAATCGAGAATCTCCATGTTAGATACTCCATGTTGGAAACTCCATGCTGTAGATACTATATGTTGGATAATAGATGCAGGAGAAACTCCATGTCGGAGAAACTCCAACGTAGATAAACCCCGTGTTGGAAACTCCATGCTTGAGAAACTCCATGAGTTGGAGGAACTCGATGCTGGAGAAACTCCATTCTCGAGAAGCTGTTTGAGAAAGTATATGTTAGAGAATCTATGTTGGAGAAACTATATGCTGGAGAAACTGCTTGCTGGAGAAACTCCATATTTGGGAAACTAGGTACAGGAAATTCCATGGTGGGGAACTTCACGTTGCAGAAACTGTGTTGGAGAAACTTCATGTTGGAACCTCCATTCTGGTTAAACTTTATGCTGATGAAACTCTATGTTAGAGAAACTCCATGTTGGAAACTCCATGCTGCTGAAACTCCACATTGCATAAACGCCACATTTGAGAAGCTCCAGATTGAATATATTCAACATTCAACAACTACATTTTGGACAAATTCTATGTTGGAGAAACTACTTGCTGGAGAAACTCTGTTGGAGAAATTCTATGTTGGAGAAACTTCATGCTGGAGAAACTCTGTTGGAGAAACTTCATGTTTGTGAAACTTCATGTTGACAAAAAAATGTCGGAGGAACTCCATGTTGGAGAGACTCCATGCAGGAGAAAACTCTATGTTGGAGAAACTACATGTTGAAGAAATTATGTTGGAAACTTCATGTTGGAAACTCCATGTTGGAGAAACTTCATAATGAAAACTCCTTGCTGGAGAACTTCCATTTTGCAGAATCTCAATGTTAGAGACTCCATGCTGGAGAATCTTCATGCTGCAGAAACTCTATGCTGGAGAAACTGCTTGCTGGAGAAAGTATATTGGAGAAACTCTGTGCTGGAGAAACTCCATGTTGGAGAAACTCTATGGGGAGAAACTCCATGTGGGAGAAACTCCATGTTGGGTAAATCTATTTTGGAGAAACTTCATGTCGGAAACTTCATGCTGAAGAAACTTCATGTTGAAGAAACTCTCTTGGACAAACTCTATGCTGGAGAAACTCCATTTTTGAAAAACTCCATGTTGGAAAACTACATTGGAGAAAGTCCATGTTGAAGAAATTCCATGTTGGAGATACTCCATAATGGAGAAACTATGTTGGAGAAACTATGCTAGAGAAACTCCATGTTACAGAAACTTCATGCTGGAGAAAGTCCAATTTGGAGAAATTCTATGTTGGAGAAAATCCATGCCGGAGAAACTTCATGTTGGGGAATCTCTACTGGAGAAACTCCACACATGAGAAACTCCACATTGGAGAATATCCTTGCAGGAGACACTTCATGTTGAAGAAACTTCATGTATGAGAACTCCATGTTAGAAACTCTATATTGGAAACTTCATGCCGGAGGTACTCCATGTTGGGGAAACTAGATGTTGCAGAATCTCCTTGTTGAAGATTCCATGCAGGAGAAACTCCATGTTGGAGAAACTGTAAATTGGAGAAACTCTATGTTGGAAACTTTATGCTCGTGAACCTGCATGTTGGAGAAACTCCATGCTCGAGAAGATATGCTAGAGAAACTAGGATAGAGATATATATTGGAGAAAATATATGCCAGAGAAACTCCACGCTAGAGAAACTGCATGCTGGAGGAACTCTATGTTGGGGAAACAATGTTCCGAAATTTCATGTCTGGGAAACTCCACATTAGAGAAACTTCTTGGAAACTATTCTGGAGATCCTCCATGCTGGAGAAACTCTGTGTTGGAGACAGTCAATGTTGGAGAAAGTCCACTTTGGAGTAACTCTTTTTGGAGAAGCTGCATGTTGGGGAATCTCCATGTTAGGGAAATTTCATGTTGGACACACTCCTCTTTGAGGTAACTAAATATTGGATAAATGTTGGAGAACTGCATGCTGGAGAAACTCGACACTGGACAAAATCCATGTTGGAGAAACTCTATGCTGGAGAAACTATGCTGATGAAATTTCATCATGGTGAAACTCCATGCTGGAGAAACTTCATTTTGGAGATACGAGTTGGAGAAACTACATGTTGCAGAATGTCCAAGCTGGAGAAATTCCATCTTGGTGAAACTCTATGCTGGAGAAACTCCATGTTGGAGAAACTACCTGTTGGAGAAACTTAATGTTGGAAACTCCATGTTGGAGAAACACCATGTAGGAACCTCCAGCCTGGAGAAACTCCACGTTGAAGTAACTGACGTTGGAGAATCTCTATGTTGGAGAAACTCCATGCTAGAGAAACGCTATGCTGGAGAAACTACATTAGAAAAAGTCCATGTTAGAGTTACTCCACACTGGACAAATTCCATGTAGGAGAAACTTCATGTTGGAGAAACTCCATGCTAGAGAAACTTCACGCTGGAGGGAGTCCAATTTGGAGAAGCTATATGTTAGAGAGATTCCATGTCGGAGCTACTCCATGTTTAACAAACTCCATGCTGGAGAAACTACACTTCACACTGGAGAAACTTCATGCTGGAGAACTCCATGTTGAAGAAACTCCATAATCGAGAAACTCCATGTTAGATACTCCATGTTGGAGAAGCTCCATGTTGGAGAATAGCAGGAGAAATTTTATGTAGGAGAAACACCATCTTGCAGAAACTCCGTGTTGGAAACTTCATGTTGCAAACTACATGCTGGAGAAACACCATGTTGGCGAAACTATGGTCAGGAGATTACATATTGGGTAAACTCCACGTTGGAGAAACTCTGTTGGAGAAACTCCATGTTGGAGAAACTAAATGCTGAATAAACTCCATTGTGATGAAACTCCATGCTGGTAAAACTTTATGCTGGAGAAACACTGTGCTAGAGAAACTCTGATGAAGAAAAGATATGTTGGCGAATCTTCAAGCTGGAGAAACTTCATGTTTGTTAATCTTCATGTTGAAAAAACTATGTCGTAGAAACTCGCTGTTGGAGAGCCTCATTGCTGAAAGAAACTCCATGCTGAAGAAACGATACACTGGAGAAACATCACGCTGGGGAAACTACATGTTGGAGAAAAGATGTTGCAAACAGCGTGTTGGAAAGTTAATGTTGGAGAAGCTCCAATATGAAATACTCCATGCAGGAGAAACATCATCTTAGAGAAACTACATGATGGAGAATCTCTATGTTGGAGACTCCATGCTGTAGAATCTCCATGCTGCAGACACCTTATGCTGGAGAAACACCCTGCTGGAGAAATTTCATGCTGGAGATACTGCATGTTCGAGAAAATTCATGTTGAAGAATCCAGATGTCGGAGACTCCACGCAGGCGAAAGTTTGTGTTGGAGAAACTGCATGTTGCATAAGCTCCAAGCTGGAGAAACTCCATGCTCGAGGAAGTCCACACTGCATAACCACCATGTTTAAGAAAATTTATGCTGGAGAATCTAAGCTGGTGAAATTCCAAGCTAGTGAAACTCAAGGCTGGAGAAACTGGAGAAACTAGATGTTGGAGAAACGTCATGTTGGAAACTCCAAGTTGGAGAAACACCATGTTGGAACTTCCATGCTGGAGAAACTGCATGCTGGAGAAACACAATGTTGGCGAAACTATGTTCAAGAGATTCCATGTTGGGTAAACTTCATGTTGAAGAAACTCTTGGAGAAACCAGGTTGGAGAACATATATGCTCTAAAAACTCCATCCTAGAGAAACTCCATGCTGGAGAAACTCTATATTTCAGAAATTCCATCTTGGAGAAGCTCCAATTTTTACAAACTATGTTGGACAAACTCTATGCTTTAGAAACTCGATGTTGGAGAAACTCATGTTGGGGAAAGTACATTGCAGAAGGTCCATGTTCGAGAAGTTTCATGTTGGATATACTCCACACTGAAAAACTCCATGTAAGATAAACTCGATGTTAGATAAACTCCATGTTGGAGAGAGTTCAATTTGGAGAAATTCCATGATGAAGAAACTTCATGTTGAAGAAACTCATTGTTGAAGAAACTCCATAATCAGGAATCTCCACGTTAGATACTCCATGTTGGAAACTCCATGCTGTAGATACTATATGTTGGAGAATAGATGCAGGAGAAACTCCATGTCAGAGAAACTCCAACGTAGAGAAACCCCGTGTTGGAATCTCCATGCTTGAGAAACTCCATGAGTTGGAGGAACTCGATGCTGGAGAAACTCCATCCTCGAGAAGCTATGTTTGAGAAAGTATATGTTAGAGAAACTATGTTGGAGAAACTATATGCGGGAGAAACTGCATGCTGGAGAAACTCCATGTTGGGGAAACTAGGTACAGGAAATTACATGATGGGGAAACTTCACGTTGCAGAAACTGTGTTGGAGAAACTTCATGTTGGAACCTCCATTCTGGTTAAACTTTATGCTGATGAAACTCTATGTTAGAGAAACTCCATGTTAGAAATTCCATGCTGTTGAAACTTCACGTTGCATAAACGCCACATTTGTGAAGCTCCACATTGGATAAATTCAACCTTGGGAAACTTCACTTTGGATAAACTCTGTGTTGGAGAAACTACATGCTGGAGAAAATCCATGTTGAAGAAACTCAACGTTGAAGAAACTCCACGTTTGAGAAACTCCATGTTAGAAACAATATTTCGGAAACTGTATGCTGGAGATACTGCATGTTTATTTATTTATTTATTTATTCACGTTGCCTCACAGGCTCCAAGCATGGAGTATTGTGTGAGGGGGGGATTACATAAATAGGGGTAATAACAGGAGCATGAATGACACGATTATATAATGCTGATTGACTGTTAGTACTTATTAAACAGTAAGAACATCATTATACAATAGTTATTGACGCGTCAGTAATTAGAAAAAATGGCTGTTATTTCGGTCCTAAAAGAAGCTGGATCACGAATATTGACGATGTGTTCCGGAAGACCATTCCAGTGAACAATAGCCTGCGGCAAAGCGGATGAATTGAATGCAACGGTTTTACCTGAAAGGCGTTTGAAGCTGAGATGGTTGTTTAAACGGCGCGAGGTGCGGTGAGGTTGGGCAAGAGGGATAGTCGAAAGATTAGTGCTATAGACTATCTTGTGAAATAAGCAGATTAGGGCAATTAATCTTCGTGATTGCAAGGTACAAAGAGAGAGCCATAATTTAATGTTTGTGACGCTTGAGTGACGGTCATAGTTTCTGGAGATGAAACGCGCAGCACGATTTTGGACTGATTCAAGGGAGTTAATTAAATAAGCCTGGTGAGGTGACCAAATGGATGATGCATACTCGAGTTGCGGACGAACAAATGTTTGATAGGCGAGCTTACGGGTAGTAGCAGGAGTTCCATGAAGATTCCGTTTTAGGTATCCTAAGGTCCGGGATGCTTTAGCTGTTATTTTCTGTATATGAGTGGACCAGGACAAGTTACATGAAAAATGGACACCGAGGTATTTGTAAGAAGACACCTGAGAGACTAAGCTGTTATCGAGCATGTAATTGAACGAAGAGTTAGATTTTTTGCGGCTGAATGTCATTAACTTGCATTTTTCAGTGTTAAGTGACATTTGCCATGATGAACACCAAGCGGTTACATGATCGAGGTCCCTTTGAAGTGCAAGAAGGTCTGCAGGTGATCGGATTTTGCGGTAAATTATGCAGTCATCTGCGAACAAGCGAATGGTTGATGTAATGTTAGATGGCAGATCATTAATGTAAATCAGGAACAGCAACGGGCCCAGGACGCTTCCTTGAGGAACACCAGATAGAACATCGCTAAACGGAGATGAGTGGCCGTTAACAACCGTGAACTGTTTACGAAAAGACAAGAAATTCCTTAGCCATGAGGTTGTTAGTGAGTCTAGGTTGAGGGAAGTAATTTTACCTATTAAGCGTGAGTGCGCAACGCGGTCGAATGCTTTTGAGAAATCTAAGAATATGCAGTCTGTTTGGAAGTTCTCGTTCATGTTGTGTAGTAGCTCGTTAGTAAATTCCAGTAGTTGAGTCTCACAAGAGAAGCCTTTCCTGAACCCGTGCTGGTTAGAAAAAAAGAAATTATTACTATCTAGATGCTGCGCCACTGCTGATACGATGATGTGTTCGAGGATCTTACATGGGACAGATGTCAATGATATGGGGCGATAATTTTGCGCGTTCGTTTTATCACCTGATTTGAAGATGGGGATAATTTTACCAATTTTCCAATCCCATGGAATTTCACCAGTTGATAGCGACTGACGAAATATATGGAAGAGAATATTGCTTGAACGGATCACTGTGCTTTTGAGAATTTTTGTATTAATATCATCAATGCCAGCAGAAGTCGAAATCTTAAGATTGTTTATTAATGCTGCAATACCGGAGACACTTATTTCTATGGGACTCATGTACTGGTAATCGGCATCTACTAATGGTGGAGTAGTGGAATGGTCTTCCTGTGTGAACACTGAAGAAAAATAATTATTAAATATAAGTGGGCATTCTTCTTCTATAACTGGAGCACCAGTGTTATCCAACAACGAAACAAGAACCGGAGTGTCAATAGGTGATATCGTTTTCCAAAATTTTTTAGGGTTGTGTGTCATAAGGGATTGAAGGTCATGGGAATAATATTTAAGCTTTGCTTTGCGGATGGCACTACAATATGTTTTTTCGGCGGTTTTGTGTTTCTGCCATGAAGCCGGTGTGCCAAGGCGTTTGGCAGCTTTGAATAGTCGCTTTTTCTTGTTTTTTAATGCATGTAACATCCTGTTGAACCATGGTTTAGACGCGTTCGTGCGGAGGGTGAGCAGTGGTATATGACGGTGTACTAATTCCAGTAAACTATTTTTGAACAAAACCCAGTTCTCGTTGGCCGAACGCTGAGAAAAAGTCGGAAGATATGTGTCACAAAAGGATTGTAACCCTATATTAATGGCATTGTAGTCAGCGCGGTTATAATCAAAAATACGTTTATGTGTTTGTGCACGTGCGCATGAAGGCATGGAAATCGTGAAATTAAGCAGTTCGTGATCACTGAAGCCATCAGAATAAGAGATAGGGCTTATATTGTCTGGGACTGACGAGAAGACGAGGTCAAGCTTATTGTTTCCTCGGGTAGGTTTTTCGACTAATTGAACCAAAGAGAAATCGAGAGTTAGTTGAACAAAATTAGTGCCATCACGTGTTCTCGAACTTAAGCTCGGCCAGTCAATTTCGGGAAAGTTGAAGTCACCAAGTAGACAGATACTTGCTTTTGGAAATTTAGCTTTTGCTTCAGTTAGGTTATCATGTAGATCAGAGACGAATGATTGCGGACTATCTGGTGGTCTGTAACAAACTCCAAGAAGATGCTTGGAAGATGGCGATGTGATGCAAACCCACAAAATTTCTAAGTTACTAGGAATATCAACGGGAAAAGAAGTTATATGCTTTTTAGCAGCAATCAACACCCCTCCTCCCCTTCTGTCGCTCCTATCGTTTCTGTAGATAGTGAAACTGTCCATATCAGGCAAGACTTCGTCGTTCCTAATATCTTTATGGAGCCACGTTTCGGTTAGTATTAAAATGTCGCATTCACAATTGTCAAGGTATGAACAAAGTTCGATGCGCTTAGGAAGAATGCTGCGTATGTTAGTGAAAAGTAAGGAGAGCTGCGATTGCGCGGTGTTATTGCGGTAAGATGTTTGTTCTTTCCTGATGACACGTGTAGCCGAGCAACACCTTACCTATGCGGAAGATAGTTTTACGGTGTCAGTAGCGGCGTCGTACACGTAAACACTATCGTTTATTCTCAGCTTATCGACATTTAGCTTGTACGGAACTTTTTGTGGTTTGGCAAATTCGATCAACTTCTTTCTAGCCAGTCGTGTCTGAAAGGAGAAATCTTCGCGCACAGCGTAGTTAGTTCCTTTCAGCTTGATGCCGTTCCCAATGATCTGTTGTTTGTCCTTAAACAATGTGAATTTTACCATCACTGGCCTGCACTTTTCCGGGTCGTATTTACCAATGCGGTGTGCCCGTTCTATTTGCGATGAATCTACTGTAATGTCCAATTCATTCTTGCACAGGTCAATCACTTTTGTTTCAGCACTTGACCATGTCTCAGATATGTCATCGGAAAGGCCGAAAAAAAGCAAGTTGCAGCGTCTCATCCTGTTTTCCGCGTCATTACAACGCGATTCAATAATTCTGAGCTGGTCAGAGATGACGCTGGAAACTGCACCAGGAGAATCAGCCGAAGACGCAGCGGGATTGTTTTTTAGATCTGAAACGTCCACTTCGACACTGCGAAGTCTAGAAGACAACTGCTTCAGTTCAATGTCTACTGACGCTTGCCACTGCTTCAACTCTCTCAAATCACTTCGAATTCCATCTTGGCCGGATTCGATCCTTTGTACAGTCTTCAGCACAGTAGCCAGGATGTCATTAGAATCAGGTCCGGGGTTTGTTTCCACATCCCCGGAAAGAATTAAGAATAAACTACTTAAGCAATGTTGCACAGTAGCCTCGCATGCTTCAAGGGCAAATAACCACTCTCTGGGGCACGACACCAAAAACAAGCAGCGATTCTTGCTTCTTAGGCAAGTGCAATGATCAAGGTAACTCACCTGGAACAGTGTGAAAGGTAAGTGCTCCATTGCCAATACGGCGTCGTGCCCCAGAGGGGCGTTCACGGGCAGCAGCTTATATTCCGTGTGGCCGGCGCTGATAGTGGTATCGCTGGTGATGAACGACCGCGGTTGCCAGCCGAAGAACAGGTTTCCTTCCAGATGGATCTGTAGGCAAGGCTGTTGCGTCCAATCCGCGGGTTGATTCGCGTTCTCAACTGGGCAGGTGAAGACCACGTCCGATGCCAAACAAGGTAGCGATGAGCCAAGGAGTAGGGCAGCCTGGAACAGTGTGAAAGGTAAGTGCTCCATTGCCAATACGGCGTCGTGCCCCAGAGGGGCGTTCACGGGCAGCAGCTTATATTCCGTGTGGCCGGCGCTGATAGTGGTATCGCTGGTGATGAACGACCGCGGTTGCCAGCCGAAGAACAGGTTTCCTTCCAGATGGATCTGTAGGCAAGGCTGTTGCGTCCAATCCGCGGGTTGATTCGCGATCTCAACTGGGCAGGTGAAGACCACGTCCGATGCCAAACAAGGTAGCGATGAGCCAAGGAGTAGGGCAGCCTGGAACAGTGTGAAAGGTAAGTGCTCCATTGCCAATACGGCGTCGTGCCCCATGTTGGAGACTCCATGTTGGAGACTCCATGCAGGAGAAACTTCATGTTGAAAAAACTCCAACTTGAAGAAACTCCACGTTGAAAACTCCATGCTCCAGAAACTGCATGTTAGAGAAACTCCATGGTCGAGAAGCTGATAGGGAAACTATTTGTTAGAGAAACAATATATTGGAGAAACTATATGCTTGAGAAACTCCACGCTGGAGAAACTCTATGTTGGGGAAACTATGTTAGGGAAATTACATGTTGGGGAAACTCCACATTGAAGAAACTCTATGTTGGAGAAAGTTCATGTTGCAAACTGTTCTGGAGAAACTTCATGCCGGTGAATCTCCATGCTGGAGAAACTCTATGTTGGAAAAGTCCATGTTGGAGAAAGTCCATGTAGGCGAAACTCCATGTTGGGGAACTCAATGTTGGAGAATCTCGATGTTGGGGAAGCTCCATATTGGCAAAGCTCCAGATTGGCGAATTTCTATGTTGGAGATACTCCATGTTGGACAACGTCCATGCTAGAGAAACGACACGCTGGAGAAGCTCCATGTTGGAGAAACTCCATGTTGGAGAAACTTCACGTTGAAGTAACTGCATGCTGGAAACTTCACCTTGAAGAAACACTATATTCTAACCTCCATGCTGGAAAAACTTCGCCTTGGAGAAACTCATGTTGGAGAAATTCCACATTGAAGAAACTCCGTGTTGGAGAAACTGCATCGTGGATAAATTCCATGAGAGGGAAACTTCACGCTGGAGAAACTCTACATTAGATAAAGTTCTTGTTGGAGAATTTCCATGTTGGAGAAACTCCATGCTGGAGAAACTTTGTGTTCGAAAACGTCTGTGTTGGAGAAACTCCATTTTGGTGAAACTCTGTGCTGGAGAAACATCATGTTGGTGAGAAACTACGTTAGAAACTCAATGATGGAGAAACTCCATGTTGGAGAAGCTCCATGTTTGAGAAACTAAAAGCTGGAGAAACTCAATGCTGTTTAAACCCCATGCTGTACAAACTCCATGCTTAAAAAACTTCATTTTAGAGAAACTACGTTAGAGAAAATCTGTTTGAGAAACTCCATGCTGGAAAAACTCCATGTTAGAAAAACTTCATGTTGGAGAGACTTTACGTTGGAGAAACACCATGTTTGAGAAACTCCATGCTGGAGAAACTCCATAATCGAGAAACTCCTTGTTAGATACTCCACATTAGAAACTTCATGCTGGAGATACTCCATTTCGAAGAAACTCCCTGCTGGAGAATCTCCATGTTGGGGAATCCATGCAGGAGAAACTTCATGTAGGAGAAACTCCAACTTTCACAAAACTCCGCGGTGAAAACTTCATGTTGGAAATTCCATGCTCGAGAGACAGCATGTTGGAGAAACTCCATGCTGGAGAAACTGCATGCTGGAGAAACACAATGTTGGCTGGAGAAACCTTGTTGGGCAAACTGCATAGTGGCGAAACTCCGTGATGGAGAAACTCCATGTCAAAGAAACTAAATGTTGGAAAAACTCTGTTGGAAACTATCTTGGAGAAACTACATGTTGAAAACTACATGTTGGAGGAACTTCATGTTGGAGAAACTCTCTGTGGGAGAAAGTCTATGTTGGAGAGGCTCCATGTTGGGGAAGATCTATGGTGGGGAAATACCATGTTGGAGAAACACCACTTTGGTGGAACTCCATTTTGGAGAAAGTGCCTGCTGGACAAACTCCGTGCTGGGAAACACCACGCTGGAGAAACTCCAAGCTAAAGAAACTCTAAGTAGGAGAAACTCCATGTTGGGGCAACTCTGTTCGGAAAAATCCATATTGGGAAACTCCATTTTGGAGAAACTTCATTTTGCAAAGTCAATGTTGGACTCTCTGTTTTGGAGAAACTCTATGCTGGTGGAAGTCCACAATAAAGACTCCATGTTGGAGATTATATGCTGGAGCAAATCTGCGTACGAGAATCTCCATATTGAAGAAACTCCATTTTGGAGGAACTCCATGTTAGAAACTCCATCTTGGAAACTCCGTGCTGGAGAAACTGCATTCGAGAAACTTTGTTGGAAAAACTATTTTGGAAAAACTCTGTGCTGGAGAAACTCCATGTTCGAGAAACTATGTTGGAGAAACTCCATTGTTTAGAAACTTCAAGCTGGAGAAACTCTACATTCCATAAACTCGACATTGGACAAACTCCCCGTTGGATATACTCAATGTTGGAGAAACTTCACGCTGGAGAAACTTCATGTTGGAGAAACTATATGCGAGACAAACTCCATGCTGGTGACTCCATATTGAGAAACTCCATGTCGGAGAAATTTCATGTTGAAGAAACTAAATGCTGGAGAAACTCTTTGGTGATGAAACTCCATGCTGGTGAAAATTCATGCTGGAGAAACTCCATGCTAGACAAACTCTGATGGAGAAATGTTATGTTGGCGAAACTTCATGCTGGAGAAACTTCATGTTTGTTAATCTTCATATTCACGAAACCATATGTCGTAGGAACTCCCTGTTGGAGAGACTCCATGCTGAAGAAACTCCATGCTGAAGAAACGATCCACTACAGAAACTCCACGCTTGAGAAACTACATGTTGGAGAAAATATGTTGAAAACTCCATGTTGAAAACTCCAATTTGGAGAAGCTCTGTAATGAAAACTCCATGCTGGAGAAACTTCATCTTAAAGAAATAATGATGGAGAAACTCTATGTTGCAGAATCTCCATGTTGGAGACTATGCTCTAGAATCTCCATGCTGCAGAAACCCCATTTTGGAGAAACACCATGCTGGAGAAACTGCATGCTGGAGAAACTATTTTGGAGAAACTCCATACTGCAGAAATTCTATGTGGGAGAAATTCAATGTGAGAGAATCTACATGTTGGGGAAACTCTATGTTGGCGAATTTTCATGTCGGAAACTATGCTGGTGAAATTCCATGTTGCTGAAACTACATGTTGAAGGAACTCCACGTCGGAAACTCATTGCTGGAAACACCGTGGTGGAAAACTCCGCCTTGAAGAAACTCCATGGTGGAGATACTCTATTTTGGAAAAATTCCATGCTGAAGAAACCACACTGGAGAAACTCCACACTGGAAAAACTTCATGCTGGAGAAACTCCATGTTGCAGAAACTCCATGTTGAAGAATCTCCATGTTGGAGAAACTCTTTGTTGTAGTCCATGTTGGAAACTTCATGCTTGAGATATTCAATGTTGGAGGAACTTCATGTTGGAGAATCCCGATGTTGGAGACTCCACGCAGGAGAAAGTTCGTGTTGAAGAAACTACAAGTCGCAGAAACTCCAAGCTGGAGAAACTCCATGCTCGACAACCTCCACACAGGGTAAACTCCATTTTAGAGAAACTCTATGCTGGAGAAACTTAATGTTGAAGAAACTTCATGTTGGAGAAACTTTATGTTGGAAACTCCATGTTAGAGAAATACCATGTTGGGACCTCCATGCTGGAGAAACTATGTTGCAGAAACTCTATTTTGCAGAACTTCTATCTTAGAGAAGCTAAAATTTGGAGAAACTGTATGTTGAAGACACCTTTTTGGATAAACTCTATGTTCGAGAAGCTCACGTTTAAGAAACTCCATGTTTGAGAAACTCCACTCTGGAGAGAGTTCAAGTTGGAGAAATTTTATGTTAGAGAGACTCCATGTGAGAGATACTCCATGTTTGAGAAACCGCATGCTGGAGAAACTACACGCATGAGAAACAACACAGTGGAGAAACTATATGCTGGAGAACTCCATTTTGAAGAAATGCCATGTTGAAGAAACTCCATAATCGAGAAACTCCATGTTAGACACTGCACTTTGGAAACTTCATGCTGGAGATACTCCATTATGAAGAAACTCCAAGTTGGATAATCTCCATGTTGGAGAATCCATGCAGGAGAAACTTCATGTAGGATAAACTCCAACTTGGAGAAATTTCGTGTTGGAAACTTCATGTTGGAGACTCCATGCTCGAGAGACTGCATGTTGGAGGAACTCCATGCTCCAGAAACACCACGTTGGGGAAACTACGTTCAGGAGATTCCCTGTCGGGCAAAAACTCCACGTCGGAGAAACTGTGTTGGAGAAACTTCATATTGCAGATCCTATATGCTCTAAAAACTCCATGCTGGCGACTCAATGATGGCGAAACTTCTTGCTGCAGAAACTTCACACTAGAGAAACTCCATGTTGGAGAAAGTCTATGCTGGAGAAACTATGCTGGTGAAATTATAAGCTGGTGAAACTCCATGCTGGAGAAACTTCATGTTGGAAAAACAGCATGTTGGAGAAACTGCATGCTGTTGAAACTCCACACTATGCTGTTGAAACTCCACATTGCATAAACGCTCCATTTGAGAAGCTCCAGATGGGATAAATTCAATGCCAAAGTAGAAGACTAGGCGAGTTGTATGTACTCATACTGAAAAACAGCGCACACAATACAGGGACGAAGAAAAGAAACAACACGAGCCTTGACTTACAACTGATCTTTATTGAGCAACATGTGCACATAAGATAGGAATGAATGAAGTAGCAGATGCAATCAGAAGCAGTCAACGCCAGATGTAAATGGCCGTAAAAGCGGTAAAAACGTAAAAGTGTGGTAATTATAAAACGAGGTGAAATAAAAAAAGAGATGGTAACGGTGACCAAGCACTGTGGTTGACTACGTAGCGAATAAAGTCATAAGATGTAATGAGCCATAAAAACGAAAAAATGAATAACAATAAAGTCGAAAAATCTAACAAGAGGATGGCAAATGAAGGTGACATGGTTATGCTGACTACTGCACTACCTTAAAAGACTAAAAAGATAACATGCTTGAATTAGGCGTGCGCGAATAAATTAAAAAAATTCTCTAGAAGGCAAGTTCACTCTCGTTCACCAGTTTTTGACATGTTACATGCACACTGACACGCTTGCATAACGAATTAATAAGCACATGTTCCCACATTTTTATCTTTTTCTTGTTTCTTTTTTCGAAAGGAACCTCATTTCTTTGATAAGATTATAGACGGCGCACTGACACAGGTATATTTATTAGATTTTATGTTGAAGGCTTCCAGTCGTTGTGGCGTGTACACTCCTTCCCTTGTCCATTGCCTTTTGTGACTGGTTATTTTCAAGTTATTATGAACCAACTGGCTCGCATTTCAACCCTTCTTCAATCACTTCCCTGGTTAGTTGATCAGCGTGGCGTCCTATGATATTGCGATGTTTGAATTCTGGTATGACATGCACTGCAGTTTTCTACGTGGGCTGCTATATGTAATTTCCCCCTTTTTCGACATCTTTGTCATGTTCACGTAACCGGTCATTAATGCATATACCTGTCTGCCCAATGTATTTGTCACCACATGTTAAGGGGATTGAATAAATAACTTCCTTACCACAAGGAACGAACTGTTTTTGATGTTTGATCCTGCATGTTCTTGCTGCCATGGAAGAAGAGTTAACACGATTGCATATATTAGCCAACTTTTCGGCTGCTGAAAAAACTACCTTTACTTTTCCATGATTCATAATGTTTTTGAGATTATGGGACAGAGCGTGGCAGTAGGAATGACTGCGACTTATCGTTTCTTTCGGTCTTTGTTCTCTCTAGCTTCTTCAATTTGCCTGCCTTTTCTTTTCATCTGCTTTTGAAGCTTCTGGGAGACGGAAATTGAAAGATGATTGGGGTAGCCTGCTTCTGATAACCTATTGCATTGTTTTTCAAAGCTGGACAACATGCGGTGGGGACATGATTTTTTGAGCGCATTTGACATACAAAGACTAGCAATGGCTGTCTTCACTAATCTGAAATGAGCTGAGTGGTACGGAATCACAGGTTTCTTATTACGGGGTTCATATGTGCAACAAATGTGGTGGCCTTGGAATTCCAGCTTGATGTCTAGAAACCTGATAGTGCTATTGTCTGGGATGTAGTGTGTTAAGACTAGAGGCGACATGGACGAAGTAAAATTATTCATAATATTCTGTCAAGCTGAGTGGAATAGCTGCCTGTGACTAATTATGACCACGAGATAATCATCGACGTATCACCCTTCCCAGCTCGTCAGTGGTACGGACGTTTCAATACGTAGTGCAGTTGTCGGCATAACTTTGTCACCTTCATTTGCCATCTTCTTGTTAGATTTTTCGACTTTTTTGTTATTCATTTTTCGTTTTTATGGCTCTTTACACCTTATAACCTTATTCGCTACGTGGTCAACCATAGTGCTTGGTCACCGTTACCATCTCTTTTATGATTTCATCTTGTTTTATTCTTACCACCCTTTTATGTTTTTTCGCCTTTATGGCCATTTACACCTGACGTTGACTGCTTCTCATTGCATCTGCTACTTCATTCCTTCCTATATATTGTGCCCCGTTGCTCAATGAAGATCAGTTGAAAGTGAGTGCTCGTGTTGTTTCTTTTCTTCGTCCCTGTATTGTGTGCGCTGTTTTTCAGTATAAATTCAACATAGGTGAAACTTCAGTTTGGAGAAACTCCATGTTGGAGAAACTACATGCTGGAGAAACTCTGATGGTGAAATTCTATGTTGGAGAAACGTCGTGTTTGTGAAACTTCATGTTGGAGAAACTCCATCTCGGAAGACCTCCATGTCGTAGAGACTCCATGCAGGCAAAAAATCCATGCTGGAGAAACGACACACTGGAGAAAATCCATGTTGGAGAAATTACATGTTCAGGAAATTATGTTGGAATCTCCATGTTGAAAACTCCATGTTGAAGAAACTTCATAATGGAAACTCCATGCTGGAGAAACTCCATGCTGCAAAATCTCCATGTTGAAGACACCATGCTGGAGAATCTTCATGCTGCAGAAACCTCATGCTGGAGAAACACCATAATGAAGAAACTGCATGCTGGAGAAACTCCATGTTGGAGAAACTCAATGGGTTGAAAGTCCATGTGAGAGAAAGTGCATGTTGGGTAAATCTATGTTGGAGAAACTTCACGTCCTACACTTCATGCTGGTAAAAAACCGTGTTAAAGACATTCCATGTTGGACAAATTCTGTTGGACAAGCTCCATGCTGGAGAAACTCCATTCTGAAAAAACTCCATGTTGGAAACTTCATGTTGAAACTGCATGCTGGAGAAAGTCCATGTTGGAGAAACTCCATGGGGAGAAAGTTCATGTGGGAGAAAGTGCATGTTGGGTAAATCTATGTTAGAGAAACTTCACGTCCGAAACTTCATGCTGGTAAAAAACCATGTTAAGGACATTCCACGTTGGAGAAATTCTGTTGGACAAGCTCCATGCTGGAGAAACTCCATTCTGGAAAACTCCATGTTGGAAACTTCATGTTCGAAACTATCCTGGAGATACTCCATGTAGCAGAAACTTCATGTTGGAGAATCTTGATGTTGGATACTCCATGCAAGAGAAAGTTACATGTTGCAGAAACAAGTTGTTCTAGAAACTCCAAGCTGGAGAAACTCCATGCTGGAGAAACTCCACACTGGAGAAACTCCATGCTGAAGAAAATTCATGTTGAAGAAACTCAATGCTGGAGAAGCTCTGCTGGTGAAACCCCATGCTGGTGAAACTCCACTCTGGTGAAACTATTCTTGAGGAACTCCATGTTAGAGAATCTACTTGTTGGAGAAACTCTATGCTGGAAAAACACTGTTGGAGAAATTCTGTTGGAGAAACTGTATGCTGGAAAGACACTTTGTTGGAGAAATTTAATGTTGGCGAGACTCCGGGTTGTAGAAACTCTATGTGAAAGAAACTAAATATTGGAGAAACTATGTTGGAAACTGATTCTTGGTGAAACTCCATATTTCTGAAACTATGCTGGAGAATGTCCATGTTGGAGACTCCAGGCTGGAGAATCTCCATGCTGGAGAGACACCATGCTGAAGATACTGCATGCTGGAGAAACTATGTTGGAAAACCTTTATGCTGCAGAAACTCCATGCTGGCGAAACTCTATGCATGAGGAACTCCACACTAGAGGAACTCTATGCTGGAGAACTCTATGTTGAAGAAACTCCATGTCTAAGAAACTCCATAATCAAGAAACTGTTAGATACTCCACGTTAGAAACTTTATGCTGGAGATACTCCATTTTGGAGAAACTCCAAGTTGGAGAATCTCCATGTTGGAGAATCCATGCAGCAGAAACTACCATGTAGGAGAAACACCTACGTGTAGAAATTCCGTGTTGGAAACTGTTAGAGACTCGATGCTCGAGAGACTGCATGTTGGAGAAACTTCATCCTGGCGAAACTGCTTGCTGGAGAAACACCATGTCGGGGAAACTAAGTTCAGGAGATTCCATGTTGGGTAAACTTTCTGTTGGAGAAACTCTGTGTTGGAGAAACTTCATGTTGGAGATCCTATATGCTCTAGAAACTCCATGCTGGTGGCTCCATGCTGGTGAAACTCCATGCTTGAGAAACTCCACACTGGATAAACTCAATGTTGGAGAAACTATGCTGGAGAAACTCTGCTGATGAAATTCCATCCTGCTGAAACTTCACGCTGAAGAAACTTCATGTTGGAGATACATGTTGGAGAAACTACATGTTGCAGAAAGTTTAAGCTGGAGAAACTCCATGTTGGAGAAACTAAGCTGCAGAAGCTATGCTGGTGAAATTCCATCCTGGTGAAACTCCATGCTGGAGAAACTCCATGTTGGAGAAACTACAATTTGGAGAAACTTAATGTTGGAAACTCCATGTTGGAACCTCCATGCTGGAGAAACTCCATGTTGGAGAAACTCACGTTGGGGAAACTCTATGTTGGAGAAACTGCATGCAAAAAAACTCCATGGTAGAGAAACTCTATGCTGGAGAAACTACATTGTAAAAGGTCCATGTTGGAGTTACTCCACACTGGAGAAACTCCATGTAGGAGAAACACCATGTTGGAAAAAGTCCATGTTAGAGAAACTTCACACTGGAGAGCGTCCAATTTGGAGAAAATATGTGTTAGAGAAACTCCATGTCGGAGAAACTAAATGTTTGAGAAACCATGCTGGAGAAACTCCACTCTGGACTGGAGAAACTCCATGTTGGAGAACTCCATGTTGAAGAAACTATATGCTGAAGAAACTCCATGTTCGAGAAACTCCATAATAGAGAAACTCCATGTTAGATACTCCATGTAGGAGAAACTCCATGTTGGAGAATCTCCATGTAGGGGAATCTATGCAGGACAATGTTCATGTAGGAGAAATACCATTTTGCAGAAACTCCGCATTGAAAACTTCATGTTGGAAACTCCATGCTGGAGAAACTCCATGCTAGAGAAACTCTGATGAAGAAATGCTTTCTTGGCGAAACTTCATTCTGGAGAAACTTCATGTTTGTTAATCTTCATGTTGAAACTATATGTCGTAGGGACTCCCTGTTGGAGAGACTCCATGCTGAGGAAACTCCATGCTGGAGAAACGATACACTGGAGAAACTCCACGCTGGGGAAACTACATGTTGGAGAAAATATGTTGCAAACACCATGTTGGAATGCATGTTGGAGAAGCTCCATAATGAAATACTCCATGCTGGAGAAACTTCATCTCAGAGAAACTAAATAATGCAGAATCTCTATGTTGCAGAATCTCTATGTTGGAGACTCCATGCTGTAGAATCTCCATGCTGCAGAAACCCCATGCTGTAGAAACTTCATGCTGGAGATACTGCATGTTGGAGAAACTTCATGTTGGGGAATCCCGATGTTGGAGACTCCACGCACGCGAAACTTTGTGTTGCAGAAACTACATGTTACAGAAACTCCAAGCTGGAGAACCTCCATGCTCGAGAAACTCCACACTGCATAAACTTAATGATGGAGAAACTCTAATGTGGGGAAACTATGCTGGTGAAATTCCGTGCTGGTGAAACTCAATGCTGGAGAAACTGGAGAAACTACATGTTAGAGAAACGTCATGTTGGAAACTCCAACTCCATGTTGGAGAAACACCATGTTGGAACCTCGATGCTGGAGAAACTCTATGTTGCAGAAATTCCATCTTAGAGAAACTAAATTGTGGAGACTCCAATCTGGATAAATTCCATGTTGGAGAAACTCACGTTGAAGAAACTGCATGTTGGACAAACTCCATGCTGGAGAAACACCATGCCTAGAAACTCTATGCTGGAGAAACTGCATTGAAGAAAGTCCATGTTATGATATTTTACACTAGAGAAACTCCATCTAAGAGAAACTCCATGTTAGAGAAACTACACACTGGAGAGAGTCCAATTTGGAGAAATTCTATGTAAGAGAGACTCCATGTCAGAGAAACTCCATGTTTGAGAAACTACATGCTGAAGAAACTCTACGCATGAGAAACTCTACAGTGGAGAAAATGTATGCTGGAAGACTTCATGTTGAAGAAACTCCATGTTGAACAAACTCCATAATCGAGAAACTCCATGTTAGATACTCCACGTTAGAAACATCATGCTGGAGATACTCTATTTTGGAGAAACTCTATGTTGGAAAATCTCCATGTTGGAGAATCCATGCAGGAGAAACTTCATGTAGGAGAAACTCCAACTTGCAGAAACTCCGTGCTGCTCGAAAGACTGCATGTTGGCGAAACTTCATGCTGGAGAGACGGCATGTTGGCGAAACTCCATGCTGGAGAAACTGCATGCTGGAGAAACATTATGTTGGCGAAACTATTTTCAGGAGATTCTATGTTGGGTAAACTTCACGTTGAAGAACCTGTGTTGGCGAAACTTCATGTTGGAGAACATATATGCTCTAAAACTGCATGCTAGAGAAACTCCATGCTGGAGAAACTCTATATGGCAGAAATTCCATCTTGGAGAAACTCCATGTTGGAAACTCAATGTCTGAGAAACTCATGTTGCAGAAACTCCATGCTGGAGAAACTCCATGCTGGAGAAACTCTATGCTAGAGAAACTCTATGCTAGAGAAACTTCATGCTGGAGAAAATCTACATTGGAGAAAGTCCATGTTGGAGAAATTCCTTGGAGAAGCTCCATACTGGAGGAGCTCCAAGTTGCAAAAACTGTATGTTGGAAAATCTCCATGTTGGAGAATCCATACAGGAAAAACTCCATGTTGGAGAAACTCCAACTTGTAAAAAGTCCATGCTCGAAACTCCATGCCCGTGAAACTGCATGTTAGAGAAACTCCATGCTGGAGACAATCCAAGCTCGAGGGGCTATGTTAGAGAAACTATAGAAAACTATGCTCTTTTTACAGGAAAAATACAGCGCGAAGAGAGACGACGGACGAAGAGGTGCACAACAAAAGCGCTGTCTCAGGAGGAAAACAGATATAAAAGCGACCGAAAAAACGGCGAAGTCAGCAATTACATGAGGCAATCAACACAAGGAAAAAAGAAAATCTGAAAAGAGAGTGGGGCACCCTTAATTTTATGACCAATGGCAAATCAGTAAGGCATGTCTGAGCTAGTTGGTTTAGCATTTTCTGAATTTAGCGCCTGTCCGTTGTCCTTTTCTCTCTTTTGTTTGGTCTCTGTGAATTTATTTGCGCCAAGGTGTATGCTTTCTAAGCTTCAGAAAATGTAAATCAGATGTTGTTCAAGAACCTTATCTCCGCGTCAAATAATGTGATAGAGGGTTGGCTAATGCACGCGCTAGTTTTCCTCTTTATGGACAACCGCTGTTGCGATTTGATTCTGGTCATTCTAAAATTGTTAAACGAGCTGTAGCAACTTCTTGCCTAAAACTAGTTATAAAAATCATGCCCCCACTCCATTATCCACAGCATTGTTCAACAGGTTTCCTGATTGAGGGCTAGTGGCTATCCGGAGCAGTTACTTGGCGGCATTGCAGAATGCTTACTAAGGGAAGTTACTGGGTCCGATAAGAATAAGAAACCGAGCTATGAGCGACGCCCCGTTGTGATGCCGTACATTCATAACATCTCTCACAGAATAAGGAAGACAGCGAACAAGTACGGAGTTGAGGTGGTTTTTTTAGCTCCCAATAAGCTCATTGGAATGTGCAAAAAGGTCAACGAGAATGAAGACCACAAAAAGAAACCTGGGTGCAACGTCAAACACATCACCTATGTAGAGTGTGAAGAAAAGATCATTTACAGCATTCCGCTTAGCTGTCAACGAACCTACGTAGGGCAAACAGGTAGATGCCTGAACAAGAGGCTCAGAGAGCACGAAAGATTATGCGAGCAAGTAGAAAAATCCGGAAATCTGGCACCACATTGCACACACTGCAAATGCACCCCGATGCTAAAAAACACCAAGGTAATAGGTCGGGCCAGAAACAGACGGGAACGCAAAATTATCGAAGCTTTCGCTATGCATGTTGCTCCAGATAACCAATGTGTCAGCTCCCCTTCGGTGATGCTAAGGAGAACTGAATTAAACTACCTCAGGAATAGTAATCTTCGGCTGTTGTAAAGGCACGTGTTGATATTGTTACAAGTGGACGAATCATGAACGAAGAAGTGGCGGTGCGCGGAACGACGACGACGTTGACAGTTGGTAGCTGGGCGCTCTGTTCTGAGCTGAGTGCTGGCCTTCTCAGAGCAGCCGCCATATAGACTTACCGCCGTAACATCCCCGTAACAATATTTTATTACTATATATTTTTTTCTTCATATCGCTCTTGTCAGCGCCGTGTGCTCTTCCCTCTTCTGTGTATGATTTGGCGTTAATATGTGTATATAGTCATGCTTCTTCAGAGAATAAACATTTGTTAGAAAGCGCTTGTCTGGTGTGTTCGTCCCTTTCCGTATTTTGGTAGAGCTCACCAAAACCTTCAAAGATGTACGTTTTACCATTAGAGACTAGCCTGTTGTGACGGAGCTGGTAGATGTGGTTAGCTTTCGCAAATTCAATGAGGCGTTTACGGGCGAGTCGGGTGTTAAAGGAGTTTCTCGAAGTTCTTCGTAGCACTACAAAAAAAAACAAGGACACACACGAAGACGTACACAGGACGGGCGCTGACTCCAACTAACTTTAGTGAGGCTTCCACAACCTGCATTTATACACAACGAAGGACCACAGCGCATGCGGGTGAAATATTTCTGGTAGATTAGGGAGCGCAGACTGCATGCTATCATCTATTTAATAACCTGTATTCGCTGTCTCGCAGGAAAACTGATGTGATGCTGACACACGTGTCGCCCCTTTGTTTTATAAGAAATGCTTCGGCCAATTCGCGTGCTAATCAATCCTTACTTCTGCTTAGAATTTTGATATGCTCAAGTCGTGGCTCACAGTTTTGGTCGTTCTCATCTTTGCACGACCGGCAGTGGGCGGGTAGATTTTCAAACGATTTGGAAACGTTACCAAGTGAACGTTCATGTTCCCTGGCACATTCGTTCACACAGCGGCCGGTTTGCCCGACATATACTTTGCCACATTTAAGGGGGATTCCATATACCCCACCCGTGGCACACTGCACGTACGGCTTTGCGTGCTTCATGCCTTCTTCCTGTGTCCTTGTTTTTTTTTTGTAGCACTATAAAGAACTTCGAAAAACTATGCTTCACCAACTAGCCCCACAACGTGTTATGTTAGGGGAGTCTTCGCTGATTGCGTAATCAGTCGATTTAAGCTTATAAGCTGATGATAAAACGCGTTCTTTGTCCTTGAACTGCAGAAATTTAACTATGATTCGGCAATGCTTTTCTCTTTTGAATGTGCCCAGACGACGCGCTCGCTCCATATTATTGCTTTCAATGGTTATATTCAGGTTCTCCTGGCAGTGATCAATTATTAATTTTTCAGAATCACTGCAGCTTTCATTTTCCGCATCTTTGAGCCCATAGAATACCAAATTGCTTCGGCGAGACATGTTTTCAAGGTCATACATTCGGGCAGTCAAAGTAGACACTAGAGCTGAGCAGTTGGCGGTAATGCTTTGTATACTGTCAATTTGAGACCTTATATCTGAAATAGAGTGGAAATCTGTCTCAATCTTCGCACGCATAGTGTTTAGGTGCACAAATGTTTTCTCATGCTCTTCAAGGGTGGACTTGATAGAGCCTAGCTGCTCAAGGATTGTTGACCGCCCGGATTGTAAAACTGTAAGTGCGGCAAGTATATCATTGCAATTGCCAGCAGCAGAGGAGGGGGAGGCCTGTGATTTGTTTCCACATCCCCAGCCAGCAATAATAGTTTTAGCAACATGTGGGAACACTTGTAAAACATAGCAATAGATCGCCGTGGGCCCAGCAGCACAAACAGACAGCGGTTACTGAACCGCTTGGCGTAAAGGCTGTGATAATTCATTACCTGCGTAACGAAGAAGCGAAGGAAGTTAGGGCGATCCATTTCTGTAGCACCGTCGAGCCCACTAAGTGCTGTGATGGTTTGGTCGGGCCTTATGTAGCCGCATCCAGGGGAGGGCGCGGTAATTGTCGCAGATAGCGATGACGGTGGCCAGGGGCTATGAAGATAATGCAGCGGAAGCAAAGTATCCGTAGTTGTGGGCAGCGGCTCACACTTGGCTGTCCAAGCTTGATCTTGCAGCGGTTGTTCCATGTCGGTATGGGTATGCGCAGAGGGAATTAAGCACAGGCAACAGGACGACTGTCGATGATGTGCAGGCGGACAGCACTCCGAGAACAGCGAGCAGACGGGGCCAGGAAAGTGGGGTGAACTGCGTAACGAAAAAGCGAAGCGTAACGATGAAGCCTGTATAGTGCTTCATGAGCAAGCCTGTCCTCCTGAAGCTTTATTTTTCGTTCTTCTAAGGCGAGGCACTCTGTTTCTTGTTCAAGGCGCTCTCTCTCTAGCTCCTTCATTTTTATTTTGAACTCGCTGTCTTCTCGCCTCGTCAACAGCTCCATTCCAAGGTATTGAAGTTCACTATTCCCTATGAAAATGGCAAAATAATCACAAAAACCAGTTAGACACTGGTTCTAGGAGTTGTACACATATCGAACACTGTCATGAGCGCTAGCATTCAAGGTGTTCATTACGTGTGGATAACATGAACTCTGCTTTGCACAAACCACAAAAAAAGGTTACAGCTTTATTTATTTTATTTATTTATTTATTTCAAGATATTGCAGGCAGCAGTGCTGCCCTGGCAGGAGAGGGTTACAAAAGGTAAGCTTGCAAAGAATGCTCAAAGGTATTAATGTTAGTACATTCAACAACCCAAGCAGACAGCCGATTCCATTGTTCGATTGTGCATGGAAAAAAAAAAACACTTAGACACTGTCTTTCCAGTGTCTAAGGCTAGCGGAGGAAGAAAATATCTATGGTGGGCACTAAATTTAGTTTAATGCCGGGTCTTCTACAGCATTGTGCTGGACCAAGATTAATAGTAAAACAAAATAGAATATGACCATTCAATGTATGACTTGAGGAGGAATTGCAAGGAGGGCAGACTAAAACGTTTGTTCTTTCCTGACTCTGTCCAATCCCTTTTGAGGACGTGGAACTCTAATGTGGCCAATATTATGATCCCTTCAGTGTGTGAAGACGTGCTTTTGAACATGGTGATAGAGTCATTGTGTGCAACATAAAAGGAAAGTGGTTCAGCGGTGTTTTGCTGCAGCCTCCTCATGGGTACATGCCAAGTCCTATGTCATTAACAACATAATAGCGTCATTGTGTGAGAATCCTGCCTTCGAGTGTAGTTCAGTATGCCATATAGAAAGGAAGTGGTTCAAAGGTGAGCATCTGCAGTCCTCATGGGCACATGTCAAACTGTCATCAACGCCATGATTGTTGCAAAGTGTGTGAAGACGCAGAATTGAATATGATTACTGTAATAGTACACCGTTGCAAAGGAATGTGGCTGGGTGCTTGTGAAGTTCGATTAACTTTTCTTGGCACCAGTCGGTCTTGGGTTCGCGAGGAATGCCGCACCTGTGGAGTCACATAGACTCAGAAGGATGCCCGACGAGGACTCGGCGGCGGCTGTATTGTGACCAGCGCGTTGCCAGCAAAGGGACCCGTCCCGTACCTGCCTCCCCTTCACCTGCCTCTCCTTCGTGCAGCGGGTGTCTTTGTTTTCTTCCCGCAGTCGCGGGCATAACCTGTCTTGAAGAAGCTTAGGCATGTACAGTGGTCGCCATGTGTGCACGAAGTCAAGGTGTTGCCGAGACTTAGGGAATGCAGAGATGTGCGAGGATACGTGAGGGAATGCAAGAGATACTAGGATTAAGTGACCAAGAAGTGCATTCTTCCCTTGACGACTGTCTTTTTTTTTCTGTAAAAAATTTGAGTGATCGTCTCTGGCATATGTTTGTCTCGCATGCATGTGTGCGAAAGAGAAAACAGATGAGAATGTTAATAATGTGGTAACTGTTGTGCCGTGGGTGTCGTGGGAAATGGTAGTCGTGTATGTGCTGTTTGTGTGTTTGCAACATCTCCTTTCCCAAGTGTTTGTCTAGTGGAGGGTATTGCAGAGCTTCGCCTTTCCTTTCCCCGACGATTGTTTAGTCAATATTCTTTCCCCAATCTGTGATTAGTTGACGGAAACCTTATTTTCCTTTCCCTAACCACTGGTTGCTGAGGAGGGTCACTTGTTACCTTATTGGTTGCTGTCCCCGCTAAGGGCGGAGACAGAGGGTTTAAAAGTAAGCGCTCTGGGTTGAACCAGGGTTGAATTCGTCTGATCAATGGTTTAGTCGTGGTAAATAGTTTTCTCCTTGCTTGTTTCTTCTTGTTTTATTTATGCTGTAAATAAATAGTCAACCTTCTCCTTTCCTCGAGTAACGTGAATGTTTGCGAGTTAGAACCACCGGGTCATCAAGAAACCCCGATTTCATCAGTCACCACCTGAGGGGATTATAACTGGCGCATTCTGGAGGGGAAACTCAGCATTCTGTGCGGGAGAGACAGTTTGGTGTCTCCAGTGACTGCTGTTGTTAAGTCAGCTGGTGTAATTGTGCTGGCTTTCTATTGCGTGACACCCTTCTTTTAGCTCAATCATACCATTCAACACTTGAGTTCTACTTTTGTTTCACCTTGTAATTAGGTCTCGCTCTTACCAAAACCAGTGGAAACCTACTGTTTGACATCACTGTAGCATGATCACTGTTTTGACCTTAAATACCAGTAGGCATATTGCACCGCAAATCCAAAAGTTTTGAGTTTAAAATTGCGGAAAGTGCACAGTGAGAATAGAAGTTAATATGTGTTTGAAGTCTCCAGAACATGTGCACTTTAGTTTTTATCATCCCCACAACATTTGCAGTTTGAAGTGGACTGATGATGATTATGTATTTTTTTTATGGCGCAAGGGCATCTATGGCCGAAGAGTGCCATGGCACAAGTTAATTTCGACTTCTCAAGGTGGGGTCAAAGGCCCATTTCCCAAGCGTTTTACCCTAAATAAGCTGAGCACCAGATCAGAGGAAAGCTTGTACCCATTGTGTCACCGGCGGGTACCCAGCGGCACTGGGGATTGAACCCCGCACCTTTCGCATGCGTCGCGGATGCTCAACCACTTCGCCACTGCTGCGGTGGACTGCCTGAACTTGCTGCCATAGCTTCTCAAGGCCTACTTCTTTATCCAACTTCTCACCAGTACTTACTGCAACGGGATGGAGCCAAGTTGCTTTTGAGATAGAACCAGGTCTCAAACCTAGAAACATGTTACGATATGCGAAAAATATCGGGTACGTGGTCATGCTCTGACAGCGCAGAGCTTTTTATATTCCAATAAATGTCCAAGCTCCACCCCCCCTCTGCACTCCTAGCCTGAGCAACAGAGGCCCACCTCCAATGGTACAGGGACAAATGCTCGTTTCCCCTTTCCTGACTAACCTCTGCTGCATTACCAAAAAAAAGGCCCAGAGTATAGTGCCTGTCCTGTCTAGTTGTGTTGTCTTCTCCTATGCTCAACTTCACAATTCGTTGGTCAGGTACTTGGAGCAGGTACTGAAGATGGAAATTTGACAGTTCAATAAACCGATTTGTTGATAGGTTCTGTGATGTCTGTTTCTTGTTTTACCTTTTGGAGTATTTTTCCCCAAGCGTCCTTTCGCTGGTCGCTGCCTGGGCCGTTGTTCTGGCTGAGTGAGCACGTTGCCAGCACCTTCGATGGTGTCTGTTGGCTCTTGCTGCGTGACAGCAGCAGAATCAGAGGGGGATACTGCTTCCTCCCCATCGTATATTGCCAGCAGCAGCTGCTCGGATGCCGATGACTCTTGTTGAGCTTTCGGAAATGAAACAGACAAGTGTATTTGTCAGAGCAACATTAATATTCCTGTACAAGATATTGTGAATATTTGTATGATTTCATTTGAGCAACTCATATAATTCTCAAGTACCTTATTTTCAGTTTTGTTTCATTTTTTTCTAATCAGCAATATTAGCTTCGTTAATATTCATTCAAGTTCAAACATGTCAGAGTTATTTCCAATTATCTCATAGCTTTGTAAAAACAAAAGTTTCGATTTGGTTACTTCCCCTCGAGGGCAAGTGCCATGCTTTCACTAAGATGATGAAGATTTGGCTATATATTCATGAAGTGCAAGCGCAACTTTGGCGGATGCTTCCAATTACAGGTGATGTCACTGACACAACATGACTCTTTTTGTCGCAGGTGCTTTCAATGTGATAAGCGTATAATATTGTGGGGAGTTGCACTTCAGTGTGTGGCACGTGAAGGTTACACAATGCCCGTTAATTAGGACAGTATGTATTACAAAACTATTTTAAGCTCTAATACATGCACCCATAGAGATCTGCAAGCATAAATGCTAGCAAAATCTAATAAGATTAATAGTACATAGAAGCTTACAAAATTGCAGACACTTGGCGCGTTTGTTTGTTTATAATGACAAATGCTTACTATCCGTAAACTGGCTGTTTTCTTCTGGCTCATCATCGATAACATTTTTGCACCCTGCGAGCCGGTTTCGTTGTGCTTGGCTATTTATACCAGTGGGAAGCTTCCTTTCGCTGCCAGCGTGGAACTGGCCTTTCTCGGCTCCGTCCTGAGTATGTAGCCCACATCATTTTTTATTCATTTCATTCATTTTTATTTGTTCTTCACAACATGACGTACACATTGTGAAAGGGGCCAAGAAGAAAAGCCGTTCCTTTACGGCTTGAAAAAAAAATCTTGGTCCCCCCTGGCATTGACGGCAACGAAGCAACACAATCCAGAAACAAATGTACAGAAAAAAATATACAGAAATATACAGAGACAAACAAAATTATAACTTGGCATTTTTATGAAAGGTATGGCGACAAGCTCATGGAACGGTCGGGAAATAAAGACATGCAGTCATAATGAAACAGTGGCTAAATATCTGTACAAGGTGTTTTGTTTATGAAATGTGTGGTGTGTATTAGGGACATGCAAATTAATAAAACAACGCCTTCAGGTTCCGGAAATTTAGTCCTAAAATATCTGTTCCCGCTTTAATATGTTCATTTAGTAATCGAGGCAGGTTATTCCTAAGACTCTGAAACCCATAGTTCGTACGGCATTTTGGCACTTTCCAACGGTCTGTTGTCCTCGTATTGTAGGCCGCTTTGCCTATTAATTCTAAGTTCGATATGTCCAAAAACAGCCTTTGATTTTCTTTGATGCTGAGTTTATATTCGCGTAGGAGTTTATAATGATGCATTTTAGTTATTGGAATGACCTTAAGATTTCTGAAGATAAATTTACTTGAGTAAAACTTAGGCAAATTATTAATGATCCGTAAAACCTTTTTTTGCATCCTTAAAAGACTACTAAGGTTTTTGTCGGTCGTTGTGCCCCAGACTAAATGAGAATAGTTCATGTAAGAAGAAAATAAGGCATAATAAATGGCTAGTTTTGCAGACATTGGAAAGACATAACGATTTCGACTGAGTATACCTGTTATGGAACATAATTTCTGCAAAATATGGTTTACGTGGTCATCCCATTGCAACGTCTTGGAAAAGAAAACGCCCAATACCTTTATTATTTCGACGACCTCAATCCTTGTACCTCTAAACAGAAGATCGTAATCGGTAGATAGCTGCTTACCCTTAGGGTGAAAAATTACTGCTTTTGTTTTTTTGTATTAATATTCAGTTGATTACTGTCTGTCCAAGCTTCCAACTTTTTTAAGGCTATGTTTCCTTTAACGAACGCGTCAGCACAAGAGGATGAAGGCACAAATATACTAGTGTCGTCTGCATATATAACAAACTTCAGGTCAGATGATATACATACTATATCATTAATGTATAAATTAAAGAGTAAGGGACCAAGAATACTTCCTTGAGGTACGCCTGCGACTATTGCTTTCTGATTAGATATTAAATGGCTTACTTGAACAAATTGTTTTCTGTGAGAGAGATAACTAATTAACATATTAAGTGCATGTCCTCTGATACCGTAGTGATGTAATTTATCAAAAAGAATAGAGTGATTAATGTTGTCAAAAGCCTGCGTAAAGTCAACAAAAATCCCCAGAACGTAGTTTTTATCCTCGAAGTTTTGCAAAATGTATTCTTTTTGATCAAGAAGTGCCAGTTCTGTGGACCGATGTTTTTGGAAGCCATACTGCGATTTTGTGATTATATCATATTTGTGGCAGAAACGTGAAAGTTGTTTAAATAGGATTTTTTCCAGACCTTTAGAAAACACAGGCAATATTGATATGGGGCGGTAGTTCGAAACATCTCGGTTATCACTCTTTTTTTGTATAGCGGAATCACTCGAGCCACTTGCATTTTTGTTGGATAAACTGCAGTTGAAAGGCAAAGATTATATATGTAGGTTAGTATGGGACTTATAACGTCAAGGACATATTTCACTGGACTAATTTGCACATAGTCAGCGTCGCAGCTACGCGAATTTTTCAAATTTGCAAACACAGAGCAAACTTCTTGAATGTCGGTTGGTTCTAAGAAAAAAGTATTGGTGTTAGCTGTACTTTGCATTGTGTTGTTTCCTGAAGGGCGTGCAGTCACATTCCTGTTAACAAAGAACTCGTTAATAGCATTAACCATTGCGTCCCCTCTCAGCGTTTTTCCGTCATGTATAATCTCTACTACGGAATCTTTTTCCTGCCCACGTCCCATAAGAGCATTCATTTTACTCCATAATTCACTCATTCGACCTGAGCACATAGAAAAGTAACGAAAGTAGTAGGCGTCCCTGCACTTTTTCAGTTCTTTATTTAAAACATTACGGAAACGTTTAAAAGCTAGAAGGTCCGCATCATTACGGGAATTCATAAATTTTTTGAAAAGTCGATCTTTTTTATGGATTTTTTTATGAAGTTCACGGGTCATCCAAGGTTTTTAATAATTTTTGTTACACGTTCCTTACGAATGAAATGCTTTTTATAGATACATAAGAAACGACCCATAAACGCTTCATATGCAGCATTTGCATCAGCAATGTTCCGGATGTAGTCCCAGCTTGTAGTTTCTAACTCTGTACGGAAAGAGTCTAGTGTTTTCTGTGAAATCAACTGAGAAAACATCGCAGGGCTCTCTGTTGTATTAAACGGATTAGTGTCAACCTTACAACATATTGCCATATGGTCACTAATAGAACAGGGAAGAATAGCTGTAGTGATGGACCCTATATCATAATTAGCTAGGAACAAATCTATAGTAGTTTCTGAAGTAGGTGTCAACCGAGTAGCCATATTTATAAGGTTAGAGCAGGCATTGCTACTAAGCAGATTTTCAAATTCAACTTTTCTGGAGGTATTACATGACATGTCAATATTAAAGTCACCGCCAATAATGACATTATAATGATTTTCATTTACAAATGTTAACATATTGTCTAGGAACTCAAAAAAATCCCACACATTGCCATCTGGAGGACGGTAGCATGCTGCAATAACGATATCTTTTGCCTGCACACACACAATTTCATAACTATCTGTAACAGCAGAGAAGTCTGCCAATGAACGGGCTTGTAAGGAGTTTTCTACAAGAAGAGATACGCCCCCCCCCCCCCCCCCCACGGCGCTTGGTTCTATGAACATAAAATGTTTTCATGGTAGGAAGGTAAAACGCATCCGTTTCATGAGCTTGCCAGGTCTCGGTAAACATAAGTACATTAAAGCAATTCTGTATTCTATTATATTGTTACAGGTTCTATTTACAAATAATATTTACAAGGCAGGTCGAGAGGAGCCTGGTGCGCCGGCGGCAAAATACTTGACTTTCTCTTCTACTCCCAGCCGCCGCACGTCTTCTTTATTCCTCAGAGCCCATGCGCAGCACGTGACATTTCCCCGTTCGCAGACGAAGCCCTCTGGGCCAGTCAATCAATCGGGGTCCCGAGAGTGGAATGGCTTCAGCCGTGCGACATGCACGACCTGGGTTGTCCTTGAGCGGCGTCCTTGCGTTGATTGGGGAGAGATGACATAGTTGAGGTCATTGAGGCGAGCAACAACGATGAACGGGCCTGTGTAGTGGGATAGCAGCTTTTCTGATAAGCCACGCTTGCGTAGGGGCGTTCACAACCATACAACGTCACCGGGCAGGTAGGAGACATCCTTGCGCCGGCGGTCATAACGCTGCTTAGAGCGATGCTGTGATGCCAAGGTGCGTATCCGGGCAATCCGACGGGCTTCTTCAGCGCGACATAGAGTGTTGGCAATAGAAGGCTCGGTGTCGAGAGAGAAAGGTAAGATGCTGTCGAGGGAGCTTCGAGGCGGACGGGCATAAAGAAGGAAGAATGGGCTGTAACCAGTTATTTCATGCCTCGACGTGTTATAGGCGTATGTAATGAAGGGAAGCACGTCGTCCCAGTTCTTATGGCGGGAATCGACATGCATGGCCAGCATGGTCGTGAGTGTCCGATTGGTACGTTCAACCAGTCCATTAGTCTTGGGGGTGGTACGGCGTCGAGTGGCGAAAATGGCATGAACTAAGACGCAGAAGCTCTTCCACAACGTCTGCCGTAAACTGGCGACCGCGGTCACTGATAACAACTCGAGGAGGTCCATGCCGGAGGATGACAGCACGAAGAAGGAAGAGCGAGACCTCAGCAGCGGTGGCGCAAGGTAGGGCGGCGGTCTCACAGTAACGGGTGTGGTGATCAACGCACACTATAATCCAGCGGTTACCGTTGGACGAGCGGGGAAATGGGCCGAGCAGATCGAGTTCAACTTGTTCATATGGCGTGCTTGGAGGTGGCAAAGGATGCAGGCGTCCAGGCGGAGAAGTCGTGGGAAGCTTGAACCGCTGACACTGCACGCAGGTGGCCACGTAGCGCTGAACCATGTGACGCATTTTTGGCCAGTAAAAACGTTCTTTGATGCGGTTAAGGGTCCTGGCAAACCCCAAGTGCCCAGCCGTGACGTCATCGTGCATTGCCTGCAGAACAGAGGAGTACAGAGTAGCCGGAACGACGAGGAGAAAGCGCGCACCTCCAGGCGAGTAATTCGTTCTGTAGAGTAAACCGTCGCGAACGCAGAAAGGGCTTGCGGATGTCGGGTCACGGGCTTCGGCAAAAAGCGGCGCCAAGTGCTGATCCTTGCGTTGTTCCATCTGAAAAGTGCCAAGATCTGGAAACTCTTGGGAAACGGCAGCGAGATAGTCATCGAAGTTTTCATCATCGGAAGTAGTAACCGTGAGCGGCAGCCGCGAGAGGCAATCTGCGTCGGCGTGTTGGCGGCCACTTTTGTAAGACACTTTGAAGTTAAACTCTTGGAGGCGTAACGCCCAGCGGGCCAACCGACCGCAGGGGTCGCGTAGATTGACCAGCCAGCACAGAGAGTGATGGTCTGTGACGACTGTAAAAGCACGTCCATAAAGGTACGAACGAAACCGTTGTACGCCGAAAACAACGGCGAGACACTCTTGCTCTGTTACAGTGTAATTGCGTTCCGACTTGCTGAGGGTGCGACTTGCATAAGCGACAACGTGTTGATTGCCCTCATGGCGTTGGATAAACACAGCACCCACGCCGATGCCGCTGGCGTCAGTGTGGAGTTCAGTCGGTGCTGTCGGGCAGAAATGACGCAATATTGGCCGCGAGGTGAGGAGAAACTTGAGCTGCCGAAACGCGGAGTCGCATTCGGGAGTCCAGTGGAAAGGGGTGTCTTTCTGCAGGAGACTTGTAAGCGGGTAGGCTAAATCAGAAAACTTGGGAACGAAACGCCGAAAATATGAGCAAAGTCCTAGGAAACTCCTGAGCTCTTTCACTGATTTGGGTTCTTTGACACTGCTTACAGCTTCAACCTTCTGCGGGTCGGGTCTGAGGCCATCCTTGTCAACGAGATGACCAAGCACAGTAATTTGGCGTTCACCGAAGCGACACTTCTTCGAGTTCAGCACGAGGCCCGCTCTCTCTATGCAGTCTAGGACAATGGCTAAGCGGCTGTTATGTTCGGCGAAGGTCCTACCAAAAATAACAACATCGTCCAGATAACACATGCAAACTTGCCACTTCAGGCCACGTAAAAGCGTATCCATAAATCGTTCAAAAGTGGCAGGAGCGTTGCAAAGGTCGAAAGGCATAACATTAAATTCATACAACCCATCAGGTGTCACGAATGCTGTCTTCTCTTTGTCTTGCGGGTGCATCGGGATCTGCCAGTACCCGGACCGTAGATCCACCGAGGAAAAGTAGGAGGCTGAGTGGAGGCAGTCAATGGCATCATCAACGCGCGGGAGCGGGTAAACATCCTTCTTTGTGACAGTGTTAAGCCGGCGGTAGTCGACACAAAATCGCCAAGTGCCATCTTTCTTTTTGACAAGGATCACTGGAGCAGCCCACGGGCTTGAAGATTCCTGAATGATGCCGCGGTGCAACATGTCACGGACTTGTTCATCGATTATCTGACGTTCGGAAGGCGAGACGCGGTATGGCTTCTGGCGAATCGGCTGTGCAGATCCAGTATTGATCATGTGATGGGTACGGGAAGCTGGAATCGGCGGTGGTTGGTCGCGACCAAAGTCAAACACGTCCGCATGCTTCATAAGAACGGCCACTAGTACCTGGCGGTCGCTAGTGGGTAGGGATTTGTTGACCATGGCTAGGAATTGAGAGTCGCTCAGATCGCGGCGTCTAGTTGGACGAGACACGTTGTCAGTGATCGCGGCAACTGGTACAGAAAAACGTTCTTCAAAGCCAGCAAGTTTTAAACCACATGGCAATACTGCAGGTTCGTTGGAATGATTGACAGTCCAAAGAGTGGCATGGCCCTTGGTCACATGGACGACGCTGCGGGGTACTAGCACACTTTTCTTTGCACAGTTAAGGGAACAAGGTTCCACCACAGCATCGAAGGCATCAGAAATCGTGCTCGAGGACACAACGGGAACGAATATGGCAGACATTGCTGGAGCGACGGTATCTTCAGAGACAGAAAACACTTGGGCAACCACTGGCGAGTCTTCTATGAGAGCTGACCGAAGGCCAGGACTTAACGATATGCCACCACTGCGGAAGTCGAGAGTAGCGCCGCACTGGTGCAAAAAGTCAATACCGAGGATGATGTCATGCGTAGAACGAGGGAGCACCGTGAATTCAGTTCGGAACATGTGGCCAGCGATCACTACATTCACAAAACAAATACCAATCGGAACCAATGATTCTCCCCCTACACCCCGGAATATAACAGCACGATCCCAAGCGAACATTATTTTACGACCCAGACGGTTCTTGAAAGTTGAACTCATCACTGACACCGTGGCACCAGTGTCCACTAAGGCCATGACGCAAATACCGTCCACTAAAACTTCAAGGCGGTTCCTTAACATAACAATGGGCAGAGGAATTGGCACTATCGATGATCCGGCGACCGCACCTCCATCGGCCGCACACGCTAGTTTCCCGGGGACGGTGGGGAACGACGTTGGGGAGAAGGCGAGCGGCGAGAGCGGTGCGGAGGTGGAGTCAGACTTCGGTCAGAGGCAGGGGAGTCGTTCCGTGGTGGCGCGTAACTGGATGCGCGCTGAGACGATGTGAAGACACGGTCATGAACAGGCGCATTGAAACTCAGGCGAGGGTTCGACCATTGGCGCTGGGAGCGGGAAAACTGGCCCCGGCGACGGCAGAATCTAGAGATGTGACCGATCATACCACAGCGGTAACAAAGTGGTGGGTCGGGGGGGCACTCGGGATAACACTCCTCGTAGCCAGTGTCGAAACGACCATCGTACTCCGGCTGCCGCAGGTGGCGTTGCGGATGAGCTGGCGCCCTGGGGCCGGGGCGGGTGATCCGGGGAGCGTCGCTGTAATCAATGCGAGTAGCACTGGTAGGGGCCTGGGCAGACAAACTCCAAGGGGAGGAGCGGTAGGCGGGAGCCGCCTGCAGAGAACAGCTCCCATACGGGACCTCACTGCGGCGCGCAAGATCTTGATGCCGGGAGAGTTCGTCACGCACGATTTGACGAATGACGTCAGGGAGAGTCGCCGCATTCACAGGCTCGTGGAAATCCACGCTGGCGACGGTGGTAACGTTAGGCAGGCGACCGAACTTGGGAGTAATTCGACGCAGTTTTAGAGCTTCAAAGGTGCGGCAGTGCTTGATGATATCCGTGGGCGAGTCTAAATTTTCTTTACTAATAAGAAAGCTGTAGACGTCCTCTGCGATGCCCTTGAGGAGATGACCAACGCGATCCTCGTCGGACATACTGGGATTAACGACTGTGCACAGCTTCAAGACCTCTTCTATGTAAGTCGTGCAGGTCTCTCCAGGCACTTGCGCTCTCTGAAGCAAAGACTGCTCAGCGCATTTTCGTTTGGCAACAGTATCCCCGAAGCAGCTGCGGAGCTCTTCCATGAAGCGGTCCCAACTTGTTATTGATGCCTCATGGTTTTCGAACCAAGTTAGCGCGGTGCCATCGAGAAAGAAGACGACATTGGCCAGCTGAAGAGTGGCATCCCAGCCGTTGTATTTGCTCACCCGCTTGTAATTGGTGAGCCAATCATCCACGTCTTCGCCAGCCTTCCCGGAAAACGTCCGCGGCTCACGGTAGTGCTGCCAAGCGGGCGTTGCGGCGCCGGTCGGACGTGCGTCGGCTTCCTTGGGCATTTGCACGGGCAACGGTGGCAATCCGGCGATTCTTCGGCTGCAGCGTTTGCGAGAAGGGTCCGTGGTGATCGACCCAGCACCTCCACCACACTGTTACAGGTTCTATTTACAAATAATATTTACAAGGCAGGTCGAGAGGAGCCTGGTGCGCCGGCGGCAGGATACTTGACTTTCTCTTCTACTTCCAGCCGCCGCACGTCTTCTTTATTCCTCAGAGCCCATGCGCAGCACGTGACAATATAAGCACTCAAGTTCAGCAGTTTTGTTTTGTAGAGACTGAACGTTTAAATGGAAACAACGCAGGAGAGTGTCTCTATTTCCATATTCTTTGGTTAGCTCATCCAAAGATATGTATCCCAAATGCGCCATTGAACTTGGAATTTAGACAGTACAAAGGCAACACAGCACAGACACAAGACTCAGGTGACCAGGTTTGAGAGATCACTTTCACATTTGATGACTACGGCGGAGTCCCCAGGCCTTCTGCGCACCAGGACCTTTCCGTTTGAGTGCCAGGCAAAGTCATAGTCATGCGATTTAGCCCATGCCTTGACAGCTACCAGGAGCGCTTTTGAACGCTTTGTCATGTTTTCTGTGATACACCTCTTTCCTTCGGAATCCCTCAGAGCTTTTCTTTTTTCCAACCATGCATCTCTTAGGTCCTGGCGCGCAAACCTCACGATCACGGCTTTTGTGTACCCGGGCTTCGCGGGCAGCCTATGAACAGCCAGAACGTCCTCCTTTACGAGTTGATGCATGTTCAACTCGTCCGCAAGTTCATTGACTTTAGCAAGGAGGTCTTCATCTTGAGATTCCGCTAGACCATGTATTTCAATGTTTAACCGCCTACTCCGCCACTCAAGCTCATCAACATCCATTTGCAGTCGCGCCAGGCCCTCAATGTCTTCCTCTCTCTCAATTCGGTCAATTCGTGCCTTAATGTCTTTTATTTCCTTTCCCTGTTGCTTTAACTTTTCTTGCACTGCATCGAACTGGTTCGATAACATCTGGATCGATTGTTCAATGCCATCTACTTTGTCTGTTAGTGGGAGAAGGGATGACAATTTCCGGTTGATCTCTAATACGAGGGACTTTAGTTCAGCGTCCTCCTTCCCAAAAGCCACGGGACTGTCGTCCCGAGCGCCACTTGGCCTGCACATTGCACATTTCCAGGACTTTTTGCTTTTTTTAGAGTTGAACACTTCTTCAGTCATACCAGAACACTCAACAGCATGAAAATGAAATTTGCAGTCACAGCAAACTATTGAAGGCTCGTCATCACGAAGCGCCACGCGACAAGTACAGCACCGAGGCATGGCTCGCAATTAAAGCACTGAACACTGTAGCAAGTTGGCAGCAACGGCAGCAAAAGCGCGTGATAACCGCGTGGTAAAGATAAGTGACGGTCACCAACCTGCATGTGCAGAAGAGCGGCGTTACGGACGTGTTGCTCGAGCTGCCGTCGCTGCCAAAATGCGTGACGAAACACGCCCCCCTGTAGCAGTCCGGAACACAGATGTCTCTGCTGGTGGCGAAATGGTTGCCAGGAGCGGTCGCAGACGCGCCGCCGAATGGTCCGGAATGGTCCGGAACGTTGAGAACGGTGGCTGGCAAGCAAAATCACTGTCCAGTCTTCGGCAGAAAAGGCTTGCAAAAGCACGAAGGTGGGTAGGCAGCCGCAAGAATTTCCGGCTGGCACCGATCAACCTGCATGTGCAGAAGAGCGGCGTTACGGACGTGTTGCTCGAGCTGCCGTCGCTGCCAAAATGCGTGACGAAACACGCCCCCCTGTAGCAGTCCGGAACACAGATGTCTCTGCTGGTGGCGAAATGGTTGCCAGGAGCGGTCGCAGACGCGCCGCCGAATGGTCCGGAATGGTCCGGAACGTTGAGAACGGTGGCTGGCAAACAAAATCACTGTCCAGTCTTCGGCAGAAAAGGCTTGCAACAGCACGAAGGTGGGTAGGCAGCCGCAAGAATATCCGGCTGGCACCGATCAACCTGCATGTGCAGAAGAGCGGCGTTACGGACGTGTTGCTCGAGCTGCCGTCGCTGCCAAAATGCGTGACGAAACACGCCCCCCTGTAGCAGTCCGGAACACAGATGTCTCTGCTGGTGGCGAAATGGTTGCCAGGAGCGGTCGCAGACGCGCCGCCGAATGGTCCGGAATGGTCCGGAACGTTGAGAACGGTGGCTGGCAAACAAAATCACTGTCCAGTCTTCGGCAGAAAAGGCTTGCAAAAGCACGAAGGTGGGTAGGCAGCCGCAAGAATTTCCGGCTGGCACCGATCAACCTGCATGTGCAGAAGAGCGGCGTTACGGACGTGTTGCTCGAGCTGCCGTCGCTGCCATATCCGGGCCATATCCGAGATTTCCTGGAGCGCTGCTCCTTCTTGTACTTCTCCGTTGCGGGTCTGATATGAAATAAATGCGCGGTGCACGCGAGAAAAAAAAATGCGCGGCAGCTGTTGCGACAGTGTTGGCGTGGGAATACATATGCCCAGTATACATACATAATATGATACTTACTTCCGAAGGTTGGCTCGGTCTTCTTGGAGGAAGTAACCCACCAACAGCTCCGTGCGGTCTTTGATTGCACGAAGCGTCAGTTCGCGTTCCACAGCAAACACTACATTGCTCTGTCCAGTTTTCCGGGCTCTGGAATGGATTTTGAGCCACACAGATACGGGTTGTGACAAGAGCAGTAGGGTTTCGTGAGATGTACACGTCGTCTGCTATTCCAGTGTTGCCAGACTACAAAACTGCCAGTGTTGCCATGCTATGAGGTCAAACCCAGTGTGGCCAGACTGCCCCATACCCTCCCTCTCTTACGATCTTGCCTCGCTCTCGTGACATGGCGCCGAAACCGCCAAACGCGTTAGAGCAGCGCAGTTTGGAGCGGCCGTCGCCTGTTCGCCAAGCGAGAGAGCATGTCCATGACGGTTGTCTAATTCGTTTCTTCTGAGGAAAGAAAATCGCGAAACTCAGTTGTCATGCTAGAAAATGATGTCTCGTGCAGGCAGGTACCGTGCTATACTTGAAATAGACTCGATATGCGCGCATTCATGCAACTCAGTTGGCGTGTGATGTCTCACGCAGGCGGGTACACCTGACGCGTAATCTGCCGGTGCATGGCTATATAACGAGCATGTTACCTCGTGTTAATCGCGTGCTGTACTTGAAATAAACACGTTAAAATTATGTCTCGAGCAGGTGGGTACACCTGGCCTAATTTGCCGGCGCATGGCCCTATAGCGAGCATGTTACAGCTTGTTAATCGCGTGCTATACTTAAATAAAAACGTTAAAATGATGTCTCGCGCAGGCGGGTACACCTGGCGTAATTTTCCGGTGCATGGCCCTAGCGAGCGTTTTACGGCAGAATTAGAATTAGAGGGCCCTCTAAAATTTTCCAAATGAAAATGCGCGTTTGCAGCCAGAGATCTCACATTCCTCTTCGAAAAGATAGTGGGGAGATGTCCCTTTATCTGTATGAGAAGGAATCTGTTGAAAGGACACAATAGAGAAGGGGTGTGAAATTTAACAGAGTATACTGAGGGGCCAGTTGGTCAGACCTATTATAAGCAAAAACGTAGCATATGGACGGGACGAAGAAGGGCGAAGACAGGACGGTTGCTACAGGCGTGTTTGTACCAACCGCCCTGTCTTCGCCCTTCTTCGTCCCGTCCATATGCTACGTTCTTGTTTATAATAAGGGCTGTGAACGCGAAAAATGGGTTCAGACAGGTGCTGGTCAAGAAAATGTGTCATTGTAACCTTTTGACAAATTCCTCTAAGCTGTATCTTGAAAGCTGTATGGCGGTGGCCGTCGGGGATTCAGGTTATTTAGGGGGCAGCCACTCCCTTTTCGAAGAAGCATACAGTGGCATTTGACTCATCGCCTCTCATGCTAACTCCTTCAGTCAGCAGAGCAGGAAGTGAAAACAGGGTCTGTGAAAAAAGGTTTTTGGTTGGAAAACATCTTCCTGTAAGTTAGCGTTCCTGGAATTTTACGAATTGTCTTACAGAATATCATTTCCAACCGAAAACGGGCATTCGCAGACAGAAATCTCGCAGTCTTCTTCAAAAAGGGAGTGGGGAGATGTTCATTCATCTGTATGAGAAGGAATCTGTTGAAAGGACACAATAGAGAAGGGGTGTGAATGTGAAGAGTGAGTCGAGACAGGCGCTGGTCAAGGAAATGTGTCATTGTAACCTTTTGACAACTTCCCCTAAGCTGTATCTGGAAAGCTGCATGGTGGTGGCCATGGGGGATTCAGGTTCATCACGGGGCAACCACTCCCTTTTCGAAGAAGCATACAGTGGCATTTGACTCATCTCCCCTTGTGCTAACCCCTAGCTTCAGTCAGCAAAGCAGAAAGTGAAAACGCGGTCTGTGATTGAGGGTTTTTGATTGGAAGATACCTTCTCTCTCTCCGTCTCAAGATCTGAGAGTAATCGACGCTACCGTATTTAAGCGAGCCGGTAGTGCGAGTTGTCCAGAGCAACATGGCTACCGCTGCAGTTAGGGTGGACCCTGACATCTTTACTTTTGCCTGTATGCTCAACGATGAGAAGACCATGGACGCGTTTTGCCGGGAATACTGGCTGCTCCTACCAGCGCCAACAGCCCCGCCATCGGACCCGCAGCGCCGCGGAAGACTTCTGAACACCGAGCACTTCTGAGGGGTCTGCGGAGACCTGAGATTCAACCCCGGTAAGCCAACCTGCACGGGCTCTGTGGTGACACGGATACAAAAGTGTCTGAAGGGTCCTCGGTCCACCTTCCGCTGAACATATAATGATAACACTTATGCTTTTAGAACTGTATTGTTTCAATAAGCGAAGCAAACGGTTCTGGATGGATGGATACGGCTGAACCCTTTAAATCGGGCGGTGGCTCAAGCTACCTAGCCATGACTTATAACATTTTACTCTTCTCTTGATTTTAGCCACCAATCAGATCAGGTTTACGCGGGCTAGTCCAAGACTACGGACCGCGTAACCGAGTTTTTGTGGAATATCGTGCGGCCTACGTTACCCACTAGGAAGAAAGCTTCAGCAACGAGAGGAAGGGTTTGTCTTCTTGGCAATGGGGAGATTGAAGATCGTCACCGACGTACTCTAGAGCTTGGTCCAAAGTTCTGCTTTGAGCCAGCCTTACGACCTCTCGAGAAGGTAGCGCCCACGCGGACAGTGTCCCAGGGCGTACCCGAAGGAGACAAACAGAGGTTTGTCAGTGAGTGCTCAGAAGTCGTCTGCAACTACAAGGGCAAAAAGGCGTCAAGACGTATGAAGGGATTGGTTAACTACTTGGCAGCTGAAGGCTTGAGGCCGCTCCTTTCAGACAAAGAGGGATTCTTTGTTCTCGCACCAGAGGATGTGTTCACCAAGAAGGCAGAGGAAGCTATGAAAAAGAATTTCATACAAGTGGAGTTGAGGCCTGCTGCCGTCAAGAAGCAAGCCTTGAGTATGTTACAAGGAATGAGCTTGGATGGACTATATGCCACCCTCAACAACACAAAAGGTACGGTGTTGGACCTTTTTTTACGGTCAAGACCCACAAACGCGATGTCCCTTTTCGGGCAGTAGTATCGGAGCATGACATTTGGCAGCATGCTGTTTCAGGCTAATTGCAGCGGCATTTAGGCTCCCTTAAGCTGTCCGACCCTTTTATGGTGAAGAACTCTACTGAGGTAGTTGATTTCCTGTCGCGGATGGAGGACAAGAAACATTATGCCTTTAGCATGGATGTGGAGGATCTATTTTACTCCCTACCCCACGCTCAGCTATTGAAGAACGTCAAGGACTGGATTGTCAACGATAACGATGAAACGGGCTTCATTGCCAACTGTGGCACTTTCGTGGAAAGTTTTCTTGAACTTGTGTCCTTTTACTTACGTTCGACCTTCGTTGGGGTGAAAAAGTTTTCGTCCAACGGTCTGGTGTGTGTATTGGGTCTCGGGTCGCCCCGGTGTTGAGTGACATTTTGCTTAGCACAATGGACATGAGACTGGAAGAAGATCTGAAGGACTTAGCTGTGAAAGTGTTTCGCTGTGTAGATGATTTTTTTGTGTTTCTGAATTATGGGTCTCCCAGGAGTGTTACCAATGTCCTTAAGATTTTCAAAGAGAAGAGCCAGGGTCTGGGTTTCACGTTTGAATTACCATACTCGGGTTCTATTCGGTTCCTTGACTTAAAAGTCATCTGCCATGAAACAGGAACGTGTTGGGAATATAACCCTAGAACAGCTAAGCCGCTCCTAAGTTACAATTCAGAGCACTCAAATCTACTCAAGGCGGGTATAGTGACTTCGTGTCTCAAGGATTCATTGCGTAAATCGTGCTCCCGCAGGTTTGAGACTAGCTACCAGGGGCAGGTTCAGAGGCTTAGGGACGCTAGTTTTCCAGATGTGGCTCTGGTTCAAATATCAGAAAGGATATTGACTAGGGGCGATAGGCTCACAAAAGAAAAAGAAAAACACAGCGCGCTAACAAGAATAGTCGGGATTCCGTACGTACATGGAATGTCACACCGGTTGAAGAAGGTAGGGGCAAGATACGGGGTAAAAGTAGTTTTCACAGCTAAGAATAAGCCGAGCAGAGTCTGCAGTGCAGTAAGAAAGAAGCTCGAGGGCCGAAATGACCGAGGGAGGAACAGATGCACAGCTTCACATAAAAAACCGCTTGTCGACTGTGACACTGGAGTGGTTTATTCTATCCCGCTTTCCTGCGGCAAGACGTACATCGGCCAGACAGGCCGCTGTATAAACAAGCGGCTGTTTGAACGTGGAAGATCAGTAAACGGGGCAGTTTCGTCAAAACTTGTCGTGCACTGCCGGATGTGTAAAGATTGTTTCCCCCATTTGGACAGGATAAATATCTTGTTTAGTCACACAGATCGAACCTGCAGGGAGTTAGTTGAGGCGTTTCTGATAAGGCAGGAGTCGGATGGCGCGTTCACATTTGGACATTCGGCAGCTCGAGCGAGTGGAATCCGCGGCCGCCGAAATGCTGTCTCGTTCACACTTCCCGGCCACCGCGTCGCCGATCATCGTCTGTGTGTCATCTGCTCACGGCGTACACAGATGTGGCAAGAGGTTAATCGATGCTGTCTACATACCAAAACCGTATGCACGCTTGCGTGTGCTAAATGCAGCTATTTTGTCGGACGTTACGCCATTTCTAACATTCTCACTTTTTAAACACCTAGTGGCGCCATCTGGTGGTTATGAGAGGAACCATTGTTGTCAACAAACTGTTGCCCCTCTTAGGCCTAAAAGGGGAAGAATCGTCATCCGAAATAAAAATTAAAGCAAATTTACCACTCAAACGTTTTCTTATGGGCGAGATGAGACAAAGCGAAAAACCGCTGGCTCTTTTATGGCCACTGAACGCGCTGAAAAAGGCAGTAACAGTGACGAATTCAGTCCGAAGCGAAGCGTCCTGCATCGAAGGGCGCCGCCATGTTTGTCGCCTTCCTATTGGCTGACGAGATTCGGCAGATTTTTCCGGCGGCAGAATTCGGTCCTGGACCGATCGGCCTTTCCGCTGGGTATTTCGGCGGAATCTCTGCCGCGGCAGCGGATTCCGCTCGCTCTCGCCGCCGAATGTCCAAGTGTGAACGCGCCATGAAACATGTGTCGCTTCGCCTGTATCAATCTCGTGGAAAAAGAGATTCACGCTCTCGGGGAATGCGTGGCGACAGGTTGATAGCAGGTGCATATCATGTGTTAAGATTGCTGGTGTGCTTTGTTATAATGAGGCGATTAACCTCCCACTGCGTGCATGTATGGTTTTACGGACTATCGTGGTTTTATGATTTTAGTTTTTTGTTTTTTCGGTTCTTGCTTTTGGTGCCTATATAACTAACCTTTCTAAAATAAAAGTTCAGTTGTTAAACAGCGCTCATGTCGTCTCGTGTTTTTTCCTCGACGTCCTGTGTTTCGCGCTGCAGATGCAGGTATGAGAGACGCCATAGTGAAGGGCTCTAGAAATTTCGACCACCTGTGGTTCGTATGTGCACTGACATCACACAGTTCATAAGCCTCTAGAATTTTGCTTTCATCAAAATGTCCACAGGCCGGACACAGGTGCTCTAAGTCTCAAGCTTGCTAATAAAACCTGTCCATTATGTATGTTTCCTATCCTTGTTTATTCTTGCTTTCCTTTTTCATTTTTTACTGTGCTGGCACTTATAGTACCCATTCCTCGCTTTTGGGCATTGTGTTTGTCGGTTTATCTGTGTCTGTCGAAGCTGGTTTTATGGCAGGATACCCATCTGCTTGGTGGACAACCTGCCCACGATGTCAGGTGGCAACTCATTCAATCAAGAGAGGCTGCTCAGGAAAAGCAACCTGGGTCGCAACCCAGGCCAAGCAACTGCAGTCCCACTGATGGCAACAACTTCCATAGCACCTGCAGGGTGCCACTGCTCACGAGGTGGCTTACTTGCCAAGTTGTAGCCGGTGGTAACCTGGGACACTAATTAGGTGACACCGCCTCTATGCGCATCAAGCTAAGCGGAATTAACATCAAGCAGCGGTTAGGAAGAGAACACAAGCTGTATGGTGTGCTATTAATTAGTGAAATCTTACACTGCGCTTTTCGTCATGGTGTTTTTGTGCCTCATAAGATGTATGGCACTACCTCTCAAAAATGTTGCTTATACATCCCTGCTTGCAGTCAGCAGCTATGACCCCAATCAGTGGTAAACTTTCTACTGATAAAAATTCCTAACGCAGCAGGCCTGGTTGGGATGTCCAATGCCCTTTCTTTTGCAAAAGATGGCTGTGGCAGCACGAAAAATCAGTCAGTTTTTATGCCAAAAGAAAACAAATTGTAGCATGTTTTTTTTACTGCCAATTACAGGCAACTGGCAGGAGAATTTCATCTTGGTTCTCATGTCTGTAAACACAAAAAAAGCTAAATTACAGAAACCAGAAAAGGAAAAAATTTTGCCGCACTGGCTGGGTGTCTCCAATAGCCTCAAAAGCATGAAAAAACACACATATAAATTTCATCATATAATTTTGCAATTTACATTAAATTTGATTTCTATTCCTGAGGACTGTTAGGGCTGTGTTTTAAGTCAACTTCGACTCTCAAAAGCAGCCCACCTGCACAAATGTACGCGACAATCATTTTCTTGAGTGGAAGGTGTTATGTCTACATTTTATATGCAGTAAACACTACGGGCAAATCTAGAAGATCAATGGTACACTTAGGGAGCACTGTAACAATGCATGAAAGGCTGTGACATCCTCCCCTCCACTATCAGATAGCAGAAGGTCACTCCTGGGTAAGTGGTGATGTGTTTTGTAAATGTCATGGCAAACTACCGCACAAGACAAAGGCAGAACTCATGCAGTAAACTGGGCTTTTCCCTTGATTGCACAACCTAGTTTGTGAGCATGATGAATACAAGGCATAAACAATGACATTAGGTAAGAACATGATGAATACAAGGCAAACATTTTTGGTATGGGTCATTGCTCCAGCTAATTCATCTCAAAACCAGAATCATGTGGAGCAATGATCACAACAGGTTAGGTATATTTGAGCAATATGCAGAAATGAAATTTTTAAATTTAAAATGAGCATTAAACCTGTACATTATGCAGACTCAAATCATTTTTACGAGGTTGTTTTAAAGCAAAACCAGGTGGCCATTTGGTGGCATGAGAGTAAAGCGGAAACTTGTCTGCATGACAGCTTCCAGAAAAAAAATGCACAAGTACTCAGCAGTGCAAGAATGCCTTGACTAATCATGTCAAGAACGCGCTATTCATGAACGCCAGGCAATAACGCGTGAAATGAGCCATCTACGTTAATAAGCCACCTGCGCTTACGCTACCGCCCGCTCAATATTTTACTCATAAGTAATGTTACAGACACAAATACCACAAAAAGCAAACACTAACCGCACAAAGACTGGAGTTCGCACAAAACCTGAGCCCCCACCTGAATGCTAGGAAGGGAAGCATAAACCGATGAAGCATGGTAAGCAACTGCATGACAGGGCTTTCAAGCGCAGGGAAACGAACTCACCATACCCATCCATACTCTAAATACACCTTCACTTCGAAGCCTTTGCGTGCACGATGCTCCCTTTTTGTAGAACTCACGGAAGTCCGGAGAAAGCAGCAGCGAGGGATACCGTGAAAACGTGCTTCGGCGAGCCCGGTCATCATGCCAAACCCACCAAACCATCGATCTTTGAAACCGCCACTGCGCAGCTGCCAGGCGAGCAAAAGTAGAGTTCGAGAGTAGGCACAAAACAACCACGTGACTTCCGCTCACAAAAAAAAAAAAATTCCTCCTTGCCTTCATCTTTCTCCTCGCGCATGCGCAGAACACAAGATCGCGCACCGGCGAATGTCAGGCATAGCGGACTCCATGAAACTTCATTACGTGACGAGCAGTTGCTGCCACAGATGGCAGTGTGATAGGGCACAAAACTGAGCTAGTTCGAATACGTTCATGATGATAAATCCAGGCGCTCACAAACAACGACACAGAGGGGACACAGCGCTTTCTTGCAACTACAAGAATTTTTATTCAGAGGCTTCAATATATATATATATATATACTACAAAAACTAAAACAAACCCAGAGTAATCGCACGCCACATGCCGACCAATGAGCAGAGAAAAAATTAACACGCGGTTTTCAGTCGCTCTTATCTCCCCATCAGTCAAGCCAACTGAAGGGTCACTAACACATTTATGCCCCGTTTCCGCGATATGATAGGCTTCAACTATCTCCCGCGTTACACGATCTCGGTGACGAAAAAGAAGACATGTTTTGGAAAAAAGGGGAGAACATTTTTTCTTGCGCTTGCTGCAGTCACGACAATGAAGAACCATATTGTTTGAAGTGTTACCTTTTTGCAAATCTCCGGCATGCTCCATCAGCCGCACATTCAAACAACGACCACTCTGGCCTATGTACACTTTTCCGCACGACATGGGGATCTTATACACTGTACCCACTTTGCATGCGACATAGGGTGATACATATCTGACAGCACATCCTCCTTTTCTTTTCTTCGCTCCCAGCTCTGCCTTAGCTTGAATCACAGGGCATAACGTTGACAGTTTCTTAGGAGCCTAAAACATGACACGAATTCCATACCTGCCAGCAACTTTCTTAATCCCGTGTGAAAGTCGGTGCACATACGGTACTACCACAGGTTTGCTGTGTTCTTTTTTGTCGTTTTTTTCCCCGGCCCTTTACCCAGCGAATAACCTTTTCGCTGGCTGTGCCGATCACATGATCTGGATACCCGCTGTTAATCAGTCTTTCCACCTGATAATCGACACTTTCCTTGATGCGATGGTGGCAAGACTTTGATGCAGCTGACTTTAAACACGATACCGCGATTCCATCCTTGATGAGCTTCGAGTGTGCCGACGCAAAATTTAACAGGCTTTTCATGGAACACGGATGGTAACTCCAACAAAGATGGTCGGGTTTCTTTATCATTCAAAGGTCCAGAAACTGCAACTCTCCTTCATTTGGAACCTCGTGCGTGAACTGGAGGCCCATACCACTATCCTTAAACAATTTCACTATGTCTATTACCCTCCGTATGAAGCTGTCACATTTGTTGACAATGATTAAGTAGTCATCAACGTAACGAAAGGCCTTCCAAAACAAGCCAGCTGAATTCATACCTACCTTTTTGTCAACAAAGCCTATGAACATGCTACTAAGAGCAGGAGCTACCCTAGACCCATGCAATGCACAACGTTATGCACAACACAATGCTCAACGTTATGCCCTGCGATTCAAGCTAAGGCGGAGCTGGGCGCAAAGAAAAGAAAAGGATGTGCTGTCAGACATGTATCACCCTGTCGCAGGCAAAGTGGGCACAGTGTACAAGATCCCCATGTCGTGCAGAAAAGTGCACCTAGGCCAGAGTGGTCGTTGTTTGAATGTGCGGCTGATGGAGCATGCCGGAGATTTGCAAAAAGGTAACACTTCAAACAATATGGTTCTTCATTGTCGTGACTGCAGAAAGCGCAAAAAGAAATGTTCTCCCCTTTTTTCCAAAATGTGTTCTTTTTCGTCACCGAGATCGTGTAATGCGGGAGATAGTTGAAGCCTATCATATCGCGGAAATGGAGCATACATGTGTTAGTGACCCTTCAGTTGGCTTGTCTGATGGGGAGATAAGTTTTTTTGAAAGAGAGACTGAAAACCGCGTGTTAATTTTTTCCCTGCTCATCGGTCAGCATGTGGCGTGCGATTACTCTGGGTTTGTTTTGGTTTTGTAGTATATATATATAGAAGCTTCTGAATAAAAATTCTTGTAGTTGCGAGAAAGCGTTGTGTCCCCTCTGTGTCGTTTGTGAGCGCCTGGATTAATCATCATGGCAGTGTGATCTCAGGGTGGTAGCAGACCCCACGTATGAAATCTCAAAATGTGATGAGTAGCTAACTCTCTTAAAAGCATAAGCACTAAACCTAATAAGATCCCACTGGTTGTTTTTAGAGGATACAGCATACTCATCGTGAGTGTATAGGCTTCATATAAGCAGCCATTTCCAAAAAATAAAAACGTCTAAATATGTTCTTAAGTTCTTGCAAAGAAGTTTTCTAGATCTTATTTTGGTGGAGCATTAGCAGGCATATAACACCTCTTTTTGCGTCATTGCCTGCAGAACATCTGAAAATAGATTTCGTCTAGACATTACCGTATACTTTTGTAGACGTTTGTTGCGTAGCCCTTCTTGTGTTTCGTGGAACGGTGTAGGAGGGTGCATGAAGACGACTTTGACACGTGGGACGAGTTATTTCGACGCTTCGACATAGGAAGGAGACTGCATAGTGGCTGTGCGACGAACTCGCTGCTGAATTGGGAGGTGCGCAGGTTAGTGCGCTGTCAGTGGAGCGGCAGATGCTGTGCACGGTGCACTTCTTCGCCACCGGTGGGTGTCAAGGCAACGTAGGAAATGAAGCAAACGTCGGCGTAGTCCAACCGACCATTGTCAACGTTGGGTCGCAGAAGGGGTGTGCGCTTTCTGGGGAGAGCCGAAGAGAAGGTGGCGCCGAAGGAGGGCTTCCATCACTTAACCTTTCGCCGCGGCAGCATCCCTGGCAGCATCGGGTGTGTTGATTGCACACTCATTGCCATCAAGGAGACACAAGGCAGTGCTGCGAACAAGCTGCAAGGGGTTTTTCGCTGCGAACATGATAGTGAGTAGACCTCGGCCACTGTTTTTGATCGCACGAGTTCGGCTGTAAGTGCGGGCCTCGGCAATGGGAGTAAGTTCGTGCTGTGCGTGTTTTTTCTCAGATCTGTGGCGTGAACATGTGCATTCTGGCCACGGACATGCGCTGACCGGGATCTTCCACGACACGTTCGTCCGGCGGCACTCCGAGGCTGAGGAAAGCCTACTGGATGACGGTGAGTTTTTCTCGGCAACAGAAAAAAAAAGCCACGCCAACCTTCGGGCCACATTTGTTGCATATATTGAGCTCCAGCACTACAGTTGCATTTACCCCGATCTGCTAAAACTACAAGAATCAGTCTGGCTAGTTACACCTATGCAATCACGTTACAGTATGATACAGTGTATGGTCACCCTTTTAACATTGTTGAAACACATGGCATTTCCTGTCTAAGAAACCAAGGCAAAATGCACCTGACGGCCCTTGTGTCGTGCAGGCAGTCACAGCACATCATTTATATCAGTATAATGGTAAAGGCCTGACCTTACAGCAGTGCTCACTTATACACCTCAATCATGCATTGTCCGGATGTGATCTACTTAGCATGGATCTCTATTTTATTGTAGAGCTTCCTGTAATTCGGTTGAGATCACAGAGAAAGGACATGCTTAACTGCGTCATTTTTTGTTATGCAGGAGACAATTTCTGCCCACTGGAGCCATGGCTGCCTGCACCAGTGGTGTGGCATCACAGACCCAGCTCAGCAGAAGGCCTGTGCAACACGCCACATGCTTTCAAGCAGTTTGTGGTTGAGCGTTGCGTCAGTGCGCCGAAGAGCCCTGCCAGTGGGAGTGGATAGTTGGCATCATCACCACACGTGCTGCACTTCACAGCCTCTGTCTGGATGCCCCCATGTCAGCAGAGGGTGCAGGCGACACTGCCACTGACCCCGATAACAACGGCTACCTCTAAATGGTGGCTATCTCATAGAGACAGGATCCCTCCTCACCTACCTCCTGGGATGAGCAATGCGCTACTGTATTTTCAGCCTCTGTAGGACCCAGTCTCCAGAGGCAGGCGTACCTAGGGATGGTGTAGCGACAGTTGCAGTGGAAACTCTAGCATCTAGCAACGACTCACCACGCTAGCGTGGCGAGTCATATCAGTCACTAATCCTGTTGCCACTGCCATTGCCCCATGTCAGTGCACAACACACGTTTGCAAGTGTGTGATGTGGTTGTGCCCTTGGCCAACCTATGTGCGGCCAGAAGCCTGCAGTGACAAGCGCCCCTATCGGCTGCCACTTCATTGACGGTCTGTTTGCCAGTATACCTCCCAGTCACTCAGCAGCGTGTTGCACACTCTCTTGCTGAAGGCGGAAAAGGTGTTGAAACAGCTCCTCATTATATGAAAAGCGTCATTGTGCACTCACTTTTGCCAATGCCTAATTCAGCCCACCTGCCCATTCCATGCTATCACTCCAGCTTGGTGGAGTGCCTGTGGTCATTACCCACGTGACGAACATGCATAAACAAAAAATTTAGTGCTGGAGTAAGGCACGAAATATTTGTGATGCTTGTTGCAATCAAAAAGCACCACCAAAGCTTTTTTTTATTGCATCATACATTCAATAAGTGCATTTATTTTTTTTAGGCACAGCATTTGACACGAGTGTTTCTACTGCAGAAAAGGCAGTGTACACACAAGCATACTTTAACTTGATATACATTACTACATGGCATCTCCAAGTGCAGTTAAGAAAAAGAATTTTTAAAAATTGAGTTCAAAGTGCCCGTTTTCTTTCATAAAGAGGCTACTTGTACAATAATTACTGCATGGTACAGTTTACATAATGCATTTTCAGGGCTAGAAAACATTTTGACACATATAGATTTCTAAATACCAAAGTTAAGCTTTTAGCTTCATGGTATGTGACTAGGGGTTTCACTCTGTGCTAAAAGCTGTGCCTACTGCAAGGAGACCACTGTACAACAATGCATAAGAAATATAGTAAGGTGCAGTGCCTACAATGACTGCTGAATGACTAGAACATCTTCACTGATAGACAAAGATGTGTAAACATGGGTAATCGGGGTGATGCCTAGCTGACAGAGTAGAGTGCGGCCTGCTGCGGTACCCGACAGGTGAGTCAGCTGTGCTGTTGGGGTGGCTTCTGCCAGCTCCTCAAACGTGTTGTGGGTACCGAGGTTGAGGAGCCGGGAAGTAGAGGTGCTGGGGGGTAGGCGGAGGGCAACCTTCGTGCAGCTCCTGAGGAGCGCTGCCACGCGCGCCATGGGAGTGAAGGACGAGGCCCAGGATGCTAATCTTGGAGAATGGGGTGGTTGGTTTCCTAGAGTGAGTGAGATGGGAGGGTTGGCGGGGTCGTGCGGCCTGGGGCGGTCGAAGAAGAGTTCTGATTTGGAAGGGGAGCAGGCTAGGCCACGCGTGCGAGTGTATGAGTCGATGATGTTGAGGGCCGACTGTAGGTTGTGTTCCATGTTGGCATCACTGCCTCGATTAGCCCAGATAGTGATGTCGTCAGCATAGGGGCTGAAATGTATATTATGGCGAGTTGGTGGGGGAGTTGGAGAAGGGTTATATTAAAGAGAATAGGAGACAGTACAGCACCGAGGGGTTTCCTGCGCTCCCAGTGAGACACCGGACAGCCGGTGGTCGCCCATGGTGAGTGTGGATGTTCGTTCGGAGAGGAAATCGCGGACGTAATTGTACATCCACGGTCCTACGCCTAGGGCGTGGAGGCCTAGGATGGCTGCGTGGGTAACGTTATCGAAAGCTTTTGTTAGGTCGACGCCGAGGATAGCCTTGGTGTCGCGCGCGGGGGAGTCAAGGATGTGGTGCTTGAGTTGTAGAAAGACGTCCTGGGTGGACAAGCCTGGGCGGAAACCAAACATGCACGAAAGCATAAGGTTGTTGTTCTCCAAATACCGGCTGAGCAGGGTCTGGAGAACGCGCTCCATGAGCTTGCCCACACGCGACGTAAGAGAGATGGGACGGAGGTTAGCGGGGTTAGCGGGGAGAAGTGGTTTGCCGGATTTGGGAATAAAGACTACTTTGGCGTCTTTCCACTGAGGTGGGAGGGCGCCGCGTAGCCAGGATTCATTGAAGTAGTTGGTTAGGGCTTTGACGGAGGGGGAATCGAGGTTGCAGAGTGCCTTGTTGTGCACTTCGTCAGGGCCAGGAGCTGAGGACGCGTTGAGGCGCTGAAATTCTGCCCTCACTTCTGCCTCGGTGATTGGTTGGTCGAAAAGGTCGTTGGGGGAATCTGTGTAGTCAGGGTGGTCTGCGGAGGGATATGCGGGGAAGTAGATATCACGAAGCTCCTCGAGGAGTTCCTGCGCTGATGCCTATTCCAGCGCTGATGCCGCCACCTCCATTCGAGACCCGCCTTGGCCTCCCATAGGTGCAGGAGATGGGAATCCATCGCATCTGCACGGCAGTCCTCTGGGAGTTGGTGAGTCACGCCGCGGACATCATGGTGGAGTTGGTCGCACCAAGTAGCTATGTATGAGATGGTGTGTAGAGCGCAGGCTGCTCGGGAGGTGCGGAGCGAGTCCCTCTGCTGACATGGGGGCATCCAGACAGAGGCTATGAAGTGCAGCACGTGCGGTGATGATGCCAACTATCCACTCCCACTGGCAGGGCTCTTCGGCGCACTGACGCAACACTCAACCACAAACTGCTTGAAAGCATGTGGCGTGTTGCACAGGCCTTCTGCTGAGCTGGGTCTGTGATGCCACACCACTGGTGCAGGCAGCCATGGCTCCAGTGGGTAGAAATTGTTTCCTGCATAACAAAAAATGACGCAGCTAAGCTGTCCTTTCTCGGTGATCTCAACAGCATTACAGGAAGCTCAACTATAAAATAGAGATTCGTGCTAAGTAGCCCACAGCCAAACAACGCATGATTGAGGTGTATAAGTGAGCACTGCTGTAAGGCGAGACCTTTACCATTATACTGTTATAAATGATGTGCTATGACTGCCTGCACGACACAAGGGCCGTCAGGTGCATTTTGTCTTGGTTTCTTAGACAGGAAATACCATGTATTTAAAAAATGTTATATGTGTCCTGTGTTTCTGCTATAATTATAAACAAAAAGGGTGACAATACACTATCATACTGTAATCTGATTGCATAGGTGTAACTAGCCAGACTGATTCTTGTAGCTTTAGCAGATCCGGGTAAAAGCATAGTGCTAAAGCTCAATATATGCGACGGAGGTGGCCCGAAGGTTGACGCGGCTTTTTTTTCTGTTACCCATTACCCAGAAAAAAACTCGCCATTGTCCAGCAGGCCTGCCTCAGCCTTAGAGTGCCGCCAGATCTGGGTCAGCGCATGTCCGCGGCCAGAATGCACATGTTCACGCCACAGATCTGAGAAAAAACATGCACAGCACGAACTTACTCCCGTTGCCGAGGTCCGCACTTGCAGCCGAACTCATGCGGTCAAAACGAGTGGCCGAGGTCTACTCACTACGTTGCGAACCCTTTGTGGCTTGTTCATAGCACTGCCTCGCTGATGGCGATGAGTGTGCAATCGACACACCCGGCAACGCCGGCGATGCTGCCGCGGCAAAAGGTTAAGCAAAGGAAGCCCTCCTTAGCCACCGCCTTCTCTTCGGGTCTCCCCGGAAAGTGAACACACCCCTTCTGTGACCCAACGTTGACATTGGGCCCCGCACCCACCGCAAACACTTGCTAACAGTCAATAGGACTACGCCGACGTTTGCTTCATTTCCTACGGTGCCTTGACACCCACCAGTGGCGAAGAAGCGCAGCGTGCACAGCACCTGCAGCTCCACTGACAGCGCGCTTACCCACACACCTCAGAGTTCAACAGCGAGTTCATCGCACAGCCACTGCTAAGTCTCCTTCCTAAGTCGAAGTGTCGAAATAACTCATCCCGCGCGTCAAAATCGTCTTCATGCACCCTCCTAGACCGTTGCTCGCACGGCCACCCACGTATTAGACGCTGTAAACAGCCGCCATTTTCGCTCACAAAGATTGTGGGCGGTTTAGGTGCTACCTTTTTCGCTGTCAAGTTCCAGCCCGCATAATTAGGTGCGCAACGTCATCACTTCAGCCGTGTTCACTACGTAAATAGCAGCCGCCGCGGTGACGCAAAAATTTAGTAAATGTAATATGTGCGCCGGCCAACGCCGACCAATAGGAGCGGGGCAATATGGCAGCATTGTGAGCTTTTTGGTCGCGTTTTAGTAATGAGAGCGGTACGTAATATGGCATTGAATTAGAGAAGACGTAGCGCCAGAACCATGCAAACCACAAGGACGAACGACGACGAGACACAAGCGCTATACTGACAACTCAATTTTATTGAAGTCAGGATGCTGCTTATATAGAGTGAAGCTTCAAGGGGAGAGAAAGGTGACAAGGAGGAGAAAATGAATAAAGGCAACATCGCTTCGCAGAAGCGGGCAGACAGCCAAAAATTACACAAGAAAAAGAAAAATTACATGATAACTGAATCTAAAAAGTTAAACTCTGGGGCATGGTTTCGGCGCTAGGTTTTCTCTAATTCAAGTATGCACCAACTAGCCCAAAAACAGGTGTTATCCTACTAAAGTGTTTTCATCATCTCCATCACCACTGCGGTCAAAATTAAATTAAATAACTGCGCTCAGTGAACAAGCGCCTCTGGCCCCAGCATGAGAGCCCCATAAAGGGGTTATATAAGTTGGAGCAGAAGTGTGTTCTCTGGATGTATGTACATATTGCGCTAGTCTGAATTTGTAACGTTTCTCGTGTCTGATGTATGTGTGTCTGTTGGCATTGATTTCCATAAATGATTTCAATTCCACAACAAAACCGTTGATTGGCACCAGGCACAGTGTCCCCCTGCAACATAGAGTTTCTTATTACTAACTAGAGGGAAAGCTGGCGGCGCTGCACCTCAGCCACCATGGGCACTCAAAGGATCATGGGGTGATGAGCTACTTGGTTCGGGACAGTTGTTTTTTGTTTTTTTTTTCAGGAACACAGAGTGGCTTGCAAGAGTGGCAGATCGGGCTAGTTGGTAATTCCTTATGCGATACAGTGCGAACAGAGACAAGGACGAAGAAAGACACGACACCACAGCGTTGCTGAGATGTTCCATTCCATTCACTGCGCAGACGACTTTGGCGCAAACACAGTGCGCAAAAGCCATAGTAGCGAAAATGCAACAGCACACGACGCTAATCAAAGGTTTTTGGTTTTCGAAGTCCCATTAAAAAACCTTTAAAGTGTTCAAACGATATTTTTTTTGTAAACTTATTTTTTTTAAGATGCATCTGTTAACACGAAATATTGGTTTTTGTGGTGTGCAGTACTTGGCCAACAGGAGAGCAAGCCATCGCTTATTTTGGGCAAACTTTACATTTACATGCTTTTATGCTCGTTTGTTGCAATTTATAGACGGGATATTGAATGTTAAGACATTCTTGATTATCGGACGTTTGTTTTTTCATTATTTTTTGGCCAAAAGTTGTGATTCTGCAGTCGATAGCTCTCCGCCCCATGAACCCTAGAGCGCCCATGGTGGCTGAGGTGGTCTCGAGGAAGCTCCATGCAAACTCCCATAGGCGGGGGGGGCGCCAGCTTTCCCTCTAGTTAATAGTAAGAAACTCTATGCCCTGCAGTCTTCACAAATCAGTTTTCCTTTTGCACATTAATATATGTTGTAGAAATATTTCTCACACTGCGTATTTTGCAAAACTTAATTGTGAGTTATATTTTATGAATATTACCTGGGTGCAGTAACTCATTTTGGCGGAGAAGATATGTGACAGGCAAAAATGTCATATGTGGGATAAGAATTCACTCAGTGGAAGCAGGGAGATGATGATGATGAGTATGGATTTTTATGGCGCAAGGACATCTATGGCCAAAGAGCGCCATGGCACAATTTATTTTCGATTACTCAAGGTGGGGTCAAAGACCCATTTCCCAAGCATTTCACCCATGCTAAGCTGAGCACCAGTCCAGGGGAAAGCTTGTCCCCCGCACCTCCCGCATGCGAGACGAATGCTCAACCACTCGGCCAGCGCCACGGTCAGAAGCAGAGAGATAGCAATGTGCCAGGTGTAAAAAATAAGTGCTGTTAAGTCAAATGCATTTTTTTTAGATGAGCAATGCTCAAGTTAAACTTCAGGTGTGTGTCGAATTGAATACCTGGAAAAGATACCTGGTCACAAGGAGAATAAGGTGGGAATCAAGGTGTAAAACAGGAGTTAGAGGTAAGATTTTTTTTGTTTACTGGACCTAAAAGCCATGAGCTCAGTTTTTGAAGGATTAATGATTTAATTGTTATTGCAACACCATTCCACTACTTTTCTGAGCAAGGCACTCAGTTTGTCGCTTAGGTCCGCAGTGAATTTATCACATAATGAAATAGTGATATTGTCAGCATATGAAGCACAATGCTGAGATAAGCCCATGATGACGGGGCGAATTTGCCAAAACATTGCAGAAAGCACAAATGCATTCCGCTCTTCAAGAAGACTACGATTTTTGGACGCGGTAAAACTAAGAGCCAACGTGAAATTCTAGAGGCATACCATATCGTTAATCAAAGACATCTATGTGTAAGTGACACGACGGTTAGCCTATTTGATAAAGAAATTAGATTTATGAACTCACGCGGTTGTATGTGATGCTGCTATTTACCTTGTCTTGTTAATCTGTCATGTGTGCGCAAGCTTGCTTGATAACTGAAGGGTATAAATGTGATCGTTTCTGAAATAAATACAGTCGATAGTCCAGCGGTGTCCTGTGTTCCTTGTTCCTGTGTCTTCGTCTTTTGCGCTGGTTTCCTTCTTCAACCATGAGATAAGCTATCAAAGAAAAAAATCTGATTTGTAGTCAGAACCTTAAGCACCTGTGCAGCCCTAAATACCAGACTGTGGAGACTACATAGAGTGAGGAACATGACTAAACTTCCTTTACATTTAGAGCTGAGGACAAAGCAGAAAAAATCAAGCACACAATGAGCACTACTTTCCAGAAAAGAAGGTTTTATTTAAATAGTACCAAAATCCAGCTCTGCGAGAGCACTCGTAACACAGGCAACGGCAACGCCATTAAGGCTAGGAATTTCCTTATTTTAGCAAGCCAGCTATGAAAACTATCAATTCATCAGCTTCAGTGCAGAGATCGATTCGGCAATCCTCACAAGCTCCCCTTCAATCTGGTGCACCTGAAATAATAAAGCAAAAAAAGCATGTCAATGTAAAATGCAGGAATGCCCCAGGAGAGCTCTTGTCTTGGGTCATCATCCACCTATAAAAATTGGTCTGCTTGGTCTTTATGCCCGCTTTCTTTTAGCCATGCACCTATACTATGTGCAGTGTCCTGTCTTTCTCCAGCTGTACCTACGTGGAGCCAATCAATCATTAAGAGACTCTACGGAAGTGAAAGACATAAGAGCGCAAACTGCCAACACGGACGAGGAAGGGAACAGGACGAACGCTACACTTTCAACAGGGTTTATTCAGGGAAGAGCATATATATAGCCTCTGACCTTATCCATGCTCTTAATCTCAATTTGACAAACATCTACCTTTCACAGATATGCCTCAAGAAACATCATTTCACTGTGCCGGATAATAACCGAGGTATCACTGATGCAATTGTCACCTCGTTTCTTGATATAAAAGGCTTCCACGAGCTCACGTTCGGTCTTATCTCGGCTTTTCAGTAGCACTTTGCATTCAGGCAGTCGGGGCTTGCAGACTATATGTTTCTCTTTCGAGCATGCTTGGCAGTGGTCTGGAAGATGGGCTCCTTTCTTATTCAATGAATTCTTGTGTTCAAGCAGGCGCTCATTAAGACACCGGCCGGTCTGTCCAACGTACACCTTCCCGCATGTAAGCGGGAACTCGTACACCACTCCTTTCTTGCAGCCAACAAGTGGCGTTCCGTGTCTGATGGCGCACTCTTGCATTTCCTTTCTCCCAATACGTGAGCACATTCCGGCTAGTTTTCGCGGCGCTGAAAATACCACGTTGACGCCGTACTTATTGGCCACCTTCTTGAGATTATGAGAGGTGTGGTGTACGTACAGTACAACTTCCGGCCTTTCCAGCCTTTTTTCTTGAGGTCTGTTGTTTTCATTGCTGCCCTTCAGCGTTTTCAGCAAGGTCTGCGTCACGGAGAGGACCAGGGGAGCCGGGAAGCCTGCATTCTGCAACCTGGACACCTGAGATGCAAAGCTGGCGTGCATGGCATGGTGGCAGGACTTCTTTAGTGCGGACGCTAGGCACTGGGAAGTGATAGCCCTCTTAACGGTCTTAGAATGGTTTGAATGAAATGGCAACAAATCTTTCTTGGCACGTGGACAGTATCACCAGCAAACATGTGAAGGGTGAAAGGTTAGGATGAGGTCTAAAAACTGCAATTGGTTATTACTGCTAGGCAGTTCATGAGTGAAGGTGAGGCCCATGCTGTTTCGACCAAACGTACCTAAAACATCAGCTACTACTTCGTCAAAACTAAAATCGCTATCTGCCAACAAGACCAGGTAATCGTCTACATATCTAAAAACGTGGACTATACAATCCGTGTCAAGTGCTTCACTCAAGGAGCGGTCAATTTCAGATAAAAATATATTACAAAGTACCGGGGCGACACACGAGCCAATGCAAATGCCCTTTTTTTTGTAGATACGTTTGGTCATTGAAATCAATAAAAGTGGCCTTCAGATAAAACTCAAGTAATGACATGAAGTTGTCCACATTCAAACCAGAAGCGTTTTGAAAAGTCGTGGCTCCATTCCTATCAATGCAATCACGCACTGCAGAAAAGAGATGTCGATGCGAAACCGAGTAAAAAAGATCTTCTACATCAATGGAAAAACCAGACCTAATGTTCCTATTAGTCTGAAGGAAGGCTATCACATCATCAGAGTTCTTAGTTCCAAAGGGGTCTTCTATTTCCAGAGTCTTCAGGTCCTTGAGCAAAAATTGACTGATTTGCCGTTGCCAAGTCCAGTGAACAATGCCAGTTTAAACCAGTATGAGGTTCAGTGGCTTAGAAAGGATCAGCACAACAGGAGAGTGAAGACAACTGGCAGCTGAAGCCGGATACAGGAGACGCAAATGCCAGGCGGACTGTAATCGTCAACTGACCTTCTGATTTACCTCTATTTCCCTGGTTTAAAAACCCACAGTCTCGGAGGAGATCAACACCTCAGAGGGAGCACATGCACTGTTGCTTCCATGACTCACCTTGTCAAGATTCACAGCTTGCACCTCGGTCGGTACCTTGGTTGCATAGTCAGAGGCACACATGGCAGCCTTCAATTTGGAAACCTGCGCTTCCAGCTTTTCCTGCTTCAGTGACAGGCGCTCAGTCTCCTTTGCTGGGTCCACCACACCCTGCACAAGCATACAAACGGCAGCAGACTCAAAAACCCACCGTAATGCAGTAATGGCAACAACAACAAAAAGGGATTCATACTTGCTGCAGTCTCAGTACTCTAAAACAATTCATGTCTGTGACATCCTGCGTTATGCCGTACAAATACCACATGAGGAACGAATACAACAAGAGGAAGAAAGGAGTGGGCACGTCAGCTGGCCACCTGTCAGTATCACGTCAAACCCACTGGTATTTTTCATGCAGATCTTCCTGCTTGACTACAAAGTGGTGGTTGTTGTATCGTAGTAATGATAATTAGCAATGAAACAGTACACGTAGCATACGGTCGAGCCGATCTGTATTCTCCTACTTCGTCGTCTTCTCTCCCCCCATGCGCGCGAGTGCGTGCAGCGCACTTGCCACACTTCATCTTTATCACATTTCCGCCGCACTTAAAAAAAAAAAATGTCTAGCGGATGTCATAGTCTTTGAACCATGCGGGCCGCTTCTTTTTGCGAGTACTTCGGCGAGGGGGCGCAGGAGGTGAAGCCGCAGTTGCCGCTGTGGATTTACTACACGAGGGTTGAGGAGCGGCTGCCGATTCCAGAGCGGGCGGAACGGCTGGCATCATATGGATTGAAGGCGCGTCCGAAGAAGGACCCTGGACCACGGTTCCGGACTGTGGACTGGGCGGCGGCATTCGGTTGCCGTCGATAGGCGGCGAAATATCAGCGAAAAGGGCCGCTGGAGCTGAGGAGGACAGTTGCTGCTGAACTACTTCTGGGCGAACCGCAGAAAACTTGGACGAGTGCCACACTCGCCCATAATCCAGCAGATAAGATGCAGGTCCACGCTGCTCCACAACCTTCCGAGGCTCCGAAAACCGAGCTGACAGTTTGCCTCGCACATTTGGTTTGCGGACACGCACGTACTGGCCAATCTGAAAGTCACGACACTGGGCGCCACTCCGCTGGTCCGCATAAAGCTTGTATTGCGCTTCCATTTTGAAACAGCGCAACAAAGACGGGACGTGGAAACTGAGGTGTAAAGACGCGCTTGTTTGTCTTTACACCTCAGTTTCCACGTCCCGTCTTTGTTGCGCTGTTTCAAAATGGATACGTACCAACTTGCCCAAATTTCTGCTTTACTCAATTGTATTGCGCTTGTTTCTCGTCAAGCCTCTGCCGCAAAAGCTTAAGCGCTTTTGTCGGATCCATTGAGAAGGACTGATCCGGCAGTCCTACGACGTTAAGTCTTGTGCGGGGCAACCGGCCATGAAGTAGGACAGCTGGTGCAATTCCTGTCGTGGCATGGGGCGTACAGCGGTAGACACCGAGGTAGTCCACAATCGCTGTACGTAGGTCGCGTCGCTCGCACAGAGCTAGCTGAATGTAGGACTTAAGCACTCGATTGAATCGTTCAACGAGTCCATTAGCTTGGGGATGGTACACTGAAGAGTAGCAATGGCGTGTCCCCCGTTCGCGGAGGAAAGTTTGCATGGCCATCGATGAAAATTGAGGTCCGTGGTCAGAGACAATCTCTTGAGGGTAACCCTCACGAGCGAAGAGGCCAAGCAGGAATTCTTGAACGGTTTGAGTTGTGATGGCATCAGCGAAGACAACTTCTGGCCACTTACTGTAATAATCCATGAGAGTAATCGCGAAGCGGCAGCCACTGGGAGCTTGGTCGAAAGGCCCCACGATATCAATGGCAACCTTATCCCAAGGTTTCCCTGGGAAGGCGACAGGTTGCAGAGGAGCTGCCACCGGACGAGCCGATTTGTCACAGGACTGGCACACGACGCATGTCCGTACCATTTCTTCGACGTGCTCGTCCATTCGCGGCCACCAGTAGAGCTCTCGCAGTCGACTTTTCGTGCGGCTGATCCCGGGGTGTGACTCGTGCGCGATGTCCATGAGGCGTCGTCGCAAACTTTCGGGAACGACGAGCCTGTCACCTCGGTACAAGACGCCTTGCACGACGGACAGCTCCGAGCGCAGGAGATAGTATGGCCTAAGGTTCTCCGGTAGGGATTTCTTGTCCAGCCATGTCGCCGATGTAAACTGAATGGCTTGAGCAACTGCCGCGTCGCTGATGGTTGCCTCTTGAAGCTCTTGTAGAGTCACGGCTGGCGATAGCAGGCAGATGAAGTCGTCGTCACTGGCGTCGAACTCACTGGGCTCACTGCACGATGTGGTCGGTAAGGGAAGGCGAGACAGAGCATCCGCAACAGAGTTGTCATTGCCTTTGCGGTACTCTACAGTGTAGTTGTAGCACAACAGGCGAGCCGACCAACGTGAAATTCGCAACGGCCGATGGCCCGTTCCTTTCGTCGACAGCAAAATGACAAGTGCACTGTGGTCGGTGCGTAGAACAAAAGGCCGGCCCCACAAATACACGTGCCACCGTTCGCACGCCCAAACGCAAGCTAGGGCCTCACGTTCACCAACAGAGTACTTTCTTTCTTGGGGTGTCAAGGTACGGGAGGCAAACACAACAGTTTGCAGGGAATGGCCGTTGTCTTGCTGAAGCACTGCCCCAAGGCCATATCCGGAAGTGTCAGTCGTTACGACCACGGGAAGGGCAGGATAAAAAAAATGCAACACGTCACATGACGTCAACATGGACTTCAGTAGTTTGAAGCTTGAATCCGCAGCAGCAGTTCAAGTGAAGGCAGAGTCGCTGCCTCGAAGTAGGGCGCGCATAGGCTCAACGCCGTCGGAGTAATGCGGGATAAACTTGGAGTAGAAACCCGCAAGTCCAAGGAGGGAGCGAAGCTCGCTGATGTTAGATGGAGTCGGAGCCTTCGTAATCGCCTCGATGGCAGAAGAAAGCGGAAACAGTCCTTCACCGCTGACAACATGCCCCAAGAAAGTGAGCTTCGGAACATCGAAGACACATTTGTGGTTGAGCTTGAGTCCGGCTTGGGACAGGCGCTCGAGAACAGCACGAAGGTTGGTCAGGTGCTCCTGTCGGGAGGTGCCATGGACTATGATGTCGTCGATGTAGAAGAGGACACCTTTGCACCCTTTTAAAATTAAGTGCATCATCTTCTGAAAAGCCGAAGGCGCCGAAGCAAGGCCGAAACACACTCGTTTGAAGCGGAAGAGGCCATCATGGGTAATGAATGTGGTCAATTCCCGACTCTCAGGGCTAAGTGGTACTTGATGGTAAGCCGAGGCAAGGTCCAACTTCGAAAAACGCTGTGACCCGGCCAAGCTATGTAGAAGTTCTTCCGTTTGAGGCAAAGGAAAACTGTCGACCACAATAGCCTTGTTCGGCTCACGCAAATCGACGCACATTCGGATGGAGCCACCTTTTTTCCGAGCCACGACTATGGGTGAAATCCACTTGGAAGCGTCGACCCGTTCAATGATGTCTTGAGCTTCAAGCTTCTGGAGTTCCTCGGACACCTGCTGACGAATGGCAAACGGCAGCCGTCGGAGCTTGCAAGCAACAGGAGAAACGGAATCCTGCACTCTGACTTTGTGCACGTAGCCACGAGCAACTCCGAGTTCCTTGGAGAAGAGATGTTCGAAGTGTGGACGTAGCTCAGGAGGTAACAGAGGCGTATCAGGTGTCATGGAAAGACATTCCAACGATGCACCTTTGATCTTCATTTGTAGAGCGGCAATGGAATCCAGGCCCAGCAGCGTTGTGCCTCCCGAGACAACGTACAACAGGATGCAGGCGGTACGGTCGTGTAACTTTGCTGTGGCAACAAAACACCCTTGGACTATAATCCGAGACTTAGAATAGTCCAATAGTTGAACTGCAGTTGATTGAAGCGGGAAACATTTAGCGAAGAATCGGTGGTATAGATCTTCAGAAATAATTGACACAGATGAGCCGGTGTCAATCAGGAAGCGGATGAAATTGCCTTCAATCAGGACTGAGGCGAAAATTCCGTTTTTTTTACTTTCAACATCGAGAATAGACGCACTGCTGGAGCCATCCGGCATCGACGATGTGTCAGCAGTATCTGCAACTTGCTGAACTTGAACAGGACGGTCGGACGACTTGCAGAGAGAGTCGAAATGGCCCACCTTGCCGCACCGACGACACTTGCGGTTGCGGGCTCGGCATGCAGGGTTGTTCGCTAGGTGAGTTGTAGAACCGCAGCGGTAGCACATGCGCTCTGGCATTGCAGCAGCAGGTTGTGATGGTTGACTTTGGGACTTGCAGCAATGGGCCTGAGGTGGTGTTTGTCTCGATCCACGCTCGCATCTCACACGATGTACTGGAGCGTCCTCCTCAGCCAATTCCCTGGCTTCCCGGGAAGCTTGCTCACACTGTCGAGCAAGGAGCATGGCGCGCGACAGAGTCAAGGAGGAGCCTTCCATGAGTAGGCGCTCACGCAGATGGCAACTCGAGGTCTTCTCCACCAGCTGGTCCCTGATCATATCGTCCGCCATGGTCCCAAACCCGCAGTCGCCGACAAGGCTGCGAAGGACAGCGACGTACTCATCGGTTGTCTCTCCTGGAGCCTGAACTCGACGGCGAAAGCGATGACGTGCGGCGATTACATTCACGGAAGATTTGTAATGCTCCGACAGGATGGATATCGCCGCATCAAATTCGTCAAGGCGGGGCAAGCCGCAGCTGTAGGCGCTGCAGTGGACGACGGCGGCGCCAATGTATAAAAAATGCGCTGACCTTCCAGTCCGAGGCAATTCAGCAGGATGGCCTTCCGCCTGTCCGCGCCCAGAGTCGAGGCACCAGAGGCCAGCATGTAATTCCGGAACGCCAGCTCCCATTGCTCCCATGGAAGGGCAGGACGACCAGGAGTCGGCAGGAAGGGTGGTGGTGGCTGAAGCCCAGAAAAGCTCATGACGGATGGTGAGCAGGCCACGTGAAGGTCCCGAATCAAAACAGCATCCTCGTCGCCAAAATATGTTGTATCGTAGTAATGATAATTAGCAATGAAACAGTACACGTAGCATACGGTCGAGCCGATCTGTATTCTCCTACTTCGTCGTCTTCTCTCCCCCCATGCGCGCGAGTGCGTGCAGCGCACTTGCCACACTTCATCTTTATCACAGTGGTCAGCAGCGACAGTAAAGTATCAGCGTGCTTAGCCATCGACACGCCATCCCCCTACAGAGAATTTCAAGCTTCTGTGCACCCGGTCATCAAGGCACCGTTCTCTCACGGAGACTGCACACAGAAACCAGCACTTAACGACGACCACTGGATGCTATCACGGTCAGCATCAATGACATCAGCAACTCTGGCTATAATAAGCACACCACCTTCAGGTTCCTTCAGTGGCCACGTCAGCTGGCCACCTGTCAGCATCATGTCAAACCCACTGGTATTTTTCATGCAGGTTAGTGACAGTTTCTACAGTCATAGTAGAACTTTCTGGCGGGCTAGTTGGTACATTCCAATTGAATACAATCTAGTCAGAATTTCTACAGTCAAAACAAGCGACCGGCGTTTCATGCAGCTAACGTGCCTACATAGTTATTATACGCTGCTCCTTGTTTAATGTGTTGTGGTGATAGAGAGCATTCGGGCCTACAACTGAAGAAATGCTAACAGAAATACTCGACGGTCAAAAAAACATGCAAGAACGCCTAGATCAAATAAAATCAAAACTGGAAAAAGTAGAAATGACAGCCTTCAAGGAGACGAACACAAAAATTTCTGGCCTCGAGAACACTGTATGCAGTCTAGAGTGAAAAGTGGCTGATCTAGAATACCACTCAAGGCAGAACAACATCCATGGACTTGGGACCTGCATCTGTTGACGCCTTGATGACCTTCATGAATCAGCGCAAACACACTTGGCCGTAAGGCAGCTGGTGCAACCATGCCAGCACCTTCCAGAAAAAGGCCATTGCAGACCAAGAGCTCTTCAATGATAGCTGCATACTTTGCAAGCTGCAATGGAAGCTTGTCTTTCCTTGGGAAGCTACTCTGGCAGAGAGGCATCAATGCGGTGCACTCACCGTCCTGTGCTTGCGCCCTCTTGACATCTTCTGTCTGTAGAGCTGCTACTGCTGCAGCCTCTTGCAAGACCTCTGTGGCAAACACTTCGATTGTGTCCACAGGATGAGCAGTATCGGCTAGCTCTGTAGGGACACATGACAATGTGTCAGCTGTGGCAAGCATCTGTTCTGGGACGTACCGTATGTTAAACTGATATGCCATCACTTTGAATCGCAAACACTGGATGCGAGGTGGCAATGCGTCTAGGTCTAGTTTTCCAAACTGTGAGACTAGTGGTTGATGATGCGTTTTAACTTCAAAAAACAGGCCTCGTCAAATCTCTCATTGGCCCACACAACAGCTAAAGCCTCCTTTTCGGTTTGGCTGCACCTTTGCTATGTTGTTATCAAGGGCCATGAACCGAATTAAACAGGACGCCTGTCTCCTGAAGGTTGCATTTGTAGAAGGATAGCATCCAAGCCGAAGGAGCCTGTATCTGCAGAGACGGTCATTGGGTAAGCAGCATGACACTTTGCCATGAAATGGTCAGAGGTGAGCATGTCTTTCACTGCAGCAAATGCAGATTCTTGTTCATGAGACCATGTCCATGCAGCATTCTTCCCAAAAGTCCCCTGATAGGGGCTGTGGCTTTTGAAGCATGTGGGAGTCGCAGCACATTAGCTACATCTGTGGGCGGACTCATGTCCTTCACTGCCTTGAATTTGCTGAGGTCCAAGCGGATGCCTTGTGCCGACACATTAACCCCAAAGAAGGAAACTTCTGTGTGGCAAAAGCAGCATTTTTCCTTATTCAAGGAGATTCCAGCTTGAGAAAGCCTTGTGAAAACTAGCTGAAGGCGAGCGTCATACTCTTTCAAAGAAAGGCTGAAAACCAGGACATCATCAATCCTGCAGACAGTGCCTTCAAGATCTTCCAGAATTGCAGACATCTGCTTTTGAAAATATTGTGGTGGTGATGTGATGCCAAAGGGCATCCGACAAAAGCAGTAAAACCCGAAAGACGCGACGAAGGTTGTGAACTCCTGCGATTCTTCTGCAAGCTTGATATTACAACAACCAGACATTGCATCTAGTTTTGTGAGTATTTTCGCATCTCCCAGAAGGCCAAGAAATTGGCCTACAGTTGGTAGGTCGTAGTATTCCCGCAAGATAACTTTGTTCAACTTTGTGAGGTCGACACACAGCCTGTGGACCCTGAAAGCTTCAGGGACGACCACAAGACCTGCGCGCCACTGCGTTGGCTTGTCCACTTTGCCTATCACTCCTTATTTCATTTCATTTTATTACCTTAAAGGCCCCAAAAGAGGGGTGTCACATAAGGGGTGGCACCAATTGAAAGCACAGATTCACAATAACAGGAAAGTTTTTACATGTTCAGCGAAAAGACTTGGGCAAGTGATGATGGCAACATTGTTTGGAAGGCCGTTCCAGTCTGCGGCTGCACGAGGAAAGAAGGAATTAGAGAAAGTGATGGTGCGTGAGCGTGGACGGGCAACTTGTAGGTGATGGCTGGTGCGATGAGATATGCGTGCTGGGGGAAAAATATAAGGTGCGATGTGCATACGGCTGTGGAAGAATTTGTGAAATAAAGACAGGCTGGCAATACGACGGCGGAGCGATAAGGGTGATAATCCGGATGCTGTTTTCTTCTGAAACTTCTGAAACTCTGCCTTAACAACTTCTCGAAGTAAAATAGGAATGCGTTGTGGCACAGTGAGGAAATAGGGCACCACACCCAGCTGAAGGCATATCTTGTATTTTACTTGAGTAGATGAAGCGCATAAAAACACAGCACACAGGATAAGAAAGACATGAGACAGGCGCTTCTGCAAGATCATTCCTGACGCCAAACTGATCTTCGGATTGACTTCATTTAATGTGCTTTTCCCTGGAACCTATGACCATCGCCGGCATGAAGCTACAGTCTCTGCGGAAACTAGCAGCGCAGACCACAGAATTCTTGTGGAAAAATACTGATTTTCCTACCCAAAGAAAGCAAAGAAGTCCAAGACGGCGGCACGGCTCCTCAGATTCTGGGGGGAGCATACATTCCAGAAGACATCGTTGAAGTTCTCAAGAAGGGTCCGAAGTGTACTACAGCCTTGAGCCGAGGATTCCGGAACATGAGCTCCTCTCCCTGAATCGACGGATTTCCAACAAAACCGATGTGGAGGACGAAGAAAGGTGCTTGCTCGACGGTGTTGACAGCCTCATCAGGACGGTGCCTACTAACGGGCCTCTCCAACGATCTCCAATGAAACATGTAGATTTTTTCAAGGACAATGACCTACGACTCATGCAGGCCGACAAAGAAAGAGGCTTCGTCGTCTTGCCGTCACCCATGTTCAACGAAAAAGCAGCCCAGGCTATCCAGAAGAACTCCAAGACCACTAAACAGAAACTTGGAAAGGAAGAATGTCTCGGCAATTTCCTTATGTGAACAACTCAGATTACAGAAGCTCGCAAAAGGTATTCAGGACAGCAAGCCCAATAGTTTGGATGTGTTCTTCACTGCGAAGACACACAAGGAACGTGTACCTTTCAGGTGCATAGTGAGCGAAAGAGGTGCCTGGCAAAATCAAGTTAGCCGCTTCCTTATAAAACAGCTCAATAACCTGGTTGTGGAAGATCCGTTTGGCGTCAAAAACAGTCTTGCAGTAGCGCCTGTTTTGTGTCTTTCTTTTCCTGTGTGCTGTGTTCTTGTGCACTTCATCTACTCTAGCTATGAACCAACTTGCCCAAGAACGTGTTCTACTGAAATACCTTGTATTTTACTCTTGGGAAAGAGTGCCGAGTCCTTTGAACAGATTATTAGATGGCTTGATAGAGACTTTGTTGACAAACTTCAAGACTCCCAGAGCTTCCAGTGCTGGAAAGCCCAATAGTGGTACCGACAGGGCCTTGACAACATACAAGCATTGAATGACTGACTTGCCTTTCCATAGCAAAGACGCTGTGAAGGATCCCAGGACATTAAGAGGCTGTTCTCCCGAACTCGAGAGGATGCTGTAGACTCTGTCTAAGGCTTGTGGAAGGTTTGAGAAGGTATACAATATGGCAGAAACTTCTGCACCCAAGTCAACTCTGAAGACCTCAGTGTAGCTGTCAACTGTGATTTCGACGTACTTGGCGTTGCCCGAACGGTGAACTGTATCCAGCTGAGTTGCTGACATCCTGACCTGTCTTGCCTTTCGAGAACGACAAACATCTGCAAAATGGCCTTTTTTTGCAGTAGCTGCACTGCGAGTTGTGCGCTAGGCACTCGGAGCGGGTAGTGGGGAGCGATGGCAGAAATCGCACGAATTCTGGCTGGTGGCTTTCTGCCTTGCTGCCGTCCTCTCGGCGTGTTTGCCACGTCTCGGCTGGTACTGACAGTAGTTGGCCGCATCAAGGTTTAGAGCTCCTGGCACTGTAGCCTGTGTCCCTAGCTTGCTCTTCCATTTTTGGTGCCTTCCGCTTGCCTTGCTTGAATCCACACCTCCTTGAGGCTCAGCTGAGGGTTCCTGCAGAACTTATCTGTGCGCGAGGAATCTCACAGTCCCACTATGAAGTGGTCACGGACAACACGTTCTTCGACTTCAGCGAAAGGGTAGTTGCACCTTTTACAGTTTGCACAGTTCTGCGTAGTAGCTGTCCATGGTTTTACCCGGTTGCTGTACTCATCAATGAAACTGCGCCGACTCGTAAACTTCATTGATGGGGTGAACGAAATGCACCTTGAACTACGGCCATGTAGTTGTTCAGAGATGTGTCTAGGCCGAAAGCCGCAAGAAGCAGACTGGCTTCCGGGCCCATGCAATACAGAAGAGTCCAAACTTCAACATCTCCCAGCGCTTGGTGAAGGCCTGAAGTGAATACGTAGTCCTCGAATAGGCTTAACCATGTCGACCAGGAACCAGCATTTTTGAAGTCGAACCGATCTGTTGGCGCAAGGAAAGGCCTGCCCGTGATGCGGTTGCCGGAGCGAGCGCAGCCGGTGCAAGCGTAGCGGCTTGTTGCTGTGTATCCTTTTCGAAGGGCATGGCAACTGCTGAGTGCTGCAGCTATGACATTTAGGCAAATGACTTGCGTGTAGCTGGCAATGACGAGCATTGGCGAGCCAGATGTGAGCAACTACGCAGTTGCAGTCTGGAAGATGAGGCCTTGCAGTTGCAGGCAGAAGGGGCGTCGTCTGTTACTGAGACCAAGCACTTCGTCACGCGGTGGCCACGTGGTAGAGCAACTGCCTCGCAATCGGGAGGTGCTGGGTTCGATCCCCAGTGCTGCCAGGTACCCACCGGTTTTCTAATGGGTACAAGATTTCCCCCGGCTTGGTGCTCGGCTCTTCTGGGGTGAGATGCTTGGGAAAAGGGTCTTGCATCAAACCGGTGCGTTGACGGGTCAGTGATTTGTTCCGCCATCAAGCAACCCTAAATCTGCCTCGTGGACCGAAGCGTGACCTAGTGGCAGAGCATCCACCTCGCTTTCAGGAAGTGCTGGGTTCGATCCCCAGTGCCGCTGGGTACCCACCGGTTTTTCAGTGGGTACAAGATTTCCCCCGGCCTGGTGCTCGGCTCTTCTAGATTGAGATGCTTGGGCAAAGGGTCTTGGACCAAACTGTTGCCTGGACGGATCAGAGATAAGTTCCGCCGTTTAGCTACCCTAAATCCGCCTCGTGCAGTAGTAGCCCAACTTGTGGCCACTTCTGACGCCATGTCGCGTACTATGGGCCCAGTGCATGACCTGCAACAGCAGGTCTCCTCGATTTGGTTGCACTTTCTGCACTAGTTCACAAATGTGCCGTGCTAGTGCAGCGCCAGTTCTTGCGGCATAAGTGCAGCCTGACACTAGTGCTCCCGGTGCAGTGGCCAAACCGAGTGAAAAATTGCAGAAATGTTCGTCTGCTGCAACCGTGTGTTGGTGCTTGTCACGTCGTTCGAGATATGCGCGGGATATTGTGCTAGCTGTATTGAACACTGTGCATTTGTTCAAAAAGGCGCATCTCGTGAATACGCAATGAAATTTGTTAATTTCAAAAGTGGTGAAGAATTTGATATTGTCCTTTCCATTGCGTTGTGCAAAGTGGCACAGGCCGGTCGACCGTCACCAATTTAACGGGTACTTTGAAGAGGCAACAAACTTTGAATTCAAGAGGCTACTCAGACTTCCGCTCAAGACAACTTTTTACAGTTCATAAGCGTGATTCACGCTGTTGCCGCTCTATTGAAAAGTGACTGCAGTTGTCTGCCAATTACAGAAGAAAAGAGTTGCCTGATAACTTGGACTATATTTCAACTCAACAACTCCCATTCACTTTTGGCAAACAGTGACACTGGAGTGACTATCAGAGACTAACTGGCAGGCGATGGTGTGAGCTGACTGTTGTGTCCTGGATTTTCGCGTGTGCCAGTTGCTCTTCAAGTCCGTGTGGTGGCGTATGGCGCACAGGACTGACACCAGTGTGTGCATGCTTGCTGAGTCACTTTTCACTGTGCTTTTGGCGCGGCTGGGGCCGTGTCCAAGCTTGTAATAAAGTTATGATGAACCCAACTTAAAATGGCGACGAGGATGGGATTCTTGTTCGACGTCAACACTGCAGCCTCAGGGAAGGTTCGACATAGCTGGTGCCTACCTCACCGACCGGCGCATCATGGCCGCCGGCTCCACCGATGCATACATCGAGGCTTTCGACTTCTCCCGCCCCGAGGACTGTGAAGATAATGCACAGCGGTTCAGATTTTTCTTGCAGGCGCAAGGTATCACAGACACCGGTAAGAAACGGTCCACGTTCCTTAGCCATTGCAGCCAGATATCGCGAGGCAATGCGAGTTCCATTGCCGCGACCAGGCACAGGGAGAGCCGGCAGCCGCATATCTTGCCACCCTTCGAACCGCGGCGCAACATTGCAATTTCACTGCCCTCGACACGTGCTTCGTGAACGTTTTGTGTTTGGGTTGTGAAACCACAAGGTGAAGCGACAACTGTTGGCTACGAAAGAAGTAACCCTCGCCAGTGCTGTTGAGGAGGCAACCGCTGCCGAGGCCATCGACCGGGAAACCAGCCGTGACGGCCGTCCAAGCGTAACCACACCGCATCGAGACGGTGCATCAAGGAACGAGCGCAGGTGTGACAGCAAGCAAGAGTCCACTGAAGATGTCCTGCAGTTGCGGACAGTCCCGGAGCAGCGAGGGAATCCGGAAGGAACAGGGGGCATCTTCTGTGCTGGCTGCGGTGGCCCCCATGAACGGCGTCTATGCCGTTTCCGTGATGCCTAGTGCAGGGGCTGCGGAAAAACTGGACACATATTGAGAGTCTGCTGGTATTGAAGGCCGCGCGACTACCGTCAGAATTCCAAAACCAACAACAGGATGCCTCACAGTGGACCCGCGGCCTGCGTGAACATTTCCAACTGTGATGCCCGAGCTGCAACTGCTATCCACAATTTTTTATTTTATTTATTTATTTGGAACATACTGCTAGCCTCTTTTGAGGCTGTTGCAGGAATGGGAACAGGTTTGTTTTCTTTTTAGGTACGTCACAAAAGAAAAAAATCACAAAGAAGGTTCAAACAACTGATATAACATTGTAAAATGGATAATCATGGGAGACAGCTTCAAAATACATGATGTAATATTAAGCAACACAAAGCACGTGCAATGCTTCAATAAAAGTTCAAATAAACCATTATGACAGGTTGCAAAGAAAACTGCTCAAAGATTCAGAATTAACAACATTTCCAGGTAACATATTCCATTCCCTGATCGCTTGCGGAAAAAATGAATAACGAAAGGTGTCAGTATTAAACTTATACTCTGTTAAGTGCAGTGAATGTTTCGTTCTGGTGTTGCATTTTGGTGAAGGAACTAAGTAGAGGTCAGGATCTATTTTTAGGGCACCGTTTAAGAGGAGAAAGATGAATTTAAGGCGTGAGATTCGGGCACGGTTACTAATAGTGGAGAGATTTGCCTTGTTTGAGAGTTCAGTTGGGGAGTCGTTACGTTGATATTTGTTAAAAATAAACCTTACTGCTTCCCGCTGCATGCTTTCTACCTTATTTATGCATTTCTGTGTGTGCGGGGACCAACAGAGGATGTTGTACTCAAGCACAGGAAGGACGAGAGAACGGTATGCCAGTAGCTTGGTGTCGGGAGATGCAGATGGTATAGATCGCTTAAGAGAAAAGAGTGCGGAAAGTGCTTTTGACGATATATATTCTACACGATTATCCCATTTCAGGTCAGAGGCGATGACAACACCTAGGTATTTGTATTTTTGAACTGATTTTAAAGGTTTATTTTCGACTTCATACGAGAAAATGAGCGGGTTCTTTTTTTTTTGATACAGTCATGCACACTGATTTCTGGAGATTAAGGGTCATCTGCCACTCTTGACACCATTTTTCAATTCGACCAATTGCATTGTTTAATGTGACTTGATCATCGTGTGACTTAATTTCTTTATAAATAATGCAATCGTCTGCGAACATTCGGACTGTTACGTTAAGATTGAACGCTAGATCGTTTATGTAAAGTAGAAACAATATGGGTGCTAATACCGTTCCTTGAGGTACGCCAGACATTACTTTGACATGGTGCGATGCGTGGCCGTCATATTGCACATACTGGTAGCGGTCTGAAAGGTAATTTTGTGTCCAGTTTGTTATTTTATTACAGCCAAGGAAGTGTTGAAGTTTAAACATCAATTTTGGGTGTGATACACGATCGAACGCTTTCGAGAAGTCTAAAAATAAGACATCAACTTGGCTGCGTTTGTCCAGTGCGGATGCGAGATCGTGGATCGTTTTCAGCAGTTGAGTTGTAGTTGATAGCCCTTTCCTAAAGCCATGCTGGTTAAGACTCAGTAGATTATTTTCTTCAAGAAATTTTACGATGTGTTTAAGAATGATATGTTCAAATGTCTTGGATGCAACACACGTGAGTGAAACAGGGCGGTAGTTAGACACATTTGTAGTGTCTCCAGATTTATGAACAGGAACAACCTTAGCGATTTTCCAATCTTTCGGGACTTCTGCGTTTTCTAGGGATTTCTTATAAACAAGGAGCAAATATTTCGATGCCCACTCTGCGTATCTTTTGAGGAACGTATTCGGAATACTATCTGGGCCAGTAGATTTCTTCTCGTCAAGATTAAGTAAAAGAGCAAAAATTCCTGATTCGTTTAGTGTTAGTTCGGGCAGGTCTAGGCTACAGTCACTTATTTGGGAATCTGCGTGAGGCCCAGAATTGTCATCAAGCGTGAAAACCGATTGAAAATACAGATTGAAGTCATTAGCTATCTTTAATGTGCTAACACCCGCTCGGAGGAAGATACATGTGGTGGTCCAACTTGAAGGCAAGACATGCCCAATGGAGGTGGATACGGGGTCAACATTTTCACTCTTCTCTGATGCCACAGCCAGGTGGATTTTTCCAAATGGTCGTTTACCCACCCTGGAACTGCTCGACATCATGATGAAGGATTATCAGGCCAGTCGTATAGCTGTGCACAGATATGGCATGTTCAGGGTGAAGTTCAAGGACTTTGATGATCTTTTACGTCGTCATTGTCAGGGATGAGCACCCAAGCCTCCTTGGACTGGACTGGTTTCCAGCCCTTGGTATCAACATCACAAGAGTGCAGCACATAAACCAGCCTTCCAACCCGACTGCTGACATATTCCAGGAATTCAGTGTTTGATGAGACATTGGGGTGTTGCACTGGACCACCTGTGCAGTTTGCACTTAATCCCAAAGTTGTACCAATCAGATTGAAGGCACGAAGACTGGCTTTAGCACTTCGTCCAAAAATCGATGCAGAACCTAATAAACTCATACACCTCATACACCAAGGGGTCCTGGAGCCCATTGACAATGCTAAATGGGAGACCCCTATCGTCACCCCCGTGAAGGCTAATGAGGCCATCCGTATTTGTGCAGACTACAAGTGCACAATAAACAAAGCGTTGCAGCAACATGCATATCCAATACCAGTGGTCAGCCATCTACTGGCATCCTTCTCTGGTGGAACAGGCTTTGCGAAACTGGATTTGGTCCAGGCTTATCAACAGCTGCCAGTGACCAAAGAAGTGGCAGAGGCTCAGACCACAATAACTCACCGGGGAGTTTCCTTGTCCACAGACTTCAATTTGGGGTCAGCATCGCACCTGGCATTTTCCAGATTCTCCTTGAAAATTTCCTTCAGGGAGTAACAGGGGTCATTGCTTACTTTGATGATGTCATTAATGCTGGGAACTCTCATGAAGAGCTTCTCAGTCGCCTACGTGAAGTTCTAAGATGGTTCCAAGCTGTGGGGCTCAAGATCAAGAAAGAGAAATGCCAACTCGGGATGGCTCAAGTAGAGTTTTTAGGATTTCAATTAGACACCAAGAGAATTCGTCAAACACCTGAAAACACTCAAGCGATTATGAATGCACCTTGTCCTGCAAACAAGACTGAGCTATAGGCCTTCCTGGGGCTCCTTAACTTTTACCATGAGTTTCTGCCCCATAACGCAACTGTTGGAGAACTGCTGCATCGAGGGCATTTGATAACGTGAAGCAACTCCTATCATCCAACCAGGTTTTCGATGAGAGAACACCGCTGATCCTGGGTTGTGACGCCTCTCCATATAGAATAGGAGCTGTGCTGAGACACAAAATGACTAATGGCAAAGAAGCACCAATTGCCTTCTATTCAAGGACTGAGTGAAATTATGCTCAGATTGATAAAGAGGCACTTGCAGTCATTGCAGGTGTAAAGAAGTTCCATGACTACGTATTTGGACGCCCGTTCCAGATCCACATGGACCACAAGCCACTTCTTGGGCTGTTCACTCCAGACTGTCAGACTCCACAAATGTTATCACCACGGATGCTGCGCTGGTCCATTTTTTTTAATGGGTATCAGTATTCTCTCTGCCTGGGAAGCAGCTGAGCCACACAGATAGCCTCAGCAGAATCCCCTTAGTACACCAGCACCCCGATGACCCCTTTTCAGCAGAGATCATTATGCTCTGGACATGTCTTGTGTCACTACCCTGATGGGTTCCTTGTTCACAGTCTGTGAACAAGGAACCCATAACTAACTGTTTTTGACAATTTGTCAGTGACCCAAGACTTGTTCAACCATGCTACTACCTGACCAGACGGCGTTTCGGCAAACTCTGGATTACCTCTTGGACATGATTCCAGAACCCCCCCTCCATGCAGCTGACATTGTCACGCACTCTGCCAAGGACCGTACCATGTCCCGTGTACTCAATTGGGCATGGAAGGGGTGGCCACCAAGGAGCAGCATGAGTTCGGAGTTCACACAATTTGTATCCAGGCAACATGAACTGTCAGCCCGTGGCAGACCGTGTGGTGATTCCAGAGAAGCTACGTCCCAGAATCCTTGAAGCCTTGCATCCAGGTTTTGTTTGGATGAAGGCGCCCGCAGTTGGCCGGGAATTGATGCAGCTATTGAGGACTGGGTACGGCGATCCTCTTCGTGTCAGAAGGTGCGGCCAGAGCAGCAGTCCATCCATGGCAGACAACCCGAACACCATGGTCTCGCCTACATATTGTCACGAAGACGACGAAGCTGGCAGTGATGTGGTAGGCCAGCAGCCATTAAAATCATCTCAATGCCATCGTCCATCACGCCTCATTCTTTGGCTGGTTGCCATGTAACATTTGGTGTGAGGTGCGGAGTATCATCCCCATTCTGGTTCTGGAGCTTCGGCATCCTCCGTCAGCTGTGGTCATAAGTTCCTGATCCGGCCACGCTGCCCGGCCGTGCCCCAGCCCGACAAGACCGAACCAACCTCGCCGCTCACCCGAGCTCCGTCCTCCGCCTTGAATACAAGACATGATGACGCTGCCGCGACCCGACCCCACAATCCGATCGACCCGAGACGCTACCCATGCGTGAGGACACAGCCCCCCCGTCCCTGCCGTTCGGTGCGTCCAAGGGCTTCGGCCGTCGGCTCCTGGCGACCTGCGGCCCGGAAGCGGTGGCCAGCACTTCTCCCCATGCCACTTCTGTTGTACCATCCTCTGAACCCATCACCATCAAGCGCATCCCTTCATCAGTGCCTTCTTCTATTCACGATCGAGACGATCGCTCGGCAGCCCCGGGTAGTGTCACGAAAACGACGAAGCTGGCAGTGGCGTGGGACGGAGCGCTCGCGCTAGGCCAGCAGCCATTAAAATCATCTCACTGTCATCATTCATATCTGCTCATTTTTCGGCTGGTTGCCATGAAAAAATATTGATGTCGCTGGGCCGTTCCAAGGGCAGACATTATTGATTGCAGTGGACTCGTATTCGAAGTGGCTGGAGGTCAATCCAGAGTCATCAATGACGTTGCTCACAGTGATCAACGCTTTGCGGAAGCTGTTCGCCACTCATGGCCTCCCAGCCACTATTATGTCTGACAATGGGCTTCAGTTTATTTCGGCTCAGTTCTGGGGATTCCTCAATGCCAACCTGATTCGCCAGGTGACCTCTGCACCGTTTCATACGGCCATTAACGGTCAGGCAGAAAGGATGGTGCAAACCACCAAGGAGGCACTGTTCCACATCATTCAAGAGCTTTGCACGCGGAAGCTAGCAGAGTTCATGTTACAACTAGGGGTGTGCGAATATTCGAAATTTCGAATACGAATCGAATATGTTTGATATTGATATTCGTGAATTTCCGGATATTCGAAAATTCCCGAATACTCGCCAGCGATCATATACTGCGCACACTTTCACAAATTTGACCGTGGCAAAATCACACTATCTGGGCAAATTAGCCGATAATCGAGATAAAAATTCCAGGAAAACAATACAGAGGTCCTTTCCCCTTCCTTCTCCGCCGTTTATCACGCGGACCGTCCGCACCCCCACGCCGCAAGTCTTCACCTCGCGAGCATTTACCCAAGTGGGCTTTCCCACAGACATCATCCGTGCTGCGAACAAGATGGCCGACGGCCCGCTTCGAGCAATCGCAACGCGAAATCGCGCTTTTTTTTTAAATCTTTCGGTAATACGTTACATATTTAATGCCCACATCCGAAGAATGCGTCCTGTCGCCTTCATAACTCCCCGAGCGTGACTTCCGCCATCCCGTTTTATAGACTACGCTGTGCGGGAAAGCCGGCTTGCGGAATGCCGCGGGAGCCTCCTGAAGGGGTGCGTCGAGTAGTCACAATAGGGCAAGTGATCCTGTTAAAATCTCGCCTATTGCATAGTGCACTGTAACCTGCACACCTCTTTAGCGGGTGTAATGGCAGGCGTGGCAACAATCGGAAGGCCTCTGTCGCTAGGGCAAAAAAATAGCCTGGCTGCATAGTGTCGGTTTCTGAGCTTCACCACTGCCCCGCGGCAACTTCAAATGTCGGCCCGCGCATTCGCCGATAGTCCAATCCCAGCTCCGCGCGGCTTATTTCTTTTTAGAAACCGCCTCGCCGCTCCGACGCCAGCGTGTGTTCCCCGGCCCTTTGCTTGCATTTGTGTTGTTCTTCCAGCACTCGAAAAGGGGTGGCTCGTCACGGGCTTACAGGTGTTAGCGCAATGGAGCCGCCTCATAAGGCCTTACTGCATCTTCAACATTTTCGGCAACATTTTTTTTTTTTTTTCAGGGGGACGCGGGCAATTTTATGCAAGGGACACCATCGGAACAAGTGAGCAGTGAGCCATCCACGGACTGCTCATTGGGCGAGCAGCCAGCCATTGAGCCAGCCTCAGATGATGCAGACACACCACAAACCATGCCGACGGCTACACCTCAGCCGGTGTCAGCAGGGGATCAAGATGGGCATACTCAACCACTAAACCTACGCTCGGAGGGCCCCATGCCGTCTGCAAGACTTTGTGTTGGCACTGGCTGACTGCTGAGTTTGAAGTAAGGGGTGTTGTGTCCTGGATTTTTTTGTGTGCCACTCTGTGTGGTGGCGCATAGGCGAGCAGGAGCGACACCAGTGTGTGCATGCTTGCAGAGTCACTTTTCACTCTGCTTTTGGCGCAGCTGGGGCCGTGTCCAAGCTTTTAATAAAGTCGTGATGAACCCGACTTAACACTGACCTCAAGGCCAGTCGCTGCTGTAAGCGGAGGTACTGATGCCACAGCGAGTCATCACAAACGTTGCGACCACCCACATATTAAAAAATATCTCAACATCTGATTAATGCGGAGAGTTGGGCGTGTTGGTATATATTTTTCAGAAAAAGCAGCGCAAAAAAAAAACGTCAGCGCTCGTCCTTGTCATCTCGTCTTTGCTCACGTTTTTTTTTTGCGCTGTTTTTTCTGAAAAATCTCAACATCTGCATCTTATGGAGACGCTCCATCGTGCACGTGTGTAATAATCTTCTTGTTCAGCCCAGCTTGAGATCCGTCGGTTGATTGCCAGCCCACGACCTGCTAGCAATCAACCGGAGGATCTCAAGCCAGGCTGACCAAGAAGACCAAGAAAGATGCCTGCTGGAAGGTGTACAAGCTTTGACCAAGACGGTCAACACGGCATCTATCAAGCATGCCAAAGACCCAACCAAAAGGGTGGTCTCATTCTTCAAACAAAACGAGTTGCGCTCGCTTCAGGCAGACAAGAACGGAGGATTTCTCGCAATACATGATAAAGTTTTCAACGAGAAGGCGATCCAAGCCATCGCAAAGAACTTCGTCTATGTGAAACCTAGCACTACAGGGAACAAGAGCAGAGCTGCTGCTTTGTGCAGTGACCTTGAACTGTCGAGGCTCGCTAGCTCAATAACTGCATGTAAAACGAAAGCGCTGTCTGTATTCTTCGCTGCAAAAACGCACAAGGACTCAATGCCGTTTAGAACAATCGTTAGAAAGAAGGGATCATGGCAGCTCCTGACAAGCCAGTATTTACTGAAGCACCTCAATGCTTGACAACTTGAAGACCCTTTTTATACTCAAGAACTCGGCTGATGTTGTAACCTTCTTCAATGACCATATCGGCTACGCCTTTTCTGTAGATGTTGAGGACTTGTTTTATTCATTGCCGCATCAAGGGCTGTTTGTAGCTGTCCGAGATTGCATTGAAAAAAGTGGGTTAATAGGCTTTCAAAATTTAGCTGGGGTATCAGCACATGGTGGTTCATAGCGGCTGGGACAGCGCGAACAGACGAGAGACGAGAAGAGAAAGACAAAGACAAGCGCTGACTCACAACTAATGTTTTTATTGAGACGAACCTATATTTTATACCCAAAAAACATGTGACATATCAGTAACATAGCAATCGCACTGGCACTTTCAATGGTTACATCGCTACACACTTATCAGCCACGTGGTGCACTCTCATCAACAACGAGCCTCCCCCCCCCCCTACCTTGAGTTCGTGAATTATCTAAAAACGAAGCCTCCTTATCAACCAGACACAAGGAAGGCTGGCTAACACACTCTGCTTGTCTTTTCTGAATGAAATATGCCTCCATTATTTCCCTGGCTGTTTTTTCTCTATGGCGAAACAAAATCTTTGTTTTGGTCACCAAGGGGCGGCATTTTTTCCTTTTCTTTTCCTGTTTTCCGCCCCTTGGACACCAAAAAATGCTGCCCCTTGGTCACCAAAACAAACATTTTGTTTTTCCACAGGGATAAAACAGCCAGGGAAATAATGGAGGCATATTTCATTCAGAAAAGACAAGCAGAGTGTGTTAGCCAGCCTTCCTTGTGTCTGGTTGATAAGGAGGCTTCGTTTTTAGATAATTCACGAACTCAAGGTAGGGGGGGGGGGGAGGCTCGTTGTTGATGAGAGTGCACCACGTGGCTGATAAGTGTGTAGCGATGTAACCATTGAAAGTGCCAGTGCGATTGCTATGTTACTGATATGTCACATGTTTTTTGGGTATAAAATGTATGTTCTTCTCAGTAAAAACATTAGTTGTGAGTCAGTGCCTGTCTGTGTCTTTCTATTCTCGTCTATCGTCTGTTCGCGCTGTTCCACCCACCATGAACAGTTACCAACTCGCCCAATTTTCCATCCTTCTTTGGGGTATCAGCAGATGGCTTCATGTCTTTGCTCGAATTTTATTTGAAAGCCACCTTCATATCTTTTAAAGACAACTTTTACATTCAACGGCAAGGAATTTGTATCGGTTCTTGCGTCGCCCCTGTTCTTAGTAACATATTTTTAGCCGCCATTGACCGCTCCCTAAATGACCAGTTTGCTAATCTGGGGGTACTGAAGTGTTTTAGATATGTTGACGATTTTTTTATTGTTTTATCCAAACAAATAACATTGACCCACACTGATTCAGTGAGTAGAATTCACTAATTCAGTGAATAGTGTCTTTAGACACTATGGGCGAGGCTTGACCTTTACGCATCAACTTCCTTCTAATGGGTCGTTGCAGTTTTTAGATATTAACCTGAACTTCGGCTTACAACATGCCTGCTGACACTACGCTCCATGAGCAAAGAAAGAGCTACTGCCGTATGATTCCGCGCATTCGAAGGCGCATTCGAAGGTAGTCAAGAGAGCAATTGCAAGCTCGTGCCTGGAATCTGCTCTTACCAAGTCATGCCCGCATGCAATGCATATCAGCTTTAATAACCAAATTGAAAGGTTGCTTTCAGCCGGTTTCCCCTGCGATGTCATAACAGCTCTGGCCGAAAATCTTCTTAGGAAGATAAAAAGAAGAAATCAAGGTAGAGCAAACGAGCCACTGCCAAAAAAGAAGATCGTGGTGGTGCCATATATACACAAAGTGGCGTGCAATGTAAAAAAAGTGGCCAAGAGGCGTGGTGTCTCTGTCGTATTTTCTGCCCCACAGAAACTCGCAGGCTTGTGCCCGAGAATCGGTAACCAAGGAGCTAGAGGCAGTGGATGCGGCATAAAACATGCTGAAACGTTTGTGAAATGTGCCATGGGCATGGTTTATGAAATCTCGCTCAAGTGTGGAGGCACCTACGTGGGACAAACAGGCCGTTGCGTGAATGAAAGCGCAAGGGAACATGCCCGGTCAATTCGAAATAAAGAAGGAGCGAATCTGCCCGCTCATTGCTTTGCTTGCAGTGGACGCGAGCCTCTGCTTAAGGAGATAAAACTTCAAGGAAAAAGTAAAAACAAAACAGCGGGTGAGATTTTGGAGGCTATATACCACATAAAAGAAAACGGCGATAAATGTAAAAGCGACATTACTGTCAAATTGTACAAGGAGGAGAAGAATTTTCTGCGCACCTGTTGTTGATCAGGAGATGACCGGCTTTACCCCCTCTCTCATTCCCCTTGTCCTTTTGCTGTGATTCTGCACATATAAGACACCTTCACACACGTAAGCTCAGTTGATAGTTTGCGCTCTTTTTGTCTCCTTTGCCTTTTCCTGTGTTTGTCTCTTTTGAATGCGCAACGTGGTTCTTCAAAATCTGAGTGTCTTGGAGCTTTGCTTCACAAGTTTTCTGCTCTTCATTGCCGCAGTCCTTGCAATGATGTGGCAAATTTGACCCGGTACCAGGTACCAGTTCTTAGCGAAAGTTGATGCTCCATTAGACGTTCATTAATACATCGACCTATCTGCCGATGTACACCTTTCTTTCCACAAGGCAGCGGGATGCTATAAACTACACCCACAGCACATTTCACAAAAGGGTTTCTATGCTTAGTTTTGCATTCTGTTGACTTGGCATTATCAGTTCCAGTCTTCCGGCACAGCGATGCAAGTTTTCTGGGTTTAAAGAAGACCACCAGGACTTTGTATTTCACAGCAACATGCTTAAGATTATGAGCCACTTTGTGGGGGTATGGAATCAAAACCGGTTTGATTTTCTTTCCAGATACTTCACCGTCCTCGCTCTTTCTTTCTTTTTTCACCTTTTTCAGCAATGCTTCCGTGACAGAACTAATTATCAGGGAAGGAAAGCCTGCCAGTTTAAGATTTTGGATCTGCACGTCAAAGCTTTCCTGTACTTTATGACAGCACAATTCCTTTAGTGCGGATTCAAGGCACATGATGGCAATGGCACGTTTCATAGTTTTCGAGTGTGTCGAATCGTACGGCAACAATTCTGTGCGGGCACGAGGACGATACATCCAGCAAACACCTTTGTCAGTAATGGTTATGTCAATATCTAAAAATAGCTTGTTTTCTTTCGTGAGTTCATAAGTAAAATCCAAACCCTTGGAATGTTGCTTAAAATCCGATAAAATATCCTGCACAGTTTGTGAGTAAGTCAGCGTAAATCGTCAACGTACCTTGTCGTCAACGTAGTATCCTTGCCCTCGCACATGACATTTACCTGTTGTTTGTTATATCATTTTTGTCGCCCTTCCTAGGGTGCCTTGATGCCAGCGCTATCGTTCAGGGTGGAGACAACTTCAACGGCGCCGCCATATTGAATCACATGGGATCAGCTGCGCTAGCGTTCGTTACGATGCCGTTCATCCTTCGGCACACTTCAGTGTGCTTTGACTTGAGCTGTCTTTTTCATCAGTATCGCACTGTGCATCTTTTTACTCATAATAGCCATTTTAACATCTCAGGGTTGAAAAGGCAATTGTACGACTTAATTTTAGGGCCCAGAGTGGTCGAAGTTGAACAATTAGTGTGCCGTCCATTGGTTTGAAAAAAGCGCTATTATTTTAAGGATCCCTTACCAAGGAGGTGCTCCCGCTCCGTGCGAGTAGAAGAAATTGTTTTCTTTCTTTTTCTATGTGCTTTCTGGCTTTTCAAGCCCTGCACTTTGATAACAACCACGCGTCATCAGCCGCTCGTGCGCTGCGGTTGGTTTCGCTTTTATTGTGAGGGCTGTTTCCATTTGTTGTGCTCGCAAAGACTGACGTCTGTCTGCTTTTTAATCTTTCAAAGTGTAACTGCGAGTTGTTCATCTGCTTATTGGCCACAGGGGTGCAATTACATTCGTTTACAGGCGGGCGCTGGTATATAAAAACGATGCCACTGTATACCAACATTGCCACTGTGCTCGAGTTTTCTTACTCGAGGCCCACGAAAACTGATTGCCCTTCGTTGGCGATAGGGTGAAAGATTACTGTGAGTTTTTCACTCGTTTCATTTTTCTGGCAGGTGCACAAACACCGAGCTAGTGCTCTTGCGTGCGCTCATACGCAGGCTTCGCTTGCGCCATGAACATGCCCACCGGTTTAGTGTAGTCGAGGGTTCGATGGCATACCGTCTAGTCAGGAATCAAGGTGATGAGGATTGCTGGTCACTGGCCAAAGTCAAAAGATCTTTGACTTTGGCCAGTGACTTTGGCCAGTGAAGATGTTTTGACAAAGACAAAACATTTTTTGACTTTGGCTAGTGACCAGCAATCCTCATCATGCCCACCGATTGCTCTGCTACAATTCATCAGTTTGTGAAACCCATTTCTGCATATACTTTTAAATTGTATTTATTTTATTCGAGCCCATCTGTACTCATTAATAAACCACCCATATAAACCTACACAAAAAAGGGTGAATTTTAGGTCATTAAATACCTGCAGTAAACATTTTCTTAAAATTTTAAATCGGAAATAAAAGTACAGTCGTGCCTTACTAATACAACTCCTGCTAAAATGGACGACTCGAAATATGTGCAGTTCTTCTGGGGACCTAACCTTTTCGATGTATTTCCGCCTCGTTAATATGGAAACTCACTGCCCGGACAATGGACGGGGGGGGGGGGGGGGGGGGGGGATGCACAGTGCCTAATAGGGCCCATGTATTTTTGTCTCGGTATTATGTACGGAGATGAGAACAAAATCTCTGCTGCCCTGACGCAGTGTTTCGATTTCTGCATTTTGAGCGTAGGACATCAGAGAAATGCAATGAAAAGAAAAAGTACAAATGGCTGAGGTACGGCCCTTTTCTTTGGTGATTTCATACTTTACATTTGCCCAATTAATGCGCCTCACTATTTTCCATATTGCACGAACGACTAACTCTCCCCAGCTTGTGCCACGCAGAAAGCTGCATTCAGCAGCACTGATATACATATATTAGTGGTTCGTGAGATGTCAGTAGTCGGGTCATTTAGCCACGAGACACCTTCAAGAATATCATACGCCACTAGGCGCGTAAAGCTGCACATTATTTCAAGCACAATGACGACTAGGATAATGGGTCGGTTTGCAGCTCCGAAAATTATGTCTTAGTTCACTGGACGCCAATATGCACAGAAGCAGGCCTTAATCACAACATATTGTTTTTTTTCTTCGTGATTCGTTACTACGGACGACTTGCTTTATAGACAGTTTTGCTCGGGAGCCAAAGTGTCCGTATTAATGAGGCATTACTGTAACTGAATTTATAAAGTCATGCTTCGTGAAAAAGAATCGACGAGAAATGGTTTAGTTCTTTAACGATGCATATGCGTGCAATTCCTATTTTGCCTGCAAAATTGGGTACTGGTGGGTTAGGCTTTTGGAAAAATGACTGCTAGCTAAAAATTGAGCTTCATTACTGCTTCAGCTTCGTTACTGCTCCGAGTCGCGGAGCTTCATGTGCTCCGAGTCCCAAGCCCATTGGCCCACAACAGCCCAGCGTGATGGCTCGGTGGACTTGCCAAACTCATCAGTCATACGGTCGAACACTCTCAAACAATTAGAACCACCAGTGAGTCATCCGCAGCCAGTGTGCCTTGAACAACACAAGTACAGCTGCTTGCACCGAGCTACTGCGGGCGCCCGCCGTGACTCAAAATTGCGTCGCAGCGAGAAAAAGGTGGCGTGGGTGCGGTCAAGGATGGCACCACCTTGACCGGCGGCGCTGGCATCGAGGCACCCTAGCCCTTTCCACCACGCCTTCCTCTGGCTATAAAGTTGAATGGCGCAAGGGGACAAACACAGGAAGACACAGAGGCAGAAAGAGCGCCTCTTTCTGTGTCTTCCTGTGTTCGTTCCCTTGCGCCATTCAACTTTATGATGAACCAACTAGTCCAACAGCAAGTACTTCGCTATAAATAGGCCAATCCTGGATTCAATAAACAGTTAAAAGTAGCACCTGTCTAGTGTTACTCTATGTCTGTGTGCTGTGTTTTGTGTGCTTCGTGTACTCAAGCTATGCGCCACCTTGCCCCAGAACATGTTCTACTGCAATACCTTTTCGTTAGCCTGCAAGTTTCTGCCCCGTAGGTGGGTCCCGGTAAGATGCAGCTGTTGTACACTTTTATCTTGAGGGATATTGGTGAACTGCCACTCATGACCTGAGAGAACCTGCCATATGCACTCCACCCCATTCTTATCCTTCTAGTTATCTCCCTCTCATGATCCGGATCAGCTGTCACTACCTGCCCTAAGTAGACGTATTATCTCATCACTTCCAGCACCTCGCTGCCAATTGTGAACTGCTGTTCCCTTGCTAGACTGTTGAACATTACTTTCGTTTTCTGCATGTTAATTTTATGACCTACCGTTCTGCTCTGCCTGTCTAACTCAATTAATGAAGCTCATCTCCCGATTTTTTAAAACATAGGGCAAAAAAGGCACGGACGACACAGATGTGGATGGGACAGGCGCTAACTTGCAACTTTATCCTAGAAAAGCCATCACGTCGAATATACAGTAAAACCTCATTACAAGAGACACTCAAGGGACCCAAGAAAAATGTCACTTGTAACCAAGGTCTCTTGTAACCAAAAATTCTAAAAACACTGAGGAGTCGGACTAGATCAGTTTATTGGACATCAGGATATTAGTCTGTTAAAACACATTCACACACATTAACAGGAAACTGTTAATGTGACTTCACATGACTTTGCTTCAACATGGTTTTTAGGCATTTGAGTTTGTGTCGGATGTGAAACTAGGGGCTCTCAGGGCTCTCCTGTTTATAAGTTTTTGTCTTTCTTTCCTTCTCTTTCTTCTTTTTTGTTTTTCTTTTTATTTTTACTACATATTGTTTTACACCTCCTGTTTGTTTTCAGCCTAATTTCTATTAGCGTTTACTTCCCTTGCCTTGCTCATTCATCTTATAAAACACGCCTCTATGACTTCATGCTCAGTTTTTCTTTTAGCTGATCTCAATAGTGATAGTGTGAATAGGGTCTGTTGTTGTCTGTGGTGTCCATCTTTTTTATGTTATGTTTTCAGAAACCTCTTACCAACTAGTCCAAACAGAGCTACTGTTGCATCAGTCATCTCCTGAGTGACTCAGCAAGGCAATGTCATCAGCGAATTGCAAATTACATACATGTCCTCCATTAACTCTTATCCCCAACTGTTCTCAATCCAGGCCTCGGAATACCTTCTGTAAAGAGGCACTGAATAGCATTGGCGGGATTGTCTCCCTGCCTGACACCCTTTCTTATTCGAATTTTATAGCTGACTTTATGGAGCACTATTGTAGCTGTGCAGTTGCTACAGATATCTTCCAGTATTCTGACATAGGGCTCTTCTACACCTTGATTCCACAATGCCTGCATGACTGCTGAGGTTTCCGCTTGAGTCGAATGCGTCTTCATAATCAGTGTAGGCTACATATAGGGGTTAGATATATTCTGTGCATTTCTGTATCACCTGACTGACAGAGTGAATATGGTCTATTGTGGAATATCCTTTACGAAAGCCTGCCTAATCATTTGGTTGACTGAAGTCTCAGGTCATCCTGATTCTATTTGCGATTACCTTAGTAAATACCTCGTAGGCAACAGACAGTAAGCTGATTGGGCCAATTTTTCAAGTCCTTGACATCTCCTTTCTTATGAATTTAGATAATGTCAATGTTCTTCCAAGCTTCTGGTATGCTCAAGGTCATAGGGTGTTACGTGCACAGAGTGGCTAGATTTTATAGCAAAATCTCCCCTCCGTCCTTCAAGATGTCTGCTGTTAACTGATCCTCCCCAGCTGCTTTTCCCCTTTCCATTGCTCCTAAGGCTTTCTTTACTTCATCTTTCGTTACTGGCGGGATGTTCCATCCCTATGCTCTACTACCTCTCTCAATAACGCTCCAATAACTTTGGCTCCTCTACAGATTTGTGTAGAACTCTTCGGCTACTTTAACTATCTTCTCCATATTGCTAATGACATTGCCCTCCTTGTCTCTTAACGCATACATCTGGTTTTTGCTTATGCCTAGTTTCCTCTTCACCGCTTTTAGGCTACCTCCGTTTCTTAGAGCATGCTCGATTCTCTTCATATTAAACTTCCTTATGTCGGCTACCTTGCGCTTTTTTATTAAGCGCAAGGTATTTATTTATTTATTAACTTCGATAGCTCTGCCAGTTATATCCTGGGTTAGACGCCCCCATGCTTTGACGTTTCTTAATGAGATCTTTCGTCACCTGAGATAGCTTTCCGGTATCCTGTCGAACTGTCCTACCGTTTACTTCTACTGCGCATTCCGTAACGATGGCTGTCAGAATAGCATTCATTGAATGAACATTAAGATCATCTTCCTCAGTTAAAGCCGAATATCTGTTTTGCAGCAATATCCTGAAATCCTGTATTTTCCCTCTTACCGCTAACTCGTTAATGGAATTCCTATTCAGTAGCTTCTTCGGTTCCCTCTTCAAGTCTAAGCTAATTCGAGACCATACCATTCTGTGGTCACTACAGCGCACCTTTCCGAGGACGGCCACATCCTGAACGATGCCAGGTTGAGCACATAGTATGAAGACGATTTCATTTTTAGAGTCGCCATATGGGATCTTCCAGGTCCACTTCCTGTTCTTTTGTTTCCGGAAAAAGGTATTCATGATCCGTAAATTATTTCTATCTGTGAACTCTACTAATAACTCTCCCCTGCTATTCCTAGAATCTATGCCATAGCCGCCTACTGCCTGGACTCCCAACCTGCTTCTTGCCCACCTTCGCATTGAAGTCGCCCATCAGTACAGTGTAGTGTGATTTTAATTTATTCATTGCCGATTCCACGTCTTCATAGAAGCTTTCAGCGGTCTGGTCATCATGGCTTGATGTAGGCACGTAGGCCTGCAGCACTTTCAACATGTACCTCCTATTGAGCCTAATTACAATAGCTGCTACCCTCTCGTTAATACTATAGAGCTCCTCTACGTTGCCAGCTATATCTTGATTAATGAGGAATCCCACATCTAGTTCTCATCTGCCCGCTAATCCAAGATAGCAGAGTATGTGCCTACCCAATAGTACTGTATATGCCTCATCTGTCCTCACCTCACTAAGCCCTATGACATCCCGTTTAATTCCCGCTAGTTCCTCGAACAGCACTGCTAGGCTAGCCTCACTAGATAAAGTTCTAGCGTTAAACATTGCCAGGTTCAGATTCTAATGGCGGCCTGTTCGGAGCCAGAAATTCTTAGCACCTTCCGTGCCTAGCTCGCAATAACGAGTCAAGATGTGACTGCTTCGAGTTCTAACCGCATGGCGGGGTGCTATGACTGCTTATTCTAGCGCCCATTCGCTTAATTCAAAAAATTTTCCGGTCCCGTTCGAGTTCGAATTAACGAGCTTTTACTGTACCAACTGGGTTTACTGGAGAACGAGACACATATATAGGCTTTGAAAGAAATTATCACAACTGGAAAGTTATCTAAAAGACACATCGAAGGACAAATATCTCAATTCCTTCTCAGATTATGCAAGGGAAGGGCTGCTGATACACATCTTGCCCTTGTGATGAATGTAGAAGGGCTCCATAATCTTGAGTGTTGCCTTATTGCTGCGGCGGAACAGAATGCGCATGATCTGGTAATCTGGGACGCACTTACACTTCTTGCATCGAAATGTTTATGGGGGGGTTTAACGTCCCAAAGCGACTCAGGCTATTTGCATCGAAATGTGGACTGAGCATCAGGGTCACCTTTTGCTCTCATTTCTTCATAATCCTTTTCATGCTACATGTGCAAGTCCTGCAGTGGATAGCTGCGTATAGGAGGGTGTCATTTTTGCGCTCAAAAAGTTGCTTATTAACATATGTTCCAGTTTGTCCAATGCACATGGCGCCGCATGAGAAGGGGACCTTATAAACCACCTCTACCTCACAATGAATAGACGGCGATACGTGACGCACCTGACACGCATCCTTCTTTCTCTCTTGCCTCTGCACGACCTGTTTACACATTGTGCTTAATTCAGTCAACTTGCCCAAAATTTCTGCTTTACTGAATCTTGCATGAAATACTGGATATAACATATACACAGCCACTACAGTCCTCTATAAAGACAGCAATAAAATTCCAACAAATAAGGAAGGGGATCAGGCAGGGAGACACGATCTCACCAGTGCTATTTTCTCCGTATTTACAGAATGTAATACAAGGCCTAAATTTGGAACAATTGGGGATAAAAGTTAAGGCATGATCAATGAGTTAGGCAGGCAGAGCAGAACCGTGGGTCTAAAAACTAACATGCAGAAACCCAAAGTAATGTTCAACAGCCTAGCAAGGGAACAGCAGTTCACAATTGGCAGCGAGGGCCTGGAAGTGGTAAAGTAGACTTAGGGCAGGTAGTGGCCACTGATCCCAATCACGAGTGAAATAACTAGAAGGATAAGAATGGGGTGGAGTGCATATGGCAGGTTCTCTCAGGTCATGAGTGGCAGTTCACCAATATCCCTCAAAAGAAAAGTGTACAACAGCTGTATCTTACCGGTACTCACCTACGGGGCAGAAACGTGGAGGCTAATGAAAAGGCTTCAGCCTAAGTTAAGGACAGCACAGCGAGCCATGGAAAGGAAAATGATAGGTGTAACGTTAAGAGAACGGAAGCGGGATGAGTGGGTTAGGGAACAAACGCGTGTTAATGACATCCAGTCGTAATCAAGAGGAAGAAATGGGCTTGGGCAGGTCATGTAATGCGATGGAAAGATAACCGCTGGTCCTCAAGGGTAACGGAGTGGATTCCAAGAGAAGGCAAGCAGGGAGCAGCAGAAAGTTAGGTGGGCGGATGAGATTAGGAGGAAGTTTGCAGGCATAGGGTGGGTGCAGCTAGCAAAGAACAGGGTTAATTGGAGAGACATGGGAGAGGCCTTTGTCCTGCCGTGGGTGTAGTCAGGCTGATGATGATGATGATGATGACCGTGTAGTCTCAATTCATTTCGATCGCCTGGGGTTCCTTAACGTGCTTTGGTATGTTCTTGCATTTCGCCTCCATCAAATACACAGGTGATTCGGTCTCATGACCTTGGACGCAGCAGCCAAACCTCATAGTAGGGGCAAATCATTTCACAGAAGCTGTACCATATGTTCACTGGATGGCAACACGAATAGTTCAATGCAGTTGCTTTCGGTGGCGGAGGGAGAGGAGACGTGAAGAAGGAGGTGGCTAAACGTACGCCGGACGGACCCAGCACATTTTCTTCAGTGTTTGTCACAAAATTTTCTCGTGCTCGTAGATTCGGTACCAGAGATGGGACTGTGTGTTTTCGTAACAGGGCAAATTATGGCTGACACAACTGCATATATAGTGCGAGTCGCACCCCACTGCTTTGCCCATGTGTCTACCCACTGCCTGGAATGGGGTGTCTTTACTTCAAGTTACTGTCCTGCTATGGACATTAAAAACATGACATCTTTTGGTTCTTGGCCTTGGAAGAGGCCATGGCCTTTGTCCTGCAGTAGTAAGGTTGCTGATGATGAGGAATGGATGGCACTAGGAAAAGGGTTGTCCTATAGTGGCGCAGTGTTGCAGGCACTCTCGAAAAGAACAGCTCTCACTGATATGTGTTAGCATTAGAACCCCCATGCTGGAAAAATATTCCTTTAAAGCCTCGGTTGGCAAGTGCAAAAGGCTGAGAGAGAGGAAAGGGGACTGCATCATGTCTGAACCTGGCTCCATCCATGGAGAACACTAATGGCATACTCAGTCACAGTGATCATCTGTAATTTTTTTGTCTTGGCTTTTCATAGCCCTCAGCGCTGCGATTCTGTTGCGGCGGTAACACCAAATTCAGCTTAACTTAAAAACAGGAAGGAAATCGAAGTAACACTCTTGTCCTAAGATTTTGCGACCACTTCAGTCGAAAAACACTAGTTGCAGGACAGTAGCCCACTGCTCGCTTTTCCAGCCCTGATACCCTGAACAAAACCAGCGAGTTATTGTCAACACAGGCACTCCTTGGTCAAAAATCACAACAAGCCCTTCTTGACTATGGTGCAGCTCTCCGGTGCGCCAGTTATGGTTGCACTGAATGCTGCCCGCCTCTTTAGTTAAAAAGGCGACTTTTAGGAGGTCTGCTGTCATGCTGGGCTTTAGAACCGAAGGTGTTAGCCTTTGATTTTGAGGAAAACAGCAGGTGATCACAATCACAGACCGTTACGTTCAGTAATCTCAGTCTTTCTCGTTCCCTTCTGTTAGCTGAACTTGCATTCATTTGAACTGTGTTGGCATCACCCATACAGTCTCAATTAGTGTTCAGTGTAGCATTCATACTCTGGTTCTAAATATAGCACGAGGAGGCGTACTCTGAAGGATATTATTCCCAGAAAAAAGTTACGCCATATTAATGCAAATACTGCATCCTTGTTTATGAACTGACAGCTCTGCTGCATGCCAAAGCAATGAATTGCAAGCAGGCTCTCCTCAAAAAAGCACACGGCAAAAGGAAAGGCACAAGCAAAGTAATGTCTGCTCCAAGGCATCAGCAGTATGCATGGTAGGCACCTAACAAAGCAGTTTCTGGGCCAACCCTTGAAGCCATACCTTGAGCATGAGGTACGCCTGACAAGTGTCCGAGACTGTGGTGACCGCACATCCGAGAGGCACGGCAGCCCCCTTGGCCAGCAGCTCCACCTGTGATGACGCAGTGAGGGCAGCAATTACCGCTGCCAGCGAGCGCACCACCTCTTGGCTGCCGGGGCTGCTGCACTGCACATACACTGCATCAGGAAGCAAAAAAGAAAACACTACATACGCAAGCATGGCACTCCAGTGGAATTCAGCACTGCAGTAAAAAGCAAGCAACTTGCTTGACATTTCAAACTACTACAAATGTGCAGGCAACCTTTTTAATTTAAAGCACTCAGGTATGCACAATCAAACCCATTACAACAAGGTTTTTCTGATTTCCCCCTAGCAAGCCATGGAAAGTCGTTAAATTATTGTATTTACCCAAGTGTAATGCAACCACAATAGTAACGAATGGACTCCAAACTAACCAAAAAACACGAACAGAATGCAAGAAAGACGATGTGTAAAACAGACAAAACAGCAGGAAGACAGACGAGAGTAGAAACAAAAAGATAACAATTTTCTATAGCAAAAAACTTGCCTCCGTACATATCTAAAAAGACACTTCCTTTTTTGTAAATTGTGAGCGTGCATACACAATCGCTTCCGCCTTTGTGAAACGCCTCTGTAAGTTCACAGGCTGTGGTATCTTTGTCCCTGCTTATGATTTTTGTTTCCTTCAGCTTCGCCTGGCATTTTTTCTCTTCTTTTTCTCTGCAGGCTTTACAATGATGTGACAAGAGAGTACCCGTGTCGTTGACGCTCGATTATTGTCAGCAAGACGATCATAAAAAATAATTTTTTATTTCATTTACACATACTGCAGCCCCTTTATGAGGCTATTGCAGGAGTGGGTTAGACAAAAAGAAGTCATACAAAAAGCAAGAAAGAACAATAACATTTTAAATATTCACGAGAAGGAAGGCAGATGACACAAATGAAACTAAAAATAACAGGAACACTTAGATACAGTACAGAAACAAGAATGAGTCAATACACTGTAACAACAAGAAAGTACATAAAATCAGGTGTAGTTTCAACAGAAAATCGTTTAATGGCAGTGACCTAATTGTTCCGGGTATTAAGTTCAAGAATTCAATAGTACGTGAGAAAAAGCTACATTAAATTTATTACATCGAGCAAAGTAAGGCTTAATATTAAGGCTATGGTGACTCCTAATTGAAGGAGGAATATCTGCAGGAATATATAGGGGATGTGAGACACGATAAGAAAAATTGGCGATGCCATGCAGAAACTTCAATGACTCAATGTGATGGTGTACGGATAAAAGGGTTAGGTTCAGAGAAGATAAGGCATGATAGGGCGAAAAATGGTGATCATAGCGATGATATACGAACCTAATAGATTTTCGTTGTGTGCTCTCATGGAGTTAATGTTCGCACTGTTTGTGAGAGTTCCAGACAGGAGAAGCATAATCTAAGATTGGGCGAATTAAGGTTTTATACATTAGTAACTTAGTTTCCTTTGGAGAATTGTTGAAATTGCGCCTCAAATACCCGAGCTTACTGATTGCTTTAGTGCAAATGAAATTAATAAGTTTTGGCCAGGACATGTTAATAGTAAATATGATGCCAAGACACCTGTATTCCGAAACCCTGTGCAAGGACAAGTCGTTGAAAGTGTAATTAATCAGTGAAATAGATACACTATTAGAAAATTAGATTATCACGGTTTTAGTAAAATTTATTTTCATTTGCCAGGTGTTGCACCAGGAACAGAAGCTGACAAATGAGAATTTAGTTCAAGCTGATCTTCTGATGTGTTAATCACACGATACAAAACACAGTCGTCCGCATAAAGGTGTATGTGTGAAGTGACGTTTCGAGGTAAGTCATTAATGTATAGTAGAAATAGTAAAGGACCAAGAACCGACCCTTAGGGTACACCAATAACACATCAGCAGAAGAAGAGTTAGTTTAATTATAACATACAAACTGTGACCGATGAGAAAGGGAACTGGCAATCCAGCTAACCAAGTGAGAATTTTTCAAGATCATGTTAAGCTTTATGAAGAGATTAGAATGCAGTACAGTATAGAAAGCCTTGGAAAAATCTATAAATATAGCGACGGCCTGGGTGCCGATATCAAGAGCGCAGAGAATGTCGGGTGAGAATTCAACTAGTTGTGCTAAGGTGCTGAAACGTTTCTTAAAACAATGCTGCAAGTTACAAAGCACGTTATTAGATTCCAGAAATTCCATTCTATGTTTGTGATTTATGTGCTCCAGCATCTTACATGAATACGATGTTAATGAAAAAGGTCTATTAGATAAGAGCTGTTTATTACAGGAGTTTAATGGATGTATACTTTGGCCAGCTTCCATGAGGATGGAACAATGCCGGTATTGAGGGACTTTTGAAAAATGATGGTTAAATAACGAGCAGACCACAATGAATAACGAACGAGAAAAGAATAGGGTATCTCATCGGGACCGGTCGATTTTTTGTGCCTAACTGTAGTATTAGGTTCAGTACACCATGCTCATTAATCATGATATCAGTGATCGGGGTTGCCACATTGGGAGGGTCAAAGGATAGAACTTCATGGGTGTCTGATGAAAAAGAGAGATTTAAAGTAGGCATTAAAAGCTTCAGCTATTATTAATGGATCATTAGTTGTTTCATCATTGACGATTATAGATGCCGATGTAGACTCTGTTGGCAAGACAGAGCGCCAAAATTTGTGAGGATTAGTTTTTACAAGATTTCCTAACTGGACATTGAAAAAATGATCTTTTGCCGATTTCGTCATTACTCGCAGTTCTTCCTTTGCCCTACGAAACTTGATAGCACTACCAGGGTCTGATAAGCGCTTCATGTGCATGAGGCGTCCAACATGGCCACGTGTCACGTGTCACCACGTGTCATATCACGTGTCATCTAGGGTACTTTGAGGTTCTTTTTGTTTTTAGCAGAACAAAACATTGCATGCAGTCACGCCATTCGTGGCACTCGTGATGCTGCGCAGCTGCCCTTGCTAGTTGTGGTAACTAGGGAAGTCACGGAGCGCGCCCCTTCTCGAGGCGAGGTTGCTGCAGGGTGCATCGTGGCAAAGCAAACCAAAAGAGACGGTAGGGAGCGTCCCCACAGACCGTGGTATTGAGAGGGTGTGCACATTGCTGGCCACGCATTATGTACCCTCGCACCAACTGAGCAGTCTAGCTCAATTAAAGGGCATCATTTACAAAGCCGCCAGAACATAGCCACCAGACACGTTTTGCTAGTGAGTTGAGCATTGCGCGATGAGGCCCTTGCGGACGCCATTTCCCCTCCTGTGACCCAAGTTGCAGGCATGTGGACAGCAATCATGCAGATCCAGCAGAGCCACCCAGGCTTACTGTCCAGTGCACATCGTCTTGCTGCCTGTATCCTGTTTGGCACATCGATCTGGAGCAGCTGAGGCGAGACCAGTCAGTAGTCACCTCGAGCAGAATCCTGGCCTGCAGTTTTTAACCGGCCTTCTACTTGCAGGCCTGCAGACATGCAGTCCATGGACAATGCAAAGCATCCCTGGGGAGACCTGCACCCTGGTGGCAGAAGTCTGCGTGGACACCATCGACACGTCCTCCATTCCAAGGCCTGCCATGAACAGCAGCTACCTCCATAGCATGTACTTGCAGGCATGTGGGTCTACTTAAGTTCACTCTGCTCCATCCCCTTGCTTTGCTT